>NC_090310.1:62432394-62736887 GCF_039906515.1 Pseudorca crassidens
GTTTTTAGCTATTATAAATAGAGCTACTATGAATGGTCCAATGAAGTTTTCATTTCTCTAGAGTAAATACCTAAGGGTGGAGTTGCTGGGTTGTATGATAAGTCTATGATAAAATTTATAAAAAATTGCAAACTGTTTTCCAAAGTGGCTATACTATTTTGCATTCCCATTTGCAATAAGAGATTTACAGTTGCTTCACATCATTGTCAACACATGGTATTATCTGTCTTTTAATTTTAGCCATTCTAGTGGGTATGTAGTTTTAACTGTTGTTTTACTGATGGCTAAAATACTTAATGACTAATCATATTAAACACACTTTGATGTGCTTATTTGCCATGTATATGTCTTCTTTGTTGTAGTGCCCACTTTTAATCAGGTTTTTTGTTGCGTTGTGTGTTCTACATATTCTAGATAAACATTTTTTAAAAGATGTATGCTTTGTAAATATTTTCTTCCAGACTGTAAATTACCTTTTGATTTACTTAACAGTGTCTTTTGAAAGGTAAGAACTTTTAGTTTTGAAGAAGTCCAATGTGTTCATTTTTTCTTTTGTGGCTCATGTTTTTGTATCTTATCTAAAAAACATCTTGCTTGACACAAGGTCAGAAACATTTTCTCCTATGGTTTCTTCCAGGTGTTCTATTGTTTTAGCTCTTACATTTTAGGTCCATGATTCATTTTGTGTACAGTGTGGGGTAAGGGTTGAGTTTCACTTATTTACATATGGATGTGTAGCATCATTTAATGAAAAGAATTTCCTTTTCCCCCTTTGAATTACCTTGGCACCTTTGTTGAAAATCAGTTGACCATATAGGTTGGGATTTGTTTGTGGACTCTCTCTGCCATTCCACTGACCTACATGTCTATTCTTATGCCAATACCACATTGTCTTGGTTACTATGACTTTGCAGTAAACCTTAAAATCAGGTACTGTGAGTCTTCCAACTTCATTCTTTTTCAGATTGTTTTATCTGTTTTAGGTCAATTGCATTTTCATATAAATTTTAGAATCAGCTTTTCAATTCTACAAAATAGCCTGCTGGAAATATTCTTGGGACTGCATTGATCAATTTAAGGAGAATTGAGATCTTATCAAAATTAAGTCTTTGAATCCATGAACATGGTATCTCTCTCGATTTCTTTATGTCTTCCTTTCTTTCTCTGAAATGTTTTGTGGTTTTTATATTTTGCATATTGTAGTAGGCTGAATAATGACTCCCCAGAGATGTCCAAGTCCTAATCCCCAAAACCCATGAATATGTTACCTTACATGGTAAAAGAGATTTTGCATGTGTCTTGAGATGGGGAGATTATCTTGGGTTTTCTGGGTGGACTCAATGTAATCACAAGAGACCTAATAAGAGGGCAGCAGGAGATCAGATTGTGGAGGAGAAGATAAGAAAATGGTTGTAGTAATGTAAGGAAGTGGTTATAAGCAAAGAATTACAGGTAGTTGTTAGAAAGTGAAAAGGGGAAGAAAATAGCTTCTGCCCTGAGAGTCTCCAGAAGGAACCAGCCCTGCTGGCACCTTGACTTTAGCCCAGTGAAACAATAAATTTGTGTTGTTTTAAGGCACTAAGTTTGTGGTAATTTTGCTACAGCAGCAATACGATATGAAACTAATACACATATATTTTGTTAAATTCATCACTGTTATGTATTTTTAAGCTGTTGTAAATGATATTTTTAAAGGTTCAGTTGTTTGTTGCTAGTGTATTGAAATACAGTCGTTTTTATTGAAGTAGAGTTGATTTACAATGTTGTGCCAATCTCTGCTCTACAGGAAAGTGACTCAGTTATACACATACAGACATTCTTTTTTTATATTCTTTCCCATTATTGTTTATCACAGGATATTGAATATAGTTCCCAGTGCTATACAGTAGGACCTTGTTGTTTATCCATACTGTATATAATAGTTTGCATCTACTAATCCCACACTCCTAGTCCATCCCTCCCCCACCACCCCCTCCCTTGACAACCACAAGTCTGTTCTCTATGTCTATGAGTCTGTTTCTGTTTTGTAGATTGGTTCATTTGTGCCATATTTTAGATTCCACATATAAGTGATATCATATGGTATTTGTCTTTCTCTTTCTGACTCACTTCACTTAGTATGATAATCTCTAGTTGTATCCATGTTGATGCAAATGGCATTACTTCATTCTTTTTTATGGCTGAGTAGTATTCCACTGTATATATGTAGCACATTTTCTTTATCCATTCATCTGTCGATGGACATTTAGGTTGTTTCCATGTTTTGGCTATTGTGAATAGTGCTGCTATGAACAGAGGGGTGCATGTATCTTTTTGAATTATAGTTTTGTCTGGGTATATGCCCAATAAAAAAATGGGCATAAGACCTTAACAGACAATTCTCCAAAGAAGACATACAGATGGCCAGTAGGGACATGAAAAGATGCTCAACATCACTAATTATTAGAGAAATGCAAATCAAAACTCTAACGAGGTACCACCTCAAACTGGTCAGAATTACCATCATTAAAAAGTCTAGAAATAATAAATGCTAGAGAGGGTGTGGAGAAAAGGGAACACTCCTACACTGTTGGTGGGAATGTAAATTGATATAGCCACTATGGAGAACAGTATGGACATTCCTTAAAAAACTAAAAAAGAACTACCATACAACCCAGCAATCCCACTACTTGGCATATACCCTGAGAAAACCATAATTCAAGAAGAGTCATGTACCAAAGTGTTCATTGCAGCTCTATTTACAATAGCCAGAACATGGAATCAACCTAAATGTCCATCGACAGATGAATGGATAAAGAAGATGTGGCACATATATACAATGGAATATTGCTCAGCCATAAAAAGAAACGAAATTGAGATATTTGTAGTGAGGTGGATGGGCCTAGAGTCTGTCATACAGAGTGAAGTAAGTCAGAAAGAGAAAAACCAATACCATATGCTAACACATATATATGGAATTTAAGGGGAAAAAATGTCATGAAGAACCTAGGGGTAAGACAGGAATAAAGACACAGACCTACTAGAGAATGGACTTGAGGATATGGGGAGGGGGAAGGGTAATCTGTGACAAAGTGAGAGAGTGGCATGGATATATATACACTACCAAACGTAAAATAGATAGCTAGTGGGAAGCAGCCGCATAGCACAGGGAGATAAGCTTGGTGGTTTGTGACCACCTAGGTGGGTGGGATAGGGAGGGTGGGAGGGAGAGAGACGCAAGAGGGAAGAGATATGGGAACATATGTTTATGTATAACTGATTCACTTTGTTATAAAGCAGAAACTAACACACCATTGTAAAGCAATTATACTCCAATAAAGATGTAAAAAAAAAAAAAAACTACAATGAGGTATCACTTGCTCTTATTTTTCTCACTTCTTAAGATATAAGTATTGATCATTGATTTAAGACCATTCTATCTAAAATACGCTTTTTAAAGTATAACTCTCCCTCTAATTACTACTTTATCTTGGTTCCACAAATATTTTTATGTATTGTACTTTTAATTTTAGTCAATTCAAACTTCTCGAATTTCTCTTCTGATTTCTCTTTTACCCATTAGTTATTTACCAGTACATTGTTCAATTTTCTAGTATTTAGGGATTTTCCAGGTGCATATCTATTATTAATTTTTAGTTTAACTCTATTGTGGACAGACATCACCTTTGTAAGACTTCAATCCTTCCATTTTTATTGAGATCCTGTATTACCCAGAATACATGGTATATCTTGGTATATCTTGAGATATACCACCAATAATATATCTTGGTATATCTTGAGATATACCACCAATGGTATATCTTGGTGAATATTCTGTGAGCACTTGGAGTGTTCTGTAAATATCTATTAAGTTAGTTGATAAACTCATTAGTTCAAGTATTCTATATCTTCTATTAACTTGTTCTATCAATTGTTGAGAAAGGAATGTTGAAATCTGAAATTATAATTGTGAATTTGTCTATTTCTCCTTTCAGTTCTTTCAGCTTTTTGTTTCATGTATTTTCAAGCTCTGTTTTTTGGTGTATTTGATTTAGGATTAATATGTCTTTTTGATAAATTGAGACTGTCATCATGAAATGACCTGTTTATACTTAGTAATTTAGTTGGTTCTGAAATCTACTTTTTAAATATTAGCATAGCTAATATGTTAATAATACTGCAGCTTTCCTTTGATTAGTGATTTCATGGTATTTTTTTATCTTTTTACTTTTAATATAGCTATGTCTCTACATTTAGAATGAATTTCTTATAGACAGCATGTGATTAGGTCTTGCTTTTTCATCCAATCTGACAATTTCTGCCTTTTAATTGAGATGTGCAGATCATTTATGCTTAATATAATTATCAATATGGTTGCATTTAACCTACCGTCTATTTGTTTTCTATCTGCCTATCCTTTCTTTGTTCACTTTATCTTCTTTGCTTCCCCTCTTTCAGATTACTTGACTCTTTTTATGATTCCAATCTGTATCCAGTATTGCCTTAATAGTTATACCTCTTTTTTTTTAATGGTTGCTCTAAGTTTTATATCTTCATGTTTGGATGGTTGCCAAATTGGTGTTTTTGTAGGAGGAGAGTAGTAATGTTGCTGACATTACTCTTCAAATCTTCTTAGTTTTTAAAAATCTGAAAGTCTATTTCTCCATTTGGGGAGGACTTTTGCTGTGTAAAGAATTCTGGATTGTCTTTTTTCCTTTTGTTGTTTTAAAGATATCTTTCTACTGTCTTCTTGTGTATGGTTTCTGATAAGAAGTCTTCTATTATTGTTACCGTTTTTCCCACGTACTTAATGTGTCTTTTCCTCTAGCTGGTTTTAAGATTTTTAACGTGATTTTCAAAAGTTTGATTATGTTATGGCTTTGCATAGCTTTCTTTCTTGTCTTTTTTTTTTTTTTTTAATGCGGTACGCGGGCCTCCCACTGCTGTGGCCTCTCCCGTCGCGGAGCACAGGCTCCGGACGCGCAGGCTCAGCGGCCATGACTCACGGGCCCAGCTGCTCCGCGGCATGTGGGATCTTCCCGGACCAGGGCACGAACCCGTGTCCCCTGCATCGGCAGGCGGACTCCCAACCACTGCGCCACCAGGGAAGCCCGCATAGTTTTCTTTAGATTTTATTCTGCTTGGGGTTCACTGAGGTTCTGGATTCTATGGGTTTATAATTTTCATCAAACTTGAAACTTTTCAACCAGTATTTCTTTAAAAACTGTTTCTGCCTCAGAATGGGAGAAAATATTTGCAAACCAATCAACAGACAAAGGATTAATCTCCAAAATATATAAACAGCTCATGCAGCTCACTATTAAAAAAACAAACAACCCAATCCAAAAATGGGCAGAAAACCTAAATAGACATTTCTCCAAAGAAGACACACAGATGGCCAAGAAGCACATGAAAAGCTGCTCAACATCACTAATTAGTAGAGAAATGCAAATCAAAACTACAATGAGGTACCACCTCACACCAGTTAGAATGGGTGTCATCAGAAAATCTACAAACAACAAATGCTGGAGAGGGTGTGGAGAAAAGGGAGCCCTCTTGCACTGTCAGTGGGAATGTAAATTGATACAGCCACTATGCAGAACAGTATGGAGGTTCCTTAAAAAACTAAAAATAAAATTACCATATGATCCAGCAATGCCACTACTGGGCATATACCCAGAGAAAACCATAATTCAAAAAGACACATGCAGGGCTTCCCTGGTGGCGCAGTGGTTGGGAGTCCGCCTGCCAATGCAAGGGACACGGATTCGTGCCCTGGTCTAGGAAGATCCCACATGCCGCAGAGCGGCTGGGCCTATGAGCCATGACCACTGAGCCTGCGCGTCCAGAGCCTGTGCTCCGCAATGGGAGAGGCCACAACAGTGAGAGGCCTACGTACCACACACACACAAAAAAAACCCAAAAAGACACATGCACCCCAATGTTCATTGCAGCACTATTTACAGTAGCCAGGACATGGAAGCAGCCTAAATGCCATTGACAGACTAATGGATAAAGAAAATGTGGTACATATATACAATGGAATATCACTCAGCCATAAAAAGGAATGAAATTGGGTCGTTTGTAGAGACGTGGTTGGATCTAGAGACTGTCATACAGAGTGAAGTAAGTCAGAAAGAGAAAAACAAATATTGTATATTAACTCACATATGTGGAACCTAGAAAAATGGTACAGATGAACCGGTTTGCAGGGCAGAAATTGAGACACAGATATAGAGAACAAACGTATGGACACCAAGCAGGGAAAGTGGCAGAGGGCTGGGGGTGGTGGTGTGATGAACTGGGCAATTGGGATTGACATGTATACACTGATGTGTATAAAATTGATGACTAATAAGAACCTGCTGTATAAAAACATGAATAAAATAAAATTCAAAAATTTAAAAAAAAAAAGAAAAGTTTCTGTCCCTCCCCTTTCCTCTCCTTTTGGTAATCTGATTGTATGTAAATTATACTGCTTATTATTGTCCCATGGGTTACTGATGTTCTGTTTTGGGTTTTTTTTTCTCAATATTTTTTCTCTCTACTTCCTTTTGGATAGTTTCTGTTGCTATGTCTTCAAGTTCATTTATCTTTACTTCTGCAGTGTATACTCTATTGTTAACATCACTAAGTATGTTTTTCATTTAATATTTAATGTTTCATCTCAAGTTTTTTTAATCATTTAGGGGTTTATTTCAGTTTTGTGTGTCTGATTTTTACTACTTACAGGTATCATTTGAACAAATTTACCATTGGATAAACTAGAAAAGTTTTCTTCTTTTTTTTCCAATATTTTTTATTGAAGTATAGTTGATTTGCAATGCTTCAAGTGTACAGCAAAGTGATTCGGTTTTATATATATGACTATATATGTAACTTTTCAGATTGTTTCCATTATAGGTTATTACAAGATATTGAATATAATTCCCTGTGCTGTACAGTAGGTTCTTGTTGTTTACCTAGTTTACATACAGTAGTATATATCTGCCAAACATTTTCATGTGAAGTTTTTACATCTTTATTTCTCTCCTCATAATGTCATGTTTTCCTCAATCTTCTTGAGCTTATGGAGTGTATTTATAATAGTCGTTTCATCATTCTTGTCTGCTAGTTCCATAATCTTTGTCATCTCTGGGTCTGTTGATTGATTTTATCCTGGTTGTCGTTCATACTTTCCTGCTTTTTTTTTTTTTAATGCCTGGAAAATTATTTGGATTCTTTGCACTGTGGATTTTATACTTTTGGTTACTGGAATTTTTTTTTTCCTTTAAAGAGTATTGGTTTTTGTTCTGGTATGCAGTAAGTTAGCTGGAATCAGATGAATCCTTTCAAGATTGGCATTTAATCTTTTTAGGATGGGTATGGGACATCCTTTAACCTAGGGGTAATTTAGCCCCACCGTGCTGAAGATTTTACAAGGTCTTTCCACTCAGGCAGGTGGGGACACAAGATATTCCCAGCCCTGTGTGTCACTGGGAATTGTTTTGCCTACTTCTTTTTGGTGGTTCTTTCCTAGGCCTTTGGTAGTTTCCTCTTACACTTGCACAGATAATACCTAAAGACTAGAGGAGTGCTCTGCAGAGCTCTGTAGTACGCCCCCTTTGTGTGTGTGTCTCTCTCTGTCTGTGTATAGCCCCCTCTTCTTTGATTCTGTGACCCACAGATTCTAGCTGACTTGACCTCCTTGAACTCCTCGAACCTCAATTTCTATATCCTCCATTCAGTAAGATCACCAGAGCTTGTTTGAATTCCTCTTCCTGCACTACAGCCCAGAAACTGCTTCTAGTCCGTAAACTGGTGCAACCAGAGGGCTCATCTTGTTTGTTTCCCTTCTCTCTGGGATCATGTTTGAAAATCATTGTTTCCTATACATTTTGTCCAATTATCTTGTTGTTTAAAGCAGGAAAATCAATATGACTCCTGTCACTCCATCTCAGCCTGAAGAAGATATCCCATTTCTTTTTTAAAATTTTTACGTTTTTTCTCTTTTTTCTCTTCTATTTCTCTTAAAATATTATCCGTTGAGATTATTTGCTTTTGTATCCCTTTCAAGTTAGACTTTTTTCTGAAAAGAATTTTCTTTAATTCCTAATTATATCTGTCACTGCACTTCTGAAATCTTTAATGCTAGCGGATTTTATAATATCTTATTTACTACATACAGCTCTCTAAGATCGGTGCTATTATGTCTTTTGTTTTCAAAAGAGAAAAATGAAGCTCTGTGAAGGGAAGTCACTTGCTCAATATCTCCCAGTTTACATGTGGTGGAGCTTTCAAATCCAGACTTTGGGGGTTTCAATAGGTGGGACAGTTCCTGGAGCAATCCCCACTGTCAAATTAAAAGTTCCATACCAATATTGTCTTAGAATAGCTTTTAAGTTTTAAAGGAACTTAAAGAGTGTGATGGGTCAAATTCTTTACCAAGCTTCGTTTCAGGCAGTTGAGAAATACCCCACAGCCATCTTAGTGTCTCCATAATCCATCTGACTGAAATAAAACCCCAGATTTCTCTCAGTTTATTTTTTCAGGATCTGGTGCTTGTGATGACAGTTTGCTCAAGGTTCCAGAGAAGTTGTAAAAGATAATTTTTTAAAGTAAACTAATGATTCTCATACAGATACAAAAATGAACACATGTTAGAGATTTTATTTAACTCATAATGAGAGAACAAGGCAGATTTTGTAACTGGTTTAAAGCATAAAGGTACACACACACTACTATATATAATAGATAACCAACAAGGACCTACTGTATAGCACAGGGAACGCTACTCAGTATTCTATGATAACCTATATGAGAAAAGAATCCGAAAAAGAATGAATATATGTATAGGTATAACTGAATCACTTTACTGTACACCTGAAACTAACACAACATTATAACTCAACTATACTCTAATAAAGTATTTTTTAGAAAAATTTTAAAAAGCATAAAGGTATTAGTGGAGTAAGGGATTCTTGAAATGAATTTACAAGACAGAAACTGGTTCTTTTTTCCCCCATGGGGCAGGGGAAGGGAGGGAGTCAATTGAACCCCTCTGGAACAGAATTTACTTGAATATATAGGAAATAATTATTTTTGCATTACAATCATGAATCAAGAGCTCATACAGATGTAAAACTCCCACATAAACAGAATCAGATAACTCTGAAGTCGGTGACCTGTCTAGACCAGGGACTTCTGACACGATTGGCAATGATTGACATTTTGGCACTGTTGGCATTTGGGGCTAGACAGTTCTTTATTGTGGCTGTCCTGTGCATTGCAAGATATTTAGCAGAACCTTCGGCCTCATTAATCGCCAGTAGCACCCCACACCAGTTGTGACAACTAAAAACGTCTCCGAACATTTCATTGACAAACATCCCCTGGCGAGCAAAATTTCCCTATTTGAGCCAAGTTTTCCTCTAAAGCACGAATTTTCCCTAGTCTCCCCCATACTGGTCAAAAAAATAATCTCAAAGAAAACTTATTCCTAATCACAAAATAAACTTGGTCTAAACCTACAACAGAAAGAAGGAAATAATAAACACAAAATGAATGAAATAAAGAATAGTCACGGCACCAAACTGCCTAAAGAAAGTAGTTTCACTGACACAGATAGAGGTTACAGACTTTATTCAGCTCATGGACATCAGGGAGCAGCTGAAGACCCAAGTCAGGGCAGCTTGGAGTTTTGATAGAATAAAGAGAAGAGAGGGCTGCATGTTCTTGTTTGGGTCAAGTAGCAGATTTCATCTTTAACTGCTGCAAAACTTGTGTTTGGAATAATGAGAAACTTCCAGATTTTTGTGCCTCTTGGTTGAGGCCATTGGTGCAATCCCATCCCCAAAACTGTCAGAGCAGTTCTTTTGAGAGCTGTTTTTGCAAGTCTTGAGTTTGTCAGTTAGTCAAGATTCTGGGGCAGGAAAGGTATCAAAAACAATATGGGGGCTTCCCTGGTGGCGCAGTGGTTGAGAGTCCGCCTGCCGATGCAGGGGACATGGGTTCCTGCCCTGGTCCGGGAAGATCCCACATGCCGCGGAGCGGCTGGACCCGTGAGCCATGGCCGCTGAGCCTGCGCGTCCGGAGCCTGTGCTCCGCAACGGGAGAGGCCACAACAGCGAGAGGCCCGCGTACCGCAAAAAAAAAAAAAAAAAAAATATGGATGGCTGTTGCCAGGGGCTAGGAGGAGGGGAGAATGGGGAGTTATTGTTTAATGGGAATAGAATTTCAGTTTTACAAGATGAAAAGAGTTATGGGAATGGATGGTGGTGATGGTTGCACAACAATATGAACATATTTAATACCACGGAACTGTGCACTTTAAGATAGTTAACATAAATTTTATGTCATGTGTATTTTACCGCCATTTGAAAAAACGTAAGTACAGCCACCTTCTTGATGATAGGCCTTGGCAAAGACAAAACAAAACAAAAATAAGGATATGAAGAAACTGATGGAATTTCAGCCAAATATATATATATGTATAGTGTGTGTGTGTATATATATACATACACAATGAAATACTACTAAGCCATAAAAAAGAATGAAATAATTCCATCTGCAGCAACATGGATGGACCTGGAGATGATCATACTAAGTGAAGCCATATAGGGAAAGACAAATATCATATAATATCACTTATACATGGAATCTAAAATATGATACAAATGAACTTATTTACAAAACAGAAACAGACTCACAGACTTCCAAAAAAAAACTTATGGTTACTAAAGGGGAAAGGAGAGTGGGGAGAGACATAAATTAGGAGGTTGGGAATAACATATATGCTCTACTATATATAAAAAGAGATAACCAACAAGGACCTACAGTATAGCACAGGGAACTATACTCTCTCTCTCTCTCTCTATATATATATATACATATATTTTTTTTTTTTTTTTTTTTTTTTTTTGCGGTACGCGGGCCTCTCACTGTTGTGGCCTCTCCCGTTGCGGAGCACAGGCTCCAGACGCGCAGGCTCAGCAGCCGTGGCTCACGGGCCTAGCCGCTCCGCGGCATGTGGGATCTTCCCGGACCGGGGCATGAACCCGCATCCCCTGCATCGGCAGGCGGACTCTCAACCACTGCGCCACCAGGGAAGCCCTATACTCAATATTTTGTAATAACCTATAAGGGAAAAGAATCTGAAAAGAATATCTAGCACTGTGCTGTACACCTGAAACTAACACAATATTGTAAATCAACTATGCTTCAATTTTTTTAATTATAAAAACAGTACAGATGAATGCTGAAAATATTATGCTAAGTAAAAAGAAGCCAGGCCCCAAATGCTGCACATTATATGATTCCATTGGCATAAAATATCTAGATTAGGCAAGTCTATAGCAAGGAGGGCATATTGGTGGTTGCTCAGGGATGAGGAGAGGAGAAATGAAAATGCTTAATGGGTGCAGGGTTTCTGTTTGGGATGATTAAAAAGTTCTGGAACTAGACGGTGATGATGGTTGCACAACATTGTGAGTGTAATTAATGCCGCTGGACTGTACGCTTTAAAATACTTAAACTGATAAACTTTATGTTATTTGTATTTTACCACAATTTTTCGAAAGGGAGAAGAAGGGAATAAAAGAGAGGACCAGGGTCAGAGTCAAAGGAAACTGAGCACCCTCTATCACATCTGTTCTAATCCTTTTACAGACATTTCAAATCCAGAATCTACCTCTTCTTAGGACTGACACTGTCTCTGTTCTTCTTTCTTTTCAGGTAGCACTCGAAAATGCTGGAATCGTCATGGCAAATGCCGCCAGAAATGTTTCAGGAAGGAAAGGGTCTATGTTTACTGCACAAATAATAAAATGTGCTGTGTGAAGCCCAAGTACCAGCCAAAAAGCCTTCCATGGAAAGCTTAAGTTCCTTGAAACCTGAAGTCATCAAAAGGCAGGTGAAGCTACGCTGAGTCTGACCACAGTGGATTCTCAGTCTCTGTCAATAAACACTTCTGGCTGACCCCTATGTTTGCCTGTTAGTCTATCCAGCGGTTCTCAGGAAGTCCTCTTATAGATGGTCCATTAAGTCAAAACTATTTTCATTATAATAATAAGACATCACTTGCCATTTTATCTCACTTTCTCACAAGTGTGAAATTTTCTGGAATCTACATGACACACAATAACATCATCATTCTGGCAGCTAATGAAAGGTGTGCGTATGGATCCTTACGTTTTTAGAATTTTTTAAGATAGAACCTTAAGGTATAAATGTGTTCATTTTCAGAGATTCACTCAGGTTGTTCTCAGTAATTCTATGGTACTCTTATTAGCTATCTTTAGCTATATTATTAATCTCTGGAACCTCGTTATCATCTAATAAATCACTGCTTTGAAATTCCAAAATTTTCCTTTTACCTATGTGGAAACACAACAAAAACTAAAAACATTTTGTTGTCTGCAGGATCTGGGAGTCCCAGGGCTGGGGTCCTAGGGTTAGTGCCCACCCACTGGTGAGTGGAGCAGGATCCCAGGGTCTCTGGCCGCAGGGCTCTTGGGGTCCTAGGGTTAGTGCTAGTGCACTGGTGTGCAGGGTTGGGTCCATGGACACAGCCATGTCCCAAGGCAGCTGTGGGCTCAGGGAGCCTTAGGGCAGTTAGGCCTGCTGGGGTGGGGCTGTGTCCCTGCCCAGCCAGTTGCGTGACCTGAGGTGTCCCAGTACTAGTGCCAAAAGGCTAGTAGGTGGAGCCAGGTCTCCAAGAACTAATGAGCTAGAAGGAGGATTCCAAAATGACACTTGCCAGCACCAGTGTCCACATGCTAGGATTAACTCACAAAAATGGCTGCCACCAGTGTCTGTGTCCCAGGGTGAGCTCCAGGAGGCTCACTCAGATCAGCAGGTGGGTCTGACCCAGGCTCCTTTCAAATTACTGCTTCTGCCACAGGTCCCAGAGTGTGTGAGATTTTGTGTGTACACTTTAAGACTGGAGTCTCTATTTCCCACAGTGCTCTGGCTGTCCCAAAAGTAAACCCCACTGGCCTTCAAAGCCAAACATTCTGGGGGCTCATGTTCCTGATGAAGGACTGCTGGGCTGGGGAACCTGATGCGAGACTCAGATCCCTTGCTCCTTGGGGAGAACCTTGCAGTGGTAATTACCCTCCTATTGGTGGATCGCCCACCCCAGGGGCTATGGGTCTTGACTCCACCCCTCCTACCCATCTCATTGTGTTTCCTTCTTTATATCTTTAGTTGTAGAAGCAACAGACAACCTTTAAATAACCATTATAAATATTTCAAGGAAATTAGAGAAGATTGACTGAAAGGATAATTTAAACCAATACACAGAAAAATAGTGTGTCAGTTTTCTATCAGTGCATTACAAAGCACTCTAAAACTCAGTGGATTAAAATAACAACCATTCATTATTTCTCAGAATTATGTGTGTTAATTAAGTGGTTCTTCTGATATTCTAATCTGGGGTCACTGATGTAACTACATCTCTCTCCATGTGGCGTGGCCTCCGCATTTCAAGGAAGTTAACCTTGGCTTCTAACATGATGGCTAGGTCTAAGAGGGTAAGCCCCAATATGCATCATTTATCAAACTTCTGTTATTATGTTTTCTTATAAGTCATGTGACCCAGGGTCAATATGGAAAAAAAACTGCACAGGGACATGAATACTGCAGGCATGATTCACTGGGGATCATTGGTGTATCAGTCTATCACAAATGGAATCTCTAAGAATAAACTGGGCATTTTAAACTGAAAAATACAAAATCTAAAATTGCGGATTTATTGGTTACGCTTGACAGCAGACTGAACATAGTAGAAGAAAGAATCAGTAACTCAAAGACAGATCAATAGGAAATACAGTCAAAGCACAGAGAGAAAAAAGAAATGCAGACTAGAACAGAGCATGAGAAACTTATGGGACAATATCAAATGGTCTAACATATATATAGTTGGAGTCTCAGAACAAAAAGAAAGAGAGAATGGGGAAGAAATATTTTTTAAAGATAATGGCTGAAAATTTTCCAAAATTGTCGAAAGACATTAATCCACAGACTCAAGAAACTTAGGGAACTCCAAGCAGGATAGACACAAAGAAAATCAAAATAGCATAGCATAATCAAACTGTTAACAACCAAAAGAAAAAGTACTTCCTGATAACTGTGAATGTTTCAAACAAAACATGTTCAGGAATTTAATGGAGAAAATTAGAAGCCCTTATTGAAAGACACTATAAAAAACCTAAATTAATAGAGACATAATATTTCACAACTTAGATAACTCAGTATCTTAAAGATGTCAATTCTACACTAATTGTTTCCTAAATTCATTGAAATTCCAGTCAAAAAACTAACAAAATTTTTTCCAGAATCTGTTCAAAATTGTGCACATATAAACAAATATTTTATTAGGGACATAGACGTAGATGACAAAAATATCAATAAAGCACAAATATAGGATAATGGTTACTCTAAGAATATAGGAATTGCAAAAGGTAATGCTAATATTCTGTTTTTTTATCTGGATGGTAGTTATAGAGATGTTTGTTGTCTTATTGCTTTTTATACTTTTATATATTTTTAAAATATTATTTTGCTTTCTCAATATATAATAAAATCAAGCTTTTTTAAAAGGAGATAAAAGTTATGAACAGAAAAAAATGCAAAAAACTAAATCAGCTAAAAATCCTAGAAAGTAAAATATTTGAAAATTACATATCCTATAAAATATTTTTTCAGAATACGTAAAGAACTCTCAAAACTCAATAAAAAGAAACAAAACAACCTGATAACAAAATGAGCAAAAGATTTGAACTGACACTTCACCAAAAAAGTTACACATGTAACAAATAGGCACAAGAAAATAGATAGATATTAGAGAAATGCACATTAAAATCACAATAAAATGCTGCTACACACATATCAGAGTGTCTAAAACGATTGACCGTAATGATTGCTGATGAGGAACAAGGGGTGGCAGCTGAAGCTATTGTACACTGCTGGTGGGAATGTAAAATGGTAATACAACCCCTTTGGAAACAATTGGGCAGTTTCTCAAAAAGTTTAATACACCGCAGGATCCAACCACTCCACACCTAGGTATTTACCTAGAAGAAATGAAAACATGTCTACACGAGGACTTATAAGTAAATGTTCACAGCAGCTTTATTTGTGGTAGCCAAAAACTGGAAAAAATCCAAACGTCCATTGACAAGTGAATGGATAAACAAATTGTGGTGTATCCATATAGTGGAATACTACTCAGCAATAAAAGCGATTAACTATTGAAACTCTGAAAAACATGAATGATTATGGATGATTCTCCAAATAATTATGCCAAGTGAAAGAAAACAGACAAAAATGAACATATATTGTATTATTCCATTTGTAAAAAACTCTAGAAACTGTTAATATGTAGTGAAAGTACATCAGTACTAGAACAGGGCAAGAGGAGGAGAAACAGGGAGTGGTATTAAGAGGGGATTACAAAGATGCACAAGGAAACTTTTGGGGATGATGGATATGTCCATTATCTTGATTTTGGTGATAGTTTCATATGGGTGCACATGTATGGTAAAACATCAAATTGCACACTTTAAATTAGTACAGTTTATTATATGTCAGTTATACCTCAATAAAGTAAATAAACAAACAATGTTTTTTAGGAGAAAAAAAAGGCTAAAGGAAAATAGATATTTTTAAAAAGAGATAGAGTAACTGAACTGTATGTGATGAAACCAAAGAGGTGGACAAGGGCTAGATCTTAGAGGACTTCCCAAGTTAAAAATTATTTTGCAAATATAGATACAAATGGCAGACAACCCATTTCAGGCAACAGATCAACCCCAAATCTTCGGTGTTCCTTCAGCCCAATCTTCCCTGATAGCTATTGCCCATTTGGTAATTGGGCACCATCTAACTGGAAGACTCCTGGAATCACTGCTGATATCCTGGAAGGTTCACCCAGTTCTTCCCTTCCACTCCCCCCACTCCCCCGCTGCCCTCACTCAGGATCCTCACCATCAATATTTAAACTGAAGCCACACCGCCTCATGATGGCTTGATATGCCAGCTATCACAAAGACAAATTTGGACCTCACACACAGGACGAGAACTCCAGCCTGCTAGCTGCACAGGCACTCCTCATTTCAATGATGAGACCCGTATTTTACCTGCTGACATTTATGGAACCCCACTTGTCACATTATAGCAGTTTACTGCACATCCAGTCTTCAACCATTTCTCACCACTTCCATTGCTACTACCCTGGTCCAAACCACCATCATTTCTGACCCGGATTGTTACATTGGCCTCCAACTGATTTCCCTCCTTCTGCCTTTATCCACGTTCAGTCTATTCTCAATAGAGCAACCAGAGTGATTCTGGCTCTCCTCTCCTCAAAACCCTCCTGTGATTTCTCATCTCACACAGAGTATAGCCAGAGCCCTTACAATAGCCTACAAGGCACCCCCGCAGTCTGGACTCCATTATTTCTCTGACCTCATCTTCGATTACTCTTCCACTGGTTCACTCCACTCAAGCCATCCTGGCCTCTTTGCTATTCCTCGGACGCACCAGGCATCGTCCAAATGTAACCATAAGTGGGGTCCGGCTGCTCGCCGCTCAAAAGCCAATAAAGCTAATAAAGAGCAAGCTTGGAGGAAGGGAAAGTTTATTTTATTTCAGATGCTGGCAACAGGGGGGTTTCAGTATTTTCAAGATAGCTCACAGGATATGGCTCAGAATATTATCTACAGCCCTTGAGGAGGAACTAAAGGTCCTTGACGATGCTTAATGATGAAACTATTATTATCTAGCCTTGTTGGACTGTTTCTGCATTTTCTCACTTCTCTGATTAAGCTTATCCTTTGGCTAAAGTTTTTCCACAGACAAAAGACAGGTTGAGGACATGGGGGGCAAGGACCATATGGTCCTGCTCCATTTCACCAACTCACAGCCTTTGCAGTTGCTGTTCCCTCTCACTGGCACTCTCATCCCCAATCCTCTGAATGACTCTTTCTGACATCTTTTGGGTCTCTGTTCAAATATCACCTTCTCACTGCAGCCTTCTCCTAAATACCTTATTTTAAATTTTTCTTCAAAAACTGCTCTCCCTTGCTTCTTTTGGGCTTGAATTTCTCCACAGTATGTGTCAGTAGCTACCATATTTTTTTCTTTATTGTGTTTATTACCCCCCATGAGAATGTGATAAACGTACACTGAATATACGTTACGGTTATCTGTCAAAGATCCGAGCATTAAAATAAATATTTTATTTTACCTAAAGATAGGGTACAGTCAGGAAAACAAAAAACAGAGTAGGTATTTCCAAAAAAGGGATTTAATACAGGAAATCGGTCACACATTTGTTGGAACACTTGAAGCCAAAAATGAAGTTGAAGTTATCCAGGTGTTAGTAACTACAGGAAGGGGCCACAACTCCTAAGGCCGGGAGACCCTTCCCTCTGCCCTCCAGTTCTTCCAGTTCCATTCCCCACCTTTCTCCACCCAGCTGTCTGACCCCCTGGAAGGACTGCATGAATAGGATCTCCTGCCTCTGGCCTCCCATTTGGTTTAAGGAGTGGGGTGATGTCAGCAAGATTTTTGGAGGAGAGACTGAAGTCCGGGTATTTACCACTTCTGTCTCTGCAGAGTTGCCATCTGAATTAGTTAACTATCATCCTTGCAGTGTGACTCTTTTCTACTCCTGTGCTGTATTGAAGTGATGAGGACTGAGCTATGTTGCAAATAAATCATTTTTTGTTTAGATAGATAGATAAATGATAGACAGGTAGATGATAGATAGATAGATAGATAGATCTAGATATCTAGATATAGACAGATATATAGATATGTTTCACAGTCATTTTCTGAGCTCCATCTACCTACTGCACAGGGCAAATGGGAAAAACAAAATGTGAATGTGATAAGAATCAATACCCTTGCATCTTCAAGTGTTTGATGGTGGCTCTAATCTCTGCAATTCCGCAGGGAAACAATATTGCTGTTGGTTCTCTACTATAGTATGTAGGGAAAGTTTCAGTGGCTTCCACTTGTCCATTTCTACAATAGTAGCCCTCACTCCATAGGTCAGGGAGCCAATGTGAAATTCTGCCAACTACAAAATATGTCTGTTCTAATTATGCATTCAGAAAAGGAGTGGACTCACCGAAGGGTTCAGGGGCATTCAATGGTTCAATTGTGAGATATTCTTGGTCCAAAAATGTATGTATCATCTGACCTCCATACATCCTCCAATTTTGACACGTGACATTTTGGGTCCCTAGTTATTAGTGTCAACTCAGAAACAGCACTGCCTTTCCAAGGTATAAAATCACCCTGGTAGATGGCCACAGGTGCTTTAGTCTGAAGGAAGATTTTCAGTGTATACTTGTAGCATTGTTACAGAGTCCTTCCTTCCTCTAAGGGACCAGTCTCCACTTCGGCCAAGGGCCTCTTGGTTTGTGAATTTAAGGGAGAAGCCATGATTCTCTATTGAGGCAAATCAGTAAGGGATTTTCCCCATAAGAGCAGAAATTTGTCTGTTTTGTCCACTGCTGAATCCTCAGTAGCTAGAATAATGCCTGGCACATAGTAGGTATTCGATAAATATTGGTTGAATTAATGGAAAACAGAAAAAATAGAGTGCTAATGCTAGTGATATGAAAGATTGGAATCATAATCTTAATACAACTGGGACAATGGAAATCATTAGGCATGCCAAACTCAGGGGTCCTTAGCCTCAACCAGATGTTCATTGGACTGTAGGTTCAAATTAGGAAAAAGTGAAGCAAAATTAATGAACATGTACATAATGCTGAAATATATCATTGAAAATTACATCTAAAATGTTGGGAAACAGGATTTTTTTAACCATGTCTTAGATCTACTGAACCATGATCTCCATAAAACATATACTCATTTGTTCATTTAATCATATAACAGATATTTATTGATGACCCACAATTTGCCATGCACCACGTTGGTAAATAAGACAAACATGGTCTTTGCCATCATGGAGTCTACAACCTGTGGGAGAAAAAGACATGAGACAAGAAATAAATTCAAATTACATATGGTGGTAAAGGCTATGAAGAGTATAGTGATTGAGAATAAGGGAGGGAGGTCGTGAGGGAGGTGGATCTCCATGAGTAACGAGTGTAACCCTCTCTGAGGAGGTGGCATTTCACCTGTGATCTGTAGGATGAGAAATCGTGCTTGCAAAGAGTTGGGAGGGGATTTGCAGAAGAGTATTTCAGGTAGAGCAGCATGTGCTCAGGCCATTGAGGGAAGGGTGGCGTGTTCCAGAAACTGAAAGAATGGCTGTGTGGCTAAAGGTGTACAAGGGAAGAGAGATACAAAATGAGATCTGTGAGGCAGGCAGTGTGGTAGGTCACACAATACTTTGATATCTGGATTTAAAAGACAAGTTCAGGAACAAGTTTATGTTTTAAAGTAGAGAACTGTCTGTCTTCCCTCCAATCACTTGTATTTACTCACAGTGTCTGCTTCCTCATATATGCTTTACGTCATCCCTCCTCCCACTACCCGCCCTACTCTTCAGTCTTGACTTTTCCCAAGGCACCTTTTCAGCTTCAACTCCATTTATAAACTGCTTTATTCTCTGTATTTCCCAATTAAAATTCTTGTGACAGAGAATCTGATTGATCCAGTTAATCATTTTGTACCAACCCATCTCATAGGTCACTGGCCAGCCTATGGGATTAGCTTGGCTTGCACATCTCGTGTCCAATCAACTGTGTCTGGAGCAAGGGGAAGGGGACCTTGTGTTATACATGTGACTGGCACTTCAGCCAAGGCTGTGAGCAGAGAAGAGTATAAATGGCCGGCACGTGCACAGTGTCCCATATCTTCACACTTCCCTGTATCCTTACAATGACTTCTATAGGGAGGAATACGTATGTCTGCTCCTCTCCCCATGAAACAGTGAGTCCCTATGCTTAGAGAGAAATGAACATCAATGAAACAAGGGATTCTTGATGGAATTCTGAGGAAGGGGATGGCCCCTCTCTTCATCCCCCTCATGAAATCCCACTAAGTAAGAGCTTGACATTCACTCCTATTCAACCCAGTGCTCCTGTATATAATAAATATTTTCTATCCTAAAAAATAAAATTCATAAATATTGTAACCTATCTACTCACAAAATTTCAAGAAAAATAAACTATAATATAAAAGGAGAGGGCTTCCCTGGTGCCGCAGTGGTTGAGAGTCCGCCTGCCGATGCAGGGGACACGGGTTCGTGCCCTGGTCCGGGAAGATCCCACGTGCCGCGGAGCGGCTGGGCCCGTGAGCCATGGCCGCTGAGCCTGCGCGTCCGGAGCCTGTGCTCCGCAACGGGAGAGGTCATACCAGTGAGAGGCCCGCGTACCGCAAAAAAACCCAAAACAAACAAACAAAAAAAACCCAAAAAAAAACCCCACAAATGCAGGCCCCAATGGGTGTGTTATGTGTGCAAATTCAAATACAACCTAAAGTGCTTGCTGTGTCCTGACTTTCCAAAGCGGTGAACAGCTTTCCAAAACAGTAAAGTTCTAACCAAAACAAAATACAATTGTTCCTTGATTTACACCGTAATGTCATTCCAGGAAAATTCAATGTGCAAAAAATACTTGCAAAACAGCCTTAGATTCTGGGCTCAGAGAATTACAAATGGGCTCTCACCTACATAAATATCTAACAGGACATTTGAATTTGGGGGAGGAAATGGATCAATACTTCATTTTCCAGGACAGTCACGCATGTTGCATGCCGTTTGTTTTTGTTTTTTTTTAACATCTTTATTGGAGTATAATTGCTTTACAATGGTGTGTTAGTTTCTGCTTTATAACAAAGTGAATCAGTTATACATATACATATGTTCCCATATCTCTTCCCTCTTGCGTCTCCCTCCCTCCCACCCTCCCTATCCCACCCCTCTAGGTGGTCACAAACCACCGAGCTGATCTCCCTGTGCTATGCGGCTGCTTCTCACTAGCTATCTATTTTACGTTTGGTAGTGTATATATGTCCATGCCACTCTCTCACTTTGTCACAGCTTACCCTTCCCCCTCCGTTTGGCTTCCCGGGTCCCCAATCTACAAATTCCAGTAGGGGGTCCATTAATTTGGATGATCAAAAATTGCCCCCGGAAAATTCCCAAAGTAACCCCTAGAGGGCAGTATCTCCCCTTTGAGAATCTGGCCATTAACAGTCCTCTCTCCCAGAATCGTCTATTCTTTTGAGACAAATGGAGCTGCATCATAAACAAGATAACTTACCCAAATTCAACTACGCGTGCTCAGAGAGAGAGAACGAGACAAGGGGGGTTTTGATTTTTTATTCAACTTACTGATATTTTCTTACTTTTTAAATCAAATTAATTTTGCCTTCTTTTTTTTCCTTTGTCTACCTGACCCTTCAAGCAGGATTCTTTTTTAATTGAAGTATAATTGATTACAATATTGTGTTAGTTTCATGTGTACAGCATAGTGATTCAGTATTTTTGCAGATTAAATTCTGTTATAGGTTGTTACAAGATAATGGATATAATTCCATGTGCTATACAGTAAGTCCTTGTTGCTTATCTTTTTTTTTTTTTTTTTGGGTACCCGGGCCTCTCACCTCTGTGGCCTCTCCCGTTGCAGAGCACAGTCTCCGGATGCGCAGGCCCAGCGGCCATGGCTCACGGGCCCAGCCGCTCCGCGGCATGTGGGATCTTCCCGGACCGGGGCACGAACCCCGCGTCCCCTGCATTGGCAGGCGGACTCCCAACCACTGCGCCACCAGGGAAGCCTGCTTATCTATTTTAAATATGGTACCCCTAATTTGTTCCTCCCCCTTCCCTCTCCCCTTGGGTAATCACAAGCTTGTTTTCTATGTCTGTGAGTCTGTTTCTGTTTAGTATGTACATCCATTTGTATTAATTTTTAGATTCCACATGTAAGTGATATCATATAATCTTTGTTTTTCTCTGTCTGACTTATTTCACTAAGCATGATATTCTCTAGGTCCACCCATGTTGCTGCAAATGGCAGTATTTCGTTCTTTTTCATGGCTGAGTAATAATCCATTGATATATATCATATCTTCCTAATCCAATCATTTGTTGATGGGCACTTGGGAGATTTTCAAATATTCACATAAATGGAATCATTCAGTATGTACACCTTTGTATCTGGCTTCTTTTGCTTAGCATAATGTTTTTTGAGATTAATTCATGTTGTATGTTTCAGTGTATTGTTATTGTTGTTTACTGTTATCGTACCATATGGATGTAACTCAATTTATCTATTCATGTGTTGTTTCCAGTTATGAGATATTATAAATAAATACAATCTATTTGGGTTATTTCCAGTTATGGGATATTATAAATATAACGACTACAAACATTAGGGAAGTCTTTGTATATACATATTTCTATTCTTGTCAGTAACTCTGAAACTATTTTTCCAAAGTGGTTGTCCATGTTACATTCCCATCAGCAATATATTAGCATTCCAGTTGCTCCGTATCCTCACCGACACTCTCTATGGTCAGTCTTTTTTACATTAATCATTCTGGTGGTATGTAATGGCATCCCATTGTGAATTTAATTTTCATTTCCCTGATGCCTACTGATTTTGAGTATCTTTTCATGGGCTTATTGGCCATTTGTATATCTTCTTTTGTAAAATGTCAAATATTGGCCACTCCATTATTAGATTGCCTTTTTCTTACAGATTTGTAGGCATTCTTTAATATTCTGGAAATGAGTCCTTTGTCAGATAAATGTTGTGCAAATATGAACAATAGCAGTCCAAATAAACCAGGAGAATCCCTCCTTGAGCCAGTGGCTGCATGAGTGGGAGAAGGGAATTGTCTCAATCCCTACACAAAGAAGGTACCTGTCAATGAAGACATCACACTTCATTGTGTGATTCCACTGCACAGAGATATTTATCTTTCATAAAAATGGCCCCTAAACATAAACTATTACTTCCTTTGGTGTTATCACCAGAGAAACACAATGTGCTCCATTGATGGAGGAAAGCTCTCTATGTCAGTCTCCGGAAAGGCAACTTCCTGAACCATTTTCAAGAGTAATTTGGGCCATATGTGATTGTCACCTGGCTCTCAGACTTAAATGTAGCTCTGGCACAATAAAAAATTCCACTCAACACTCTGCCATCAAGAACCCAGGTGGGGAAGGGGGTGGGGAGTCACAAAAACCCACCCTGAACCTCCTACGCTATCGATCATTGGAAATTTGTTCTTTTCCTTTCTTGTAAGCCCAGAGGGATCCAGCTGATCTGCAGGATGAGAAACTCCTCTAACCTCTATTCTAACTGAAGAAACTCTGAAGCATGTGAAAATACACATATATATGAATATTACATATTTTATATATGAGCACTATATATACACATATATTGTAACTGTTTAAAATATACATATAACATTTTTAAAGTTATATAAAAATGTATATATCCATTCTGACAAAATATGTAACGAAAGCTAACAGGGATTATGAAAAAGTGGTGAATATTTTGAAGCTCATCTATGTTTTATTTTCCCATAATGTGTTCTAAGCATATTACTCAAGTTACAAAAATTGGAAATTTAAAAAAATTTTCAGGAGGCATTTTAGCGCTAAAAATCTTGTTTTGGAAGACTAAGCACATAAAGAAAATGTTCATGATACGCTGGCAACTAAAAAAAAAAACGAAGACAAAAAAATGTACAGCTTGATTCCATTTTATTTGTAAATCACATTTTATGTATTTTTTTATTTGTGGGTATTTATGTATAGCAAAAATACTGACAACTTTTGCCTTCTTATTTGTGCTTCTCTGTTTTCTAAATTTTCTCCATTGAACATGTATTACTTCTACAATTAGAAGAAAAATGTTATTTTAAAAGTACAAAAATGGCGTCCCTGG
Organism: Pseudorca crassidens; assembly: GCF_039906515.1. NCBI lineage: Eukaryota > Metazoa > Chordata > Mammalia > Artiodactyla > Delphinidae > Pseudorca > Pseudorca crassidens. The sequence continues at coordinate 62,456,241 of NC_090310.1, forward strand.
TGGCGCAGTGGTTGAGAGTCCGCCTGCTGATGCAGGGGATGCGGGTTTGTGCCCCGGTCCAGGAAGATCCCACATGCCGCGGAGCGGCTGGGCCCGTGAGCCATGGCCGCTGAGCCTGCGCGTCTGGAGCCTGTGTTCCGCAACGGGAGAGGCCACAGCAGTGAGAGGCCCGTGTACCGCAAAAAAAAAAAGTACAAAAAGGATGAGCATGGAAGACAAAAACAAGTCCAGAGGACCAGGGTGGAGTGACAGCTCCACCACTTACTGGGTGTACAACCTGGGCAACTTGCTTAACTAAGAGCTTCAGTTGCCTTATAGAAAAAGAGGGGATAATAATATCCTACGACTGTGAGAATTAAGTGAGATGATGTAAGTAAAGCTGTTGGTACTTACTAAACTGATCTATTATCATTAGCTCAGCCATTCAGTGATTCTCTGGGGAATGTCTATGCTCTGAGTAGTACTTCTAAGCACCTATACAGAGCAAAAATTCCTCTCTGGCATCCCCCATCCACTTGGCTCACCTTGCACATCTCCAGTGCCATGGAGCTCCCTTCCTCCCAAAGCTTCCCCTTTACTCTGGCCTGTCCTACCAATGGGTGGCTCTTGTTCTACTTCAGAACTAGTCTTCTTTCTTTTTTTTTTTTTTAACATCTTTATTGGAGTATAATTGCTTTATAATGGTGTGTTAGTTTCTGCTTTATAACAAAGTGAATCAGCTATACATATATATATATCCCCATATCTCTTCCCTCTTGTGTCTCCCTCCCTCCCACCCTCCCTATCCCACCCCCTCTAGGTGGTCACAAAGCACTGAGCTGATCTCCCTGTGCTATGCGGCTGCTTCCCACTAGCTAGCTATTTTACATTTGGTAGTGTATATATGTCCATGCCACTCTCTCACTTTGTCCCAGCTTACCCTTCCCCCTCCCCGTGTCCTCAAGACCATTCTCTAGTAGGTCTGCATCTTTATTCCCGTCTTACCCCTAGATTCTTCATGACCATTTTTTTTTTAAGATTCCATGTATATGTGTTAGCATACGGTATTTGTTTTTCCCTTTCTGAGTTACTTCACTTTGTATGACAGACTCTAGGCCCATCCACCTCACTACAAATAACTCAATTTCGTTTCTTTTTATGGCTGAGTAATATTCCATTGTATATATGTGCCACATCTTCTTTATCCATTCATCTGTCGATGGACACTTAGGTTGCTTCCATGTCCTGGTTATTGTAAATAGAGCTGCAATGAACACTGTGGTACATGACTCTTTTTGAATTGTGGTTTTCTCAGGGTATATGCCCAGTAGTGGGATTGCTGGGTCGTATGGTAGTTCTATTTGTAGTTTTTTAAGGAACCTCCATACTGTTCTCCATAGTGGCTGTATCAATTTACATTCCCACCAACAGTGCAAGAGGGTTCCCTTTTCACCACACCTTCCCAGTGTTTATTGTTTGTAGGTTTTTTGATGATGGCCATTCTGACTGGTGTGAGATGATATCCCATTGTAGTTTTGATTTTCATTTCTCTAATGATTAATGATGTTGAGCATTCTTTCATGTGTTTGTTGGCAATCTGTATATCTTCTTTGGAGAAATGTCTATTTAGGTCTTCTGCCCATTTTTGGATTGGGTTATTTGTTTTTTTGATATTGAGCTGCATGAGCTGCTTGTAAATTTTGGAGATAAATCTTTGTCAGTTGCTTCATTTGCAAATATTTTCTCCCATTCTGAGGGTTGTCTTTTCGTCTTGTTTATGTTTTCCTTTGCTGTGCAAAAGCTTTGAAGTTTCATTAGGTCCCATTTGTTTATTTTTGTTTTTATTTCCATCCCCTAGGAGGTGGGTCAAAAAAGATCTTGCTGTGATTTATGTCATAGAGTGTTCTGCCTATGTTTTCCTCTAAGAGTTTTATAGTGCCTGGCCTTACATTTAGGTCTTTAATCCATTTTGAGCTTATTTTTGTGTATGGTATTAGGAAGTGTTCTAATTTCATTCTTTTACACGTGGCTGTCCAGTTTTCCCAGAACCACTTATTGAAGAGGCTGTCTTTTCTCCATTGTATATTCTTGCCTCCTTTATCAAAGATAAGGTGACCATATGTGCGTGGGTTTATCTCTGGGCTTTCTATCCTGTTCCATTGATCTATATTTCTGTTTTTGTGCCAGTACCATACTGTCTTGATTACTATAGCTTTGTAGTATAGGTTGAAGTCAGGAGAGCCTGATTCCTCCAGCTCCGTTTTTCTTTCTCAAGATTGCTTTGTCTATTCAGGGTCTTTTGTGTCAGAACTGGTCTTGACTTGAGGTCCAAAGCTTTAAGTCCAAGTCCTAGCTCTGTGCCTTGGGAGCTCTGTGGCTTTAGACAAGTTACTTTCCCTCTCTGGTCTTGGGAGCCTCATCTGTAAATTATCTTGAGGAATCTTCCACCCTAGAATTGCCTTGTTTCCCTTGGCTTCTTAGGTGTATTCTTAGGATTTAGAAGGTTGGCCATAGGCTTAGATGAGGGTCTATTAGGATACTGGGTGGGAAATAGCCCTGCAAATGTGTAATCTTCAGAAAACTATCTCATCTGTTTTGTCTTCTTTCAACCTTCAGAAGGACAATGGCTGCCTCTGACGTGACTGAGAGAAACTCAGCATCACTTCTGTAGAATTCCCACCAAAAATGCCAAAGCTAGAGCCAATCATGAGGAAACATCAGACAAACTCAAACTGAGGGACATTTCACAAAGCCACTGGCCTGGATGCCTCAAAACCATCAATGTCATGAAAGACTAAAGAACTATTCCAGATTAAAAGAGATCAAGGAAACATGACAACTAAATGGAATATGTGATCCAGGGATTTTCTGCAGCTAATCTAAAGATCAGACAATAGAAATTTGTCAGTGTTAATGTCCTGATTTTTATAATTGTACTGTGGTTATATAAGAAAATGCCTTTGGTTTTTAGGAAAAATCCACTGAGCTATTTAGGTATAAAAGGGTATCATATCTGCCATATATATATATATATATATATATATATATATATATATATATATATATATATGAAACTATATTCATGTATAATTACATATGTATGTGTGCATATGTATATATATGTATTCATATATATATGAAACTATATTTGCATATAATTATATATGTATGTATATATATGTATATATATATGGGGAGGAAATGAGAAGGTTATAGTGGTAAAATATTCGTATTTGGAAAAACTGCGTGAAAGGTCTACAGGAATTCGTTGCGCTATTCTTGCAGATTTTCAGTAGGTCTGAAATTCCATGCAGAAGGCCAGTGGCAGGCCTCTCGCTCCATAGAAGTGATAGCGATTGCAGAAGCTTTCACTTGCTGAGCACTTATAATGTGCCAGATGCTCCCATCTGACCCCACAGCTACCCCGCAAAGACCTGTCATTACGCCCATTTTGAAGAGCAGGATCCTGGCATCAGACAGGGGAAGTGACTTGCCCCAATCACACGGCCTGTGGCCTGTACATGTCCGAGTATGAACTTGAGTCTGTCTGACTCCTCACTCCTAGAAATCATTACCATCTCCACCGCATGAAGGTCACAAACTCCCTTGCACTACATCTGGGAGTATACAAAGAAAACTCAGCTTCTTTATTCTTTGTAAAACAACTGAGGGGGAAGGGGTCTGAGTACAGAACTAAATTTAGTTCAATCCAGCTTAATTCAACAATTTAAATAGTCTCTTGAGGTTTCCTGAGTTCTGAGGGACTTAATCTATTCGGTAAAATTGCTCAGGGTTTCGGATTCCTCCTCTCCTCTCCCTGCTCCTCCCAATTGTGGTGGCCGGAAATGAGGAGGTGCGATGGTCCAGTGCTGGCTGGCATCTGCTGGAGTCTGGGTAGTTTGAGTCTGTCACTGAGAACACCCACTGCTTCCAGCTAAGGTCAAGTCGCTGGTGAACTGGTCTTGGCATCCCTCAGACTCACTGAGGCCTAGTGGGACAGGAGACTGACACGTCACTTCATGTCAGCTCCCTGTGATTCTGTGGCCTTGTCTGGGGTTCTTATCCTCTTTCTAGGCTCTAAACATCAAGCCCACCTCGCCCCCACCACATTGGGTCCTAAAACAGGCCCACTGGCAATCAGTTCAATGTCTAGGCCACCCAGAAACTAAGGAAGGTACGGAGGCAGGACTGATATTCCGGTGGGATGCTTTGTTATTAAATAATGCAGTGCTTCCCTCCTGGTTGGTAGAAGGTGCTGCCCCAAGCCCTTGGGTGTCTCCTCCTCCACTCCAGCTGCTTCTGTCTGACCTAGGGATCCCCAGATCCCTCTCATATCAGAAACTAAGGAGTTAACACCTGGCACAGCAGGCAGCCTCCAAGACTGTGCTCCAGCCTCAGGCTCAGCATCCCTTCTGAGGTTAAGTACTTTGAAACTCACCACTCCTCTCTTAGCCTGGCCATGCAAGGTCCATTCTCCTATTCCAAGGCTACCCTGACCTTCTCCAAAAACTCTCAAAGGACAGTGGACAAGAGCCCTTCTGCCCTTGGCCTTCCCCTCAACTTATGCAATGTGCCTGCCCCTTTCCGGGCTCAGTCCCAGAGAGAAGGTGGGCAAACACCGAGGGCCTTCTCCAACTCCCTTTCTCCCAAGCTCAAGTTTACTATAGAGGCTAAAACAGCTGGATAATTTCTTTCCCAGCCTCCCCTTACAGCAGGAGTAGCCATGTGACACAGCTCTGGCCCATGAGAAGTAAGCAGAAGTCTGCTGGGGGGGATTCCAGGGAAAGTTTTTGCTTTCCTGGTGCAAGTGAGAAACTAGCCCATGCCAACCCTCCCCCACTTCCTGCTTTAAACAAGGACGTTATGCCTGAGGTTTTGGTAGCCGTTTGTTACCCAAGAGGATCCCAGATGTTTGCCCTGAATCTGGAGGTAACATGGTTGCTGCCTACCTCCAGATTTCTTTTGATGTAAGAATCATAAGCCCCTACAAGTTGAGTTTCCTATTTTTTTCAGCCAAACACAATCCTGATATGGGGTAATTAGAATGCATGTCTGTCTACCCACTTCCCGGACTCTGCTCATGTTTTCTCCCTGCCTTGCTGTTCCCAGTTCCTTGGTCCTGGGAGAAGCAGACTTTTCCTCTGTCACCCCTCCCTGCATATGTGAAAACTTCACTTTCATAAAATCCTCATGGTCCTTCCTACCTGGACAGCCTCTTGAAATACTAACGTAGAGGATAAATGAACACAGAAAAATCCTTTCACTCTCAACAGCCCCTGCCTTTCAAGCGGAATGTACCATCTCATTCTGAATACCAGAGGCTTATTATTAACTCTATTATTACTAATTATTACCATTATTAAGTTATTACCATTATTAAGTTAATTATTACCATTATTAACTTGTTATCATTACTATTAACTCTATCTTTCTTTTTGCATTCCTTCTATAAACTCCTAATCTCCTGATATCATCATTATCCCCATTTTACGGATGAGGAGACTGGGAAGGCTTATGGAAGTAGAGTAATTTTTCCGGAGTTAGATAGAGTGAAAGTGATACAGCCTGGACCGGAACCATTTACAATGGTCATTAATGCCCACTCTCCTCGGATACCTCACTTCCCTCCATCAACCATCCCTCCATCTCTCCCACATTCTGGACCTCCCCCACCCCTCACCCCAGCCCCAGGGGTGGCGAGGCAATGACAAGAGGAGACAGCTGGCAGCTTGTGCTTTGCTGGAGAGCAAGGATGTCAGCCCCAGAACCAGCTAAACATTTTCAGGCTTGGAGGCCAGAGGCATAAGTCCATAGGGGAGACAGCACAGGGAGGCATCCGGGCACAGGTGCACGTAGGTTTCGTACTTCGTGCAGTAAGGCCGGCAGGCCCCGTGGCCCTTCCAGCACCGTTTGAATTCACTTCTCCCTATGCAGGGGAAGACGCCGGGTCACAGAGCCATCCAGGGGTTGCAGGTTATATCACTGGTCACAGATTTAACAAGAGATCAAGGTCACAGATTAGACCACTGACCACAAGTTAGACTACAAGCTACCAATTAGCTCTGTAGTCATTTGTTAGATAGACTCTGGTCGTAGAGCAGCCCTCAGGTCATAAGTTAGGCCACAAAACAAGAGCTATGACCACAGGTCAAGGGTTAGACTAGAGGTAACAGGCTAGAACACTACTCATAAATAATACAATCAGTTATAATTTAGACCACAGATCTCAGTCGAGGTTAACCCACACATCATAATTTTAACCACTGGTTACAAATCAGAGATGAATTTCTCATTCAGCTTAACCCACACCCCAAGTACACTCTAAGCACTTTTCATAAAAACAGTATTCGATTATAGTTTGTCTTATTATAATCCCAGTATATGGGTTAAGGAAACCAAGGCACGGGAAGATTAACAAATTTGCCCAAGGTCACACAGCCATTAAAGGAGCAGAGCCAGCCTTCAAATCCAGGCCATCTGGCTCCAGAGCCCAGACTTGTAACCACTATTCAAACTGCATTGCACACATAGGGACCTGTTTAATGTTACGATTTAGTGAAGAAATTCCCAACCATGGGCCATGAAAAAGGTGAGGCTTTGGGTCAATATCCCCTCCAAGGGTCTTTGGTCATAGCATGGTGTGGGGCACCTCCTTCATTTATTAATTCAGCAAACATGGGGCACTGGGAGTATCACAGTGAACAAGGTGGCCATGGTCCATGCCCTCAAGGAGCTTCCACCTGACAGAGAAGGGGGTTAAAACCCAAGCAAATAAATACAGTAAGTAGAGTTGCGGTAAGTGCCCTGAAATAAGTGATCAGGGTGCTGTGATGCAATTAGGGCAGGTGTGGGAAGTGAGGAGAGAGGAGGACCACTTAGGCCTGTCACAGTGATATTTCTAGATATATGACCCAGCAACTCGGAAGAACTGGGACTGAGTAGGAGATGGAGGGAAAAAGCTTCCCTGCCTCACCCTGGATTAAAAGAGATCCCAAGGGGCTTCCCTGGTGGCGCAGTGGTTGGGAGTCCGCCTGTCGATGCAGGGGACACGGGTTCGTGCCCTGGTCCGGGAGGATCCCACATGCCGCGGAGTGGCTGGGCCCGTGAGCCATGGCCGCTGAGCCTGTGCGTCCGGAGCCTGTGCTCCGCAGCGGGAGAGGCCACAACAGTGAGAGGCCCGCATACCGCAAAAAAAAAAAAAGTATCAGAGGTCTTTTTCAACCATCCCCATCAGCTCTTCCATCACTCCCCACATGCACCTGACACACTAGCGTCTTGTCTTGCTTTTATTCTTCATAGTACCAATACTTATTTCTAACATATTATATGTTTATTTGGTTATTTTCTGTCTCTACTGACTAAAATATCAGCTCCATGAAAGCAAGAACCTTGTTTGCTTTCACTGCTTGATCCCCAGACATTGTAATAGTGCCTGGAACACAGTAAATGTCTTTATAATGAATATTTGTTGAGTGAATCCCATTTTAAAAATGAGGAACCAGAGGTATGGGCTGATTCAGCAACTCACTCTAAGCTGCCCAGCAAGTCAGTGGTGAGGCCAGAACTTAAACGCTGGTCTAGGCCTCCTCTGTCCCCCAGAAGCTGAGAACCTATCCTTCATTTCTACACATACACATATACACACGCACACACACGCACACACACGCACACACACACACACATACACAGGTGATGTTACCTGGCGGCACATGAACCAGGACCAGGAAAGCCACAAAAAGCAGAAGCAGCTGTGTCATGGCCACAGGGCTCTAGAGCGGGGCAGGGGGCCACTGGGGAGAACACAAGAGAGGAGGAACCAAGCACACCGAGTCTTGCTGCCTATGGCCCAGCCTTTATTGGGCTGCAGATCAAGGCAGGAGTGTGGGCAGCAGGAGACCTAAGTGGGAGCCTGAGGCCCTGTGGCCCCAAGGATAGAGTGGATCTCAGCCAGCTACGTGGGGAACCGATCAGCCATACCGTCTGGAGGTTGCTGAGCTCTGAATCTGGGGACAGAATGTCCTGAAGCAATGCTTGGGGTCAGAAACTGTACCTCTTCCCCACCTGAGAGGGTGGGGAAAGCCTTGGTTTCAGAGAGACCTGGTTCAATGCCAGCATCTCCCTCTAATCACTATGATACCTTGGACAAGTCACTTAGCCTCTCTGAGCTCCAGGTTGTCATGGAAATGATGACAAGCCTCCCTTGCAAGACTAAATACATGGAGGTTCCCTTCCCATGCCGAAGACACGGAACCGGAACTCACTGACGCATTCAAACAAGCATGTACAGTTGACCCTTGAACAACACAGGGGTTAGGGGCGCCAACCCTCAACGGCAGTCAACAATCCGCCTATAACTTATAGTTGGCCCTCTGTATCTGCAGTTCTTCATATCCGAGGTCCTGCATCTGCAGATTCAACCAACCTCAGATCATGCAGTACTGCAGTATTTTCTACTGAAAAAAATACCTAACTGGACCTGCACACTTCAAACCTGTGTTGTTCAAGGGCCAACTGTATTTAGGCTTACTCAGAAAATGCGAAGAGTAATAATGCAAACCTCACAGAAAGTAATGGATACCTAGCTCATTTAGAGGATTAAAGGAAATAATACAATGGTTCTCAAAGTGTGGTACCCAGACTAGCAAGCAGCAGCAATACCTGGGGCTTGTTAGAAATGCAAATTCTCAAGCTCAATCCAAACCCACTGAATCAAAAGTTCTGGGGGTGGATCCCAGCAAGCTATGGTTTAACAAGCCCTCCAGGTGATTCCAATGCACCACTAAAGTTTGAGGCCACTGAGATAATATGGGTACAGAGCTTAGAACAGTGTCTGGTACACAGGCATCTGAGTTGCATCTTGGAAGATGAGTAGCGGGGAGGGTATTCAGGCAGAAGGAACAGAATGTGCCTGAAAGAGTAGGGTATTGGCTAGAGCAAGGAGTTTGTTGGAAGAGATTGGAAATGACCTTGTAGAGGACCAGAGCCAGAGCACAATGGGTCTTGAATGCCAAGTTCAGGCTTTTGTATTGTAGACAACTGTAAGTTTTGTAGCAAGGATGTAAACTGTTCAGATTTCAGTTTTGAATAGAGAAACTGAAACCCAAAGAAGGGAGGTGACTTGCCTAAGGCCATACAGCAATTGAGTTGTCTCACTCCCAGACAGTGCTGCACCGCTCACAGCCCATCTTGCAGGTGGCAAAGGAAAGCTTAGAGGGCCAAGCCACACAAGGAAACCAGGCGTGAGGGGGTTTAGCATCTGCCCAAAGACCTGCAGGGGCTGAGCTAGTCTACCAGGCTGCTGTGGGAGTTGCTCTGAGCTGGACACTTGGACCCCCTCAGCCATGACAATGAGCTCCACCCACAGGTACAGGCTGGTCGCCGTGGGGCCCACATACATGCCTGCCCCGGTCCATCATGACCTAAAAGGAAGCACCTTGCTCAAAGACCCATGGATGGCCAAAATCACAAGTTCCCTACAGCCAACTTCTCTTCTGTACCAAGTTCACAGTGTCTCTTTTCTCCTCCTACAGGCCTAGGAAGACTTGAGGGGGCGGGGGGTGGGGGGGGGGAGGGGGCGGTGGCAGGGGAAGCACAGACCGTGATAGAAAGGGACAATAGGCAAAGACCTGAGTGCCAAGCCCAGGTAAGCCGCAGTTTGCTCATCCTCTTAGTGTGGTATCAGGATTAAATGAGCTAATAATCCAGGCAAAGTGCTCAACCATGCCAGGCACAGCACAGGAGTCCAGTAGGTATTCATCAAGTAGGGGACAGCCATTCTTCCAGGCACAGGACAGCCCTAGCTGCATAAGGGGCGCTTACCCTAGAATCTGCTGAAAGAATGAATGACCGCTGCCAAAACAAGACATTCAGAACCCGTCAGCGCAGACTTCCTGGGCTCCCTCCGCCCCTCAAGCCACTTCCCAAAATTAATTCTCAATCCGAAGCAGAGTTTCTCAAAGTGGGGTCTATGAACTCTGGGTCAGGCTCACTTAGACACTTGTTTAAAATGCAGATTCCCCACCCTCTCTGCCAGGACTGCTGAATCTGCCTCTCTTGCAGGGTGGGACCTGGAATCTGAAGAGTTAACAAGTTCCTCAAGCGGTTTTCGTGAACGCTAAAGTTGGTGTGCCCCATTGCTGGAGTGGATAGATGCAGATGCAGAGGGGATCCAGGCTCAGGAATTCAGAACCCGTATCCTTCCCCTCTCTCGCCCCCCACCCCTGGCTAAGTACTTGAAGTGGCGGGTCAGCTGAGCTCTGCGAAAAGTCATTCAGCGGCCAAGGCCTTGGGGCGGAGACCCCGGGGCTGCCCTAATGGGGCGGGGCTGGACGGGGCGGGGTCGCGGCTCCTCCCCCGGCCCGGGCGTTGGGGCGGGACCGGCCTGAGGGGCAATGCTGCGAGGCAGTGGTACAGCCTGGTGCACCCGGCAGCTGTGGACCCCTCCCCACACCGAGGTAAAGGCCCGCGCAGCCCGCCACCAACTTAGTCAAGTTGGTGCGGAGTTCGCCAGGCGCCCGTATGGGGCGACGGGGGGGGGGGGGGGGGGCGGGGGGGTTCTGCGGCACAGGCAGGGAAGAGGGGGGCCTCGAACCCGCGTCCCGGAGTGAGGGCCCCCGGATCTCGGGCCCGGAGGGCTGTTCCCTGAGACAGGGAACCCTCCCGGGATCTGGGGACTCACACCCAGGACCCCCGGGCCGGGGAAGCTCGGACTCCGGGAATGGCATGCCCTCCTGGGCCCTGTAGGTCTCCTCTCCACCCGCCTCACCGCCGGGACCCCTTCCTGTCACCAAATCTGGGGTCCGGCTGCCTCGAAGCCCCCGCGCCCCCACAGCAGCTGGAGGCCGTAGTGCCAGCCGCTTCTGAATTTTTCACGGAGGGGGCGGGCCGGACACGCTGTTCCCATGGCACCGGGGCTCTCAGGTTTCAGCTGGAGGGAACCCCCAGACCCCCTAGCCTTTAGCAGGACCAAGCTGCCCGTCCTGCCTCTTCCTCAGCCCTCGTGGGATCGGGCAGCGGAAGTGAATCCCCCCGGGGCTCTCAACCCTCCTCCGTACCTCCCAACCCCGAACCGAACCGTGGGGAAGAGACCTGCGGGGAAGAAGAGAAGGGGGCAATTCGGGTGTCTTTCGTGAACGTGGGTCTCATGTTCTGAATGGCTGGGGCAGCTCTGTGTGCGTGCTTGTGTGGACATCCTATCTGGCTGCTGCCCCTCTGCCTATCTGTGTATCATGGGGGAGTGGGTTATCCTCAAGGCATAGGAAATGGCCTCTGGGTGTGCATGCATGTGTGTGTTCACACGCACTCACCCCTCCCAGCCTGACCCAGGTTCTCTCTGGGCCTGAAGCCAGAAAGCCCCCACAGGGAGGATCTGAGGCGCCTCCTCCTCCCATTTGAGCTCAAAGGAAGGAAGGACTGCTAGAAGGACTAGAAGGACGGCTCTGGAGGAAGCCGTCGCAGCAGCTCATCAGGACTCCATAGGAGAAGGGGCTCAAAGCACCTGGCTCACCACCCACTCCCCCTTCCTGCCGAAGGAAAGAAGGAAACCCCCCTTCCCAAGGATGACACTAAATACTCAGCAAGAGGCAAAGACCCCCCTGCGCCGCCGAGCCAGTACTCCACTGCCCCTGTCCACCCGGGGCCACCAGCCTGGCCTCCTGGGCACAGCACCTTCTACACAGTCCCAGCATCCCCGACTGGGCCAATCAGCCTCCCTCAACACCCCCACCCGGCAACCTTCATCTGCCCCCAGTGGTTGGTCCTCTGAATCCAGCGACTCTGAAGGCTCCTGGGAGGCCCTCTACCGTGTGGTACTGCTTGGAGATCCTGGCGTAGGGAAGACCAGCCTGGCCAACCTCTTTGCAGGAAAACAAGAGCGGGATCTCCATGAACAGCTGGGAGGTAGGGACCCTGTGGGCTGGGAAGGGATGCGGTCGATGGAGTGAAATCCCTGTTATCTGGGGCATAACGCTGCCAAGAACAGGTGTACAACTCATGCACTGCTCAACTCTGAGGGGCATCTTTCACACAGACTATGAAGTGATGATCACCCCCCGGAGTTGTGCAGGGCACAGCCTGCACTGAGATCCACAGGAGGGAAATTCCTTGAATAGTGAATGAGAATTGTGCTAATTTCTCACAGGTGTGTGATGCATTTTCATGTCATAAGGGAAGCGATTCTGAGTTCCACAAGTCCCAAGTAGAAAGAAATGGTGAACTTCCTCCCAACTCTCAGACCCTGCCCCACAACCATCCATGCCCACCATGACCTGCAGCCGAACTAAGGTCCTACCCAAAATGGAGACTCCCAGACTCTTAAGTTGGGCCCTGGGTTCCTTTATTCCCAAGAGGTGCAGTGAGCTGAGAGGGCCTGGGGTCCCAGAATGATGGGGATCAGGGACCGGACAGAGGAAATGAAGATGAGTCCCTGCAGGACTGGCAGAGAGGACCCAGGGTGAGCGGGGGGGGAGAGGGCAGGTTAAAGGCAGAGAGGAGGCAGGGACACTCTGACCACGCCCTTTCTCCAGCCCTGACTGCTCAGAGCGTGAACCCATATGTACACACGTACACCGGTATGTATGACAGATAGGGAGACAGAGTTCCAGAGAGGATAACGGGACCTGCCTGAACCATACACTAAGCCAGGGAGAATTCCCAGCCCAAATTTAACCCCACCGCCCCACACTCATTCAATCAACCAAACCAACAAAACCTTTCTCAGCACCTACTGTGTGCCAGGTACCATGCTGGCAGCTGGTGGGACAGGGGCTCCTCATGGTGTTTCTTGGCCTATCAGGAGAGACAGACATCTAACAAATATGGTGAGCACTTCAAGGAGAAGTGGAGGGGGCGGAAAGAGGGGTTAGCGAGGCCTGCATCCTCCCCAGGCCTGCATCTCCTCCCTGAAATCCGTGTCTTTCCTCAGTTGCAGAAGATGTGTACGAGAGGACCCTCACGGTGGACGGAGAGGATACCACACTGCTGGTCGTGGACACCTGGGAGGCTGAGAAACTGGTATGGCACAACAAGCAGGATCTGGGGGGAGGGATGCTGAGGCTAGTACCAGACTCCTGTCCCCTCTAGGACACTACAGAGCAGGGACAGGGCAGGGCCCATCCTCAGCACCTCCCCAAACCCGCAGCTCCTAAGCAGCCTTTCCAACCAAAGCCAGGAGGACCTCATGACCCTGACCCCCCTTTCTCACTCCATTCATCCTCTCCTCACAGCCATCCCAGGATGTGCTTCTCCCCCTGCAAATCTTCCCCTCATGAGCACCCTTATCCCATTCCACCCACCCACATTGTACAGAAAAAGGAACACCAGATTTAGCCTGAGGTTGAACCCCCTCTTCCTTTGTCTTACCAGTTGGCTTTGTGCACCTGACTTACCCGCTCTGAGCTTCAGTTTTCTCACCTAATAAATGGGTGGATCATTCCTGCCTTCCTTACCAGCTGGTTTTTTTAAACTTCTTACGCAGTTTCACTGAGATAAGCACAGTTTGGAGCATGCAAAAATGCTGAACGTGAGTGAAGAATTGTAAATAATGATAATTCTTATCGATCATGACTTCGTAGCTAGTAAAAAGAGGACACCAAAGATGTCCTTCCCTAGCCCATTCCAAAGCAGGAAGAGAGCATTGGGCAGGGACATGTCCCCATTATGCTTTTCTTATCTTGCTTGAGTTTTCTTACCTTTGTTTATCTTGTTGAGTCTTTTTTCTTGCTATACAGGTAACACATGCTCATTGTAGAACTTTGAAGAAATGCAACTAAGCAAAAAGGATCTAAAAATCACCTGGGATCCCATCTCTCTAGGGGGTAGGCCCCTCCCCTAACACTCAGGGAGGCCCTGCCCACAGGGTGGGGCTTAGGAGGGCAATGTTGGGTGATTGACAAGAATGGCTGACAGCTCCAGAGATAGGCCCAAATTTAGGGATGAAGGAGCTATGAGACCAATTCCTTTTAACTAACATAAAAGGAAACCCAGGTCCAAATGAGCATCATAATAATGATGATGGTTCTCTAAGAGCAGCTGACATTTATGGAGCACCTTCTTCCTAAGTGTCAGCCCCTGTGCTAAACACTAGACATATATTTTGACATTCGGTCAAGACAAAAACTATACAATGAGTGTATTTCTGATTTCCATCCTACCAATGAGGAAATCAAAGCTCAGAGAGGTTATGTGTCCCAAGTTCTCAGATAGCAAGTGGGATTCAAACCCAGATTTATAATAGCCCAAAGCTTACACTCTTATGCACTAGGACCATCCCCACTGGGAGCATCACCTTCTGAACCTCCATCTGAGGTTCCACTCCTTCACTCACTTGTTTATTAAGAAACACTGGCTGGGGCTTCCCTGGTGGCGCAGTGGTTGAGAGTCCGCCTGCCGATGCAGGGGACACAGGTTCGTGCCCCGGTCCGGAAAGATCCCACATGCCGCGGAGCGGCTGGGCCCGTGAGCCATGGCCGCTGAGCCTGCGCGTCCGGAGCCTGTGCTCCGCAACGGGAGAGGCCCCAACAGTGAGAGGCCCGTGTACTGCAAAAAGAAAATAAAGAAACACTGGCTGGCTGGTCCCCACCTCAGCCAGGGTGAAGGGAGGGCACCATGACCAAACCCAGATATGCAAAGTCTGCCCGGGGGTCTGACGTCAGGTCCCTGCAGGCCCATCACACACAGCCAGCCTCAGGGCCAGCCTGAGGGCGGCAGCCTTGAGGGTCCCACATCCTAGGGCCAGCGGAAGGCCTTGGGGATCCAGTGGCCAGCTCACACCCAAGCTTTATTTTTAAAAAAAGAAAGGAAGGAAGAAGAAAGAAACACTGGCTGGATATTTATAATGGGCCAGGACACTGAAGACCCATCAGTGACTAAGGCAGACATGCCTCCTGGCCTCATGGAGCTCAGACTGGTGAAGGAGGGTCTACTTTTTGGATGCAGTTGAGACTCCTATGGGACAGAGTCCAGTGAATTAACAAGAGTGATCAGACTGGGAGTCCCATTTGGGAGACAGACTAGAAGGCAGGAATTGGAATTCTGTGCCCAGCTGGCTGGGTGGCCTTGAGAAAGTGTTCTCTTCTCTGGCCCTTGATTTCCCTACAGTTTCCCTGGCCAGTGTCTGTGAAGGCAGTTCCCAAAGAGGGTCCATACAGAGAGGGTCCATGTTGATGTCCGAGAGGCAAAATCTGACAGAACTGGGAGGGCCTTTGGTTCATCCAGTGGTACCCCAGCCTCGCTGACCATCAGGGTCACCTGAAGAGTATTAGAAATCAGATTCTCAAGTCTCACCCCAGACCTAATGAAATAGAACCTATAAAAGTGGGGTTCTGGAATCTGCATTTTTAATCACACCCCCAAGGGGTTCTTACCCACCAATCCATGTACCAACCAGCTTTTGTGATGCTGACACATAGCAAATCTTCCATAAATATTTGTGCAATGAATGAATGAATGGTCAAGACCCACCCTCTCATTCTACAAATGAGAAAACAGACTCCGAGGGAGGAAGGAACCTGTCCATAGTCACAGCTAAGAACCCAGAATAAGAACCCACATCTGTCTGACTCAGTTCAGGGTTATTTGGCCCCGGGGAAGGATCAGTACAGCTGTTCAGAACTTACCCCTTTTGACAATGATGTTGACCATGGATCTGATGCTTTCCTATTTATCTACCTTATTTGGTTATCAGAAAACTTTTCTGGCTTCTTTTCCGCTCACAAACAATACTTCCACCACGCTCGGCATTTCCCACTCCTGCCCACTCTCTTCCCCACTACTCAGCCGCTCATTCTTTCTAACCCCACTCACCAGTCCACTGTGAAGCCCTCCCACACTCTGCCCAGTTGAGTTCTTCTGGTCTACCCCCGCCCCAAGCCCCATGGGTCCTCCAGCCACTTGCATATGGCTCTCTTTTTTTTGGCTGAGCTGCACAGCATGTGGGATCTTAGTTCCCTGACCAGGGATCGAACCCGCACCCCCTGCATTGGAAGCACGAGTCTTAACCACTGGACCGCCAGGGACGTCCCTGCATATGCCTCTCTTAATGGTACTTATCACACCGCATTATATCTCTCCATTTTCATAGCATCCCTTCCTAATCATGAGCTTTTGGAGGGCAGGTACTGTGTCTCCTTAAACACTTAGAAACACTTAGAAAGCCATTACCTAGGTGGTTCAGTCTCGGAGTGCTGTCCCTGACAAAAGAGCGTCATCCAAAACAATATCAAAATTACTCCAGTTCTTTCCTTTCCTTGTCAAACATCTTGAATGGACTCCACTTCTTAAAATGACCCTTGCCTCTCCTACCCCCTTCCCTTACACGCCACAGTTGCTCCTTCAACTCTCTCTTCAAGAGTATCCAGAAAAAAACCTCCCCTGGAAGACAGCCTCCTGTCCCCACTTCTCTCCCTTCCTTTTTTTTTCTTAACTCTGGACTGCAAAAAGCCAAAAGGACTGTCTGGCAAGACCAAACCCTCCTCAAACCAGACAAAGGCGCTGAAAAGGCAAAGCCAGAACTCTCCTTAGCAGAACCCAATAAATCTTTTGTCTCCAGTGCCCGGCCTACAGAAGGAACCAATGAATGAGAGAATGGAGTGAGGTAGTGTCATTAGCCCAATTTTTCAAGCAGAGAAACTGTGACTCAGAGAAGATCGGTGGTCTTCCAGGGTGACACAGGGAAATATGGCAGAATTTGTCCCCCAACCTGTCCAAAGTATCAACCTCAGCCCCATCCCACCCATAGACCATCCCAGCCCCTCCTTTCTCAGCCAGGGCCTAGGTACCGTCTGAGGATGGGCCTGGGTTCCCTCCCCTACAGGATGAAAGCTGGAGCCAGGAGTCGTGCCTGCAGGTGGGCAGCGCCTACGTTATCGTGTACTCCATCGCAGACAGGGGCAGCTTCGAGAGTGCCTCTGAGCTCCGCATTCAGCTGCGGCGCACATATCAGGCGGACCACGTGCCCATCATCCTGGTGGGCAACAAGGCGGACCTGGCACGCTGCCGGGAAGTCTCCGTGGAAGGTGAGCCCTCCACTCCACCCTCCTCCTCCACCTTTCTCTTAGCCCCGTTGTCACTGCGTCTCCTCCAGTGCTCCTCGATCTCAGTGACTCGTGCCCCACCACCCCCACCCCAGCCACCTCCATCCTGCATCTACTTGCCTAAGCCTGAAAGCTAGAAACCATTCTTGGCTTGCGTCCTCTCTCATTCCCTCAGACCAGTCCCCAGACCTTGTCAGTCCACCTCCCTTAACCCCACATTCCCTTCCTGTCCCCATGCCCAGAGCCTCTGCCCCATCCTGGCATCTCCACTTTAGCCTGGGCCAACCCCGGTACTTCTCTATCCCCACTCAATCGGTTCTCCTCACCAGCTGCCAGAGTTTTCCCGAACCAGAGCTGACCTTGTCACTTCTTTGCCTAAAAATTCCCCTATGTGCCCCAATGCCCTTAGTCTGAGACACTTTATTCACCAGGCATGATAGGCTCAGTGCCTGTAAGCTTTCCAAGGGCTTACATCTGAGACCTGAAAAAGACAATTATTGACTCCAAAATACAGTGAGAAAATGATAAATTCAAATTTCACAGAGCTTTGCGTACAAAACATAATATTGTGTCAGCCAGCAACTGCAAACCAAAATGCTTAAAGTTATACTTAAATTGTATTTAAAGTGGGATGGGGAATATTTTAATACAATTGGTGTATCAGGTGGGACCCATAACGATCTAAAAATGGCCCTACTCACAGGGCGAAATCTAAAAAATATGGAAACTGAGACCCAGAGTGGGGAGGCCAGTTCTACAGGGTCACCAGCCACTGAGGACTAGAACCCAGGCCCCTGCATCCAGCCCAGTGGCATCCTGGAGACGGAAGACCATATGCTTTATGAGCAGACGTCCCAAACTTCTGCAACATGATCCCCAGGAGATTTTGTTGAATCGCTAGTTCCCAGGCCTCACCTACCGAATCAGAATATCTGCGGGTGGGCTCAGCGACCTGCATTTTAACATGCTCCCCCAGACAATTCTGATGAACAGATTAGACCCCTTCCCTGGCAGTCAAGACCCTTCCGTGGGACCTCCCGGTCTTCCCAGCCTCATTCTGCTATCAGTGTCGATCACTAACCTGTGAACTAACTCCTCAAAGCCAGATTTATCCCTGAGTCCCCTGGCACGCAGCACGAGGTATGGGGAAAGGAAAAATCGTGCTTCCGGTTGAGATTGAACACACCTCCTGCTACCTTTATCTCCTTTTTCCGGTTGTGGCTCCGCCCTGGCTCACTGACCCCGCCCCATCAGAGGGCCGCGCCTGCGCTGTGGTGTTCGACTGCAAATTCATCGAGACGTCAGCCACGCTGCAGCACAACGTGGCGGAGCTCTTCGAAGGCGTAGTGCGCCAACTGCGCTTGCGCCGCAGGAACTGCGCAGGCCGGGAGCCACCGGCCCCCCGACGACGGGCAAGCCTAGGCCAGCGGGCTCGACACTTCCTGGCACGCTTAACTGCCCGCAGTGCCCGCCGCCGGGCACTCAAGGCCCGCTCCAAGTCCTGCCACAACCTGGCCGTGCTCTGAGGCCACCCACCCACTCTCTGGGTGGGGGGCACTGGGGTGCATTCTAGCCTCCACCAGGGCCACGGAGAGGCAGAGTCTCTGTGGCTTGCAGTCTACATCGTGGGCCTTGGCCGTCCACTCCCTCAACGTACAGAGCATCTCCCCAGCCGCAACTTCACGGACCTCTCTGCCCTGGGCAAGTGATGGACAGACCATGGGGCCAAAGCCTAAATTGGGGTTTTCATGCAGTGCGTGTCTTTTTGTAAAAAGTCTTCCTTGTCCTTGGGCTCTGGCCAACCCTCAGAAATTCCCCCACAATAAACTAGACCAGAAGGATGTCCTGTCTGAGCGCCCAGATCTCTTCTTTTGGGCTCTTCCAGGCGTCTCCACCTCCCGCTTTTCCATCTACACGGGCTGCAGACTGGGTTGGCCTGCTGACTTGGGTGTCAGGGTTAGTCAGTAAAATCACTGGACCAATTATGCATTCAGGCCCTTCTCTGAACCACTGGGCACAGCCCCTGCCCCACGACTTGGAGGGAGACACAGTGCAGCACAAGCAACCACAGTTTAGTGTGATGACCTCCTATTCTCTCATTAACTCGTTTTTTTAGATTATAAATTCACAAAATATTCTCTGAAAAAAAAATCTTCGCCCTCATCCTAGCAATATAATAGCTGGTGTTTGTTGGGAGCTGACTGGGTACTAAGCTGTCACAACTATTAATCTTCACGACCCATGTTTAACTAGTTAGAAAACAGAGGCATAGAACAGTGAAGGCTTGTGCTCCAGATCACACAGCAGCTATAAGTGAAGTTGCCAGGATTCCAGCCCAGGCTTGTGAGGCTAGAGTCTGTGGCCAGCTTATCCACAGTCCTCTTGGAGAATGTGACAAAAAACTATAGACTCCCAGGGAAATGGACTTTCAAACACAATTTTGCACACAATTGAAAGGGGGCAGGTGGACTCCATGAAACTCAATCCATTAATCCCCGGGATGGACCCCCGATTTAGTCCGACTCATTCCGTTTTCTAACTTTGGAAATTGAAGCCCAGAGAGGGGAAGTGAGCACCCCAGAGTCGCCCAGCCAGTAACGGTAAGGACCAGACCTCAGGGCCCAGCCTCCTCCTATGTCTGTGTGGGAAGTAGGAGGTAGTGAGGCACCATGGCTGGGGATGGGCCTTGGGGGTCAGGTCAGGAGTTTCCAGCATAAGGGGAAGTGGTGTCACTACTTTGAGAGGAGAACATGATGCAAACAGT
Organism: Pseudorca crassidens; assembly: GCF_039906515.1. NCBI lineage: Eukaryota > Metazoa > Chordata > Mammalia > Artiodactyla > Delphinidae > Pseudorca > Pseudorca crassidens. The sequence continues at coordinate 62,476,014 of NC_090310.1, forward strand.
TTGGACCATTGTGTCCCTGATGCCTGACACCCCTGCCCCCAGCCAGCTGCCTGCCCAGATGCCTCAGCCCCCCACGTCGGCCACGTCCCCAGCTGTGACCCCCCAATCTTGCCAGCAGGGCACTGATGGTACTTACTTTCCTATCCCAACTCCAGCCTGGGGAAGGGAAAAGGAGGAGGGTCTTCCCCCACCCTAAGCTGTCTCTGGAGGCCTGTGGTCATGGGGGGAGGGGCTATAGTTGTGGAAAGTTGGCAGAGGCAGCCGGCAGCAGCCCGGGAGAGTGGAAAAAATGATATCAAACCCAGAAAAATGCAGGCCGGATGGAGGGCCCAAGCCGGCCCTGGGAGGTGAGAGGGAGGGAGGGAGGAGGCCCCACAGGCTGAGAAAGGAAGAGGGCCAGGGAGAGAGCGCAGGAGCTGGTTTGGAAAAACCTGGGGACAATCAATCAGCGTGATTCCTTCCTTTCTTCATCCGCAAATATTAACTGAGGGCCTACTAAGTGCAGGGCACAGTGCCTGGTTCTAGGGACATAGTGGTGAAGAAGGAGTAGGGTGTTGCTCCCTGGAGCTCACAGTCTGGTGGGGAAAACAGACTAGAAAACACGTATATGATTAAAATAATTACAAACTGACAGGGTGCTAAAAAGCAGGGTGGTCATGAAAATAATCCTCTTAATTCACAGATGGGGAAATTGAGGGCCAGAAAGGGAGTACCCAAAGCTACTCAGATTGTGGAGGAAATCATTGAGACCAGGACTGGGGGAAGGCAGGGGAGGGAAGAAAGAAAGAAATAGTGCAGACTAGATGCAGGGGTGAGTATGCAGCCAACACAGCAAGACAGCACAGTGGTGGAGGGCATGGGCCCTAAACCAGGGGGTCAGTATTCAACCCCTGCTCTCCTCCATCTCTCTGTGCCTTAGTTTCCCCATCTATAAAATGGGATTCATGACAATTCCCTCCCTCAGGATTGATGTGAGGATTAAATGACTTAAGATGTGTCAAGTACTTATAACAGTTTCTGTGTCTAGGAAGATTCAGGAGATGCTGGTTCCTGCTATCATATCTTAAAACATTAGGGAAACCAGAGTTTGTTTAGGGTAAGATATTTTGAGACCGTGAAGACTCGCTTGGGAGTATTTGCCCTATTAAGACACTGGAGGACTTTAGGAAACTCTCTTCCCTTCTTGGGCCTCAGTTTTCCCATCTGTAACATAAAGGGATTGAATTTGAGCTTGTAGCATATACTCATGTACTCACACGTTTGCTGTCTGCCTCCCCCACAGGAATGAGAGGTCCGCAAGGGCAAAACCCTTGGTGCTGCTCTCTCCTCAACACCTGCCTCAGTACCTGGCTCATCATAGGGGATCACTAAATATTTGTGGAATGGATTAATTAACCAATCTGTTAAAGGGCCCTTCCAAACCTGATCTCTCTGATTCTAGGAGTCTGTAAATAAGGCATGGCTGGGAAAGCATGTAAGAAAACCACAATATTCCTCCCAGGGACATGGCCTATTATAGTTTAGAAAGTTCTTTCTCAGACATAAAAACAAACCAAAAAAAAACCCCAAAAAAAGCAAAAAGCTAACTTTGTTTTAGCTCTTTCTATGTGGTAGGCCCCATGCTCCATGCTTGGTACACATCTTCTCATTTCATCACCACCATCTGCTTAATAGGTACCATTTAACAGATAACAGATGAGCACACTGAGGCTAAGAGAACACAAGAAATTTGTCCAAGGCCACACAGCAAAAAAGTGTAGTCAGGATTCACACCCAGATCGGCTGTCAAGAGGCAGGTAGGAACTGCCATCTTCATTGTACAGTTGGGGAAACTGAGGCCCAGAGAAAGAAGAATCTCCCAAGGTCATGTAAGAACAACAGCAAACAGTTCCGTCACTCTTACCATGTATCAGGTGCGGTGTTAAGTGCTTTTCGCATATTAAATCCTCAAAACTTCTCATATTATCACCATGCCAGTTTTCAGATGGAGAAACTATAGCAGATACCCGGCCAAGGTTGCACAATTAGCAAATAGCCAGGATTCGAACCAGGGAAGTCTAGTCCCAGGGTGTGAAAGGCTCAACTATATCGCACCGTCCGACGGTACAGCAAGTCCGGCGCAGGCTGGTGTCTGCCCAGCACCCTGCTGCCGGGGCTGGGGGCAGGGTGGAGAACAAAAGCACATTGAGAGTAAACTCAGCCGCCAGCTGCGACTTTCCACCTTGAAGGGAGGGCACTGTTATGGAAAAAGTGATAAAGCTCTGGAAAGAGGAATGTCTCCCCAGGGGCCCCAAGTCTCCTCAGAGTTTCCCCCCTCCTTTTGCTTTGGGGGAAGGCCACAAACTGTGCTGTCCTGATCCAGACGAGATGAAGGCCACCTGGATCCCAGCACACCCCAGCCTGGCTACTCAAATACCGAGGATCACTGGCCCTGACGGAAAGTTCCAATTTCTCAGCCAAGGGCACGAAGCTTCCACTCGGGGACCCCCAAGGAATCAGGTTCAGGCTGGAACTCCCTTGTCCTTGGATGGTGAGAAATTCACATCTCCCAGGCACAGCTCAGTCCTTCCTTTACTCAGCAAACTTTGATAAGGGTATGTGCTCTGAAGGAAGGTAAGGAGGGTAGAGAGAGTCACAGCTGGCTGCTTTGTAAAACAAAATGTTTTTAAAGATTAAGAATCTCTAAGCTCTGCCATGACCATGTGACCTTAGGCAAATCAAAATATACGGAGTGAAGGGGTTAGGGTAGAATTCTTTATGCGACTGTCTCAAGAATATTTGAATATTCTAGTTCAACAGCATGAAAAAATATACAAGTTCAGTTTCAATTTCGGCGCCGTCTCCTTCCGTTCAGTTCAGGGTTTAGTTAAAAATAATATTAATGATGGGATGGGAGCTCTGGGTTCAACAGTGTGTGTTGTTTTCCTAGTTCCGTCTGATTCAAGTTCAAGGCTAAGATGGATCGCTGTTCCAGTTTCTGTGCCGCATAGCAAACCACCCAAAGCTTAGTGGCATAAAAACAATCATTTTATTATACTCATAGATTTTGTGAGTCAGGAATTTGGGCAAGGCGAAGTGGGTACTGCTCTTCTCTGGGACCTCGGCTGGGAAATTCACAAAGCCTGGAGCGACTGGAATCATCTCACATGTCGTCTGGAGGTTGATTCCAGCAGTAAAGTGGAGTCTCACCTACAACGTGGACTCTCTAGGTGTCCTGGTGCTTTTGTTTCCTATTGCTGCCGTAACAAATTACCACAAACTTAACGGCTTAAAACAGCAAATTTATTATCTTATAGTTCTGTCAAATAGAAGTCCAACTTGGGTCCCACTGGGCTAAAACCAAGGTGTCTGCAGGGCTGCATTCCTTTCTAGAGGCTCTAGAGAAGCTTTTGCTTCCTCGCCTTTCTCAGCTGCTAGAAGCCGCTTTCCTTGGCGCTCGCTCCATCTTCAAAGCCAACAATGTCGAGCCAAGTCCATCTCATGCTGCCATCTCTCTGGTTCTCTCTCTTCTGCCTCACTCTTCCACCTTTGTGATTAGCAACAGCATAACCTTCCTGTTTTACAGTCAGCAGATTAGCAGCCTGGAATTCCATCTGTGACCTTAATTCTCCTTTGCCGTGTAACATAACATATTCACAGGTTCCAGGACTTCCCTGGTGGCCCAGTGGGTAAGACTCCATGCTCCCAATGCAGGGGACCCAGGTTCGATCCCTGGTCGGGGAACTAGATCCCGCATGCATGCTGTAGCTAAGAGTTTGAATGCCACAACTAAGTAGTCCATGTGCCACAACTAAGACCTGGCACAGCCAAAATAAATAAGTAAATAAATATTTTTTTAAAAAAACATATTCACAGGTTCCAGAGACTAACATGTGGACATCTGGGGGAGCCAACCCATGGCAGAATAAGGTGGAGGCTGAAGGAAGGCTGTGGCTGGGTCTTTACTCTCCTCCAACACACAAACTCAGTCTTGTTCTAATGAGTACAGAGAGAAGGCCCTAAGGTAAAGGGGTTCCTTCCTAGTGGGATGTCGGGGGTACTGGGACACTGTCCCCAGGGTCTGACCTTGCCTCCCTTCCTCAAACCCATGCCTCTCTCCAGGATCACCAGTTTCTTCAAGCCTGCACTGGGCAAATCTCCACCCACCTTTCAGAAAACACTACTCCTTACCGACAGATATAGGTCTTGCCTCAGAATTATCCCCCACCCCTAGCAGTAATCTTCAGAAGTCTGAGTTATTGGGGCTGGATTAAGACTCCAGGTGCCCCAGCAGGGCAGTCAAGGGTGTTCTTAGCTCTTCTAGTCTTACAGAAGAGTCCAGAGTAAGTGTGACCACTCCAAACTCAGTCCTCCTCAAGGTCTGCCCACCTGTGTGAATAAGTTTGCACGCCTTTCCACACAGTCAGTTGTCTGTGAATCTTACATGCATGCGTGCACGTATGCACACGTGCACTTTGAATCCAAAACCTAAGCCAGGGGTCACAAATGCAGATGCTCACAGAATCAGGTAATATAAATCAATGACGTAGACTAGGTGACAAACATTAGGGAGCATCAAGGTCTGTGGCAAACTGGAAGTCCTTTCCTACCTAAAAGGAATGACAGAACTAAGCTGCCTATTACTCCTGTTAGGAAATTTCATTTTTTCTAAGATATTTCATTTTTTGAAATGAAAAATATTTTTCAGATATTTCATTTTTTCTAAGAAAAGCAGCAAGCCAGATATTTATGTGCAGTATCCCAATTCCTAAATCACTATTGCTAATTCCAATTTTTTTAAGCCCTGGACAGGAGAAGCAAAACATGTCCCCCAGCCAGGTTCTGACCAGAGGCTGACAGTTTGTAACCTCTGGCCTAAACCCAAATAGTGAGAAAGAAATGTATTCTCAGCCATTCCCCAGTCTGCAGGGTCACCTCATACCATGTAGTTAGGACTTAATTATAAAGAACGATTTGTTCTTTTTGTTCAGCTCCTCCCAATCTCCTTTCCCAGAGTGCCTCTTCAGGCCTATTGGGATTCCAAAGGTGCCCAATGCCAAGTGGTACATATTTTTAATTGAACTTTGAATTACATAAATAATACATTTTAATTATAAGGATAAATCAGAAAAACAGAAAACATATGGTAAAAGTAAAAATGCATTTATCTGTTAAGCTGCCCTCAACTACGCATGAGAGAAACCCTTATAAGGATATTTTCTAACAGAATGTCCAGAAGTAGACAATTCTAAGGTTGATTCATCAGCCTTAAAATGTCAGGACACTGGGTCTGCATCTCCATAATTCTCTAAGCATTTCCTTCATGGTTGCAACATGGCTACAACAACTCCAAGCATCACATCCTCACACCAGTATTACAAGCAAGAATGGGAGGGGAAAGGTCAGAAAGAGGTTTTCTTTTTATCGAGGAGGAAGTTATTCTCCCAGCAGTTTCCTTTCATATCTCACTGGCCAGACTGAGTCTCATGGCCACCTCTAGCTGCAAGGGAGGCTGAGAAAGCAACTAACAGGCAAAAAGGAATGAGATCGCCACATTTGGCTTGGGCCAATAATGGTTCATCCCTTTGCCGCTCTTTTGTGAGCAACAGAGAAGTGGGTAAGGGTTGTTGGATAGCAATTTTAGTATTTTCCACAGAACTCCTTTCATTTCCCCGCCATCCCACTCCTCTCCCCAGAAGTACCCACCATTAGCAGTTTGGAGTGTATCCTTCCCGATTTTTCAGCACACTTAGATATATATTGTAGCAGACATTTGGCCATCTTTGTTTTCTTCCGTACTGTCAGAGTTACAATTTTGCTCTGTTGTTCTCATTTTCATGGGATCAAGAATAAATCCTGGGAATTCCCTGGTGGTCCAGTGGTTAAGATTCTATTGTCTCACTGCCAAGGGCCCAGGTTCAATCCCTGATATGGCAACTAACATCCCACAAGCCCCACAGTGCAGACAAACAAATAAATAAATAAATAAAATAAAGACGGACTTACAAACCAGCTATGACCAATGAAATGCGAGGGAAGGTTGGCTGGAGGGCTCTAGAAAAAAGTTTCTTTGCTTTTGAAAAAGAGATGAAAAACAAGCAAACAAACAAACAAAAAAAGAGCTGCAGCAGAAAGGGAGTCCCTTATCTTCTGGTAATTGAAATATATGAACGAGTTGCCTGGAACTGTAGCCACCATCTGGCAATTATGATGGGATCTAGTCAGAAGATGGCAAAGCTGAAAGATGGGAAGTCCCTGAGTCCTTGGTGATGAAGTCCAGCCACCGAATTAGCCAACCCTGAAGCTGCCCCACCTCTCGGCTTGTTATGTAAGATAATAATATGTCTTCAATGTTGAAGCAAGTTACCTTGGGGTTTCTGTGCCAAAGTCAAAGTCGTCCATCTGGTACACATACATAGGTTTCTTCGCTTTTTTTTCACATAAATGGGGTCATAGTTATATGTGTTCAGTTGCACAGTTGCTACAAGGGACTGAAAAGTTGCAAGGGATGAAATCCAAACTAGCAGTGATGGAAACAAAATAGAAGTATTTGTCTCCCTCATGCAAAAGAAGTCCAGAAGTGGGCAGTCCAAGGCAGGCATGGCATTCCACAGTGCAGGGACCCTGGCTCCTTCTATCTTGTGGTTCCACCATCTTCAATCCACTGTGCTGCCCAAGCTGCAGTAGTCACATCCACATTTCAGCCAGCAGGAAGTAGTTAGGAGCTCAAAAAAAAGCAAAGCCTCTCAGACGATGTACATATCACCTCTGCTTACATCTCATTGGCAGAGCTTAGTCACATCACCACCCTTAATTGCAAAGGAGTCTAGAATACTTTATTCTGAATAGCCATGTGCCAGCTCAAAATCAGGGATTCTAGGGCTTCCCTGGTGGCGCAGTGGTTGAGAGTCCGCCTGCCGATGCAGGAGACACGGGTTCATGCCCCGGTCCGCGAGGATCCCACGTGCCGCAGAGCGGCTGGGCCCGTGACCCATGGCCGCTGAGCCTGCGCGTCCGGAGCCTGTGCTCCGCGACGGGAGAGGCCACAGCAGTGAGAGGCCCGCGTATTGAAAAGAAAAAAAAAAAAAAAAAATCAGGGATTCTATGTTTGAAGGAAAGGTAGAAGAGCAGCAAGGGGCAGCAAGCAATTGCTGCCTCGATACTGGACATATCATGTATAATTTGCTTTTTTCACTTTATTTCTCCTGGCTTTCTATCCATGCCAGTACACATAAATCTACCTTATTATTTGTTCTTCTTTTTCTAGCTTCTTAAGATAGAAACTTAGATCAAGTATTTGAGACCTTTCTTCTTTTATAATACAAGCATGTAAAGCTGTATTAGAAAAAAAAGCTATATAATTTATATCAAGCTATAAATTTTCCTCCAAGCACTGCTCGAGATGCATCCCACAAATTTTGGTATGTTGTGTTTTCATTATCATTCAGTTTAAAATATTTTCCAATTTCCCCTGTGATTTCTTCTTCCCATAGATTATTCAGAAATATATTGTTTAATTTCCAAATATTTGAGGGGTTCCTATAGGTGCTTTTTGTTATTGATTTCTAATTTAATCCAACTGCAAATTTGAGAGTGGTTTTGTATATAGGGTCTATTGTAATCCATGTTCCATGTACACTTGAAAATAATCTGCATTCTGCCATTGTTTGGTGTAGTCTTCTAAAAATGTCAATTAGGCCTAGGTGATTGAAAATGCTGTTAGAGAAAAACATAGGCAGAACACTCTATGACATAAATCGCAGCAAGATCATTTTTGACCCACCTCCTAGGGGATGGAAATAAAAACAAAAATAAACAAATGGGGCCTACTTTTGCACAGCAAAGGAAAACATAAACAAGATGAAAAGACAACCCTCAGAATGGCAGAAAATATTTGCAAATGAAGCAACTGACAAAGGATTAATCTCCAAAATTTACAAGCAGCTCATGCAGCTCACAATTCAAAAAACAAACAACCCAATCCAAAAATGGGCAGAAGACCTAAAAAGACATTTCTCCAAAGAAGATATACAGATTGCCAACAAACACATGAAAGGATGCTCAACATCACTAATCATTAGAGAAATACAGATCAAAACTACAATGAGGTATCACCTCACACCAGTCAGAATGGCCATCATCAAAATATCTACAAACAATAAATACTGGAGAGGGTGTGGAGAAAAGGGAACCCTCTTGCACTGTTGGTGGGAATGTAAATTGGTACAGCCACTATGGAGAACGTATGGAGGTTCCTTAAAAAACTAAAAATAGAACTACCATGTGACCCAGCAATCCCACAACTGGGCATATACCCTGAGAAAACCATAATTCAAAAAGAGTCATGTACCATAATGTTCATTGCAGCACTATTTACAACAGCCAGGACATGGAAGCAACCTAAGTGTCCATCGACAGATGAATGGATAAAGATGTGGCACATATATACAATAGAATATTACTCAGCCATAAAAAGAAATGAAATTGAGTTATTTGTGGTGAGGTGGATGGACCTAGAGTCTGTCATACAGAGTGAAGTAAGTCAGAAAGAGAAAAACATATACAGTATGCTAACACATATATATGGAATCTAAAAAAAGGTTCTGAAGAACTTAGGGGCAGGACAGGAATAAAGTTGCAGACATAGAGAATAGACTTGACGGGGAGGGGGAAGCGTAAGCTGGGACGAAGTAAGAAAGTGGCATGGACATATATATACTACCAAATGTAAAATAGGTAGCTAGTGGGAAGCAGCCGCATAGCACAGGGAGATCAGCTCGGTGCTTTGTGACCACCTAGAGGGGTGGGATAGGGAGGATGGGAGGGAGGCGCAAGAGGGAGGAGATATGGGGTTATATGTATACGTATAGCTGATTCACTTTGTTGTAAAGCAGAAACTAAGACACCATTGTAAAGCAATTATACTCCAATAAAGTTTTTTTAAAAAATCAATGAGATGTTGAAATAATGCTATAGCCTAAAAGAAAAGTTCTTATAAAAATTCATTTTGGGGCTTCCCTGGTGGCGCAGTGGTTGAGAGTCCGCCTGCCGATGCAGGGGACGTGGGTTCGTGCCCCGGTCCGGGAAGATCCCACATGCCGCGGAGTGGCTGGGCCCGTGAGCCATGGCCGCTGAGCCTGCGCGTCCAAAGCCTGTGCTCCGCAACGGGAGAGGCCACAACAGTGAGAGGCCCACATACCGCAAAAAAAAAAAAAAAAAATTCATTTTGTTGCAAAAAAAGAAAAAGAAAATGCTGTTCAAGTCGTCCATATACTTAGTGATTTTATGTCTACTTGTTTTATCCTGAGAAAGGAGTGTTGAAATCTTCAGTTATAATCGTGATATGTCTTTTTCTCCTTTCAGTCTGTACATTTTTTCTTTAACTTGTTCTTTTCACTGCTGCAAAATATTCCACAATATGGATTACATACTTTACCAGTCGAAGGTGAGTGAATTTAGGTTAGTGTAACTGTTTTACAAACAGTGCGGCAGTGAATATTCTTTTCTTTAAATATTTATTTATTTATTTATTTGGCTGTGCCTGGTCTTCATTGCAGCGTGCGGGATCTTTTAGTTGCAGCATGCGAACTCTTTGTTGCGGCATGTGGGATCTAGTTCCCTGACCAGGGATCAAACCCGGCCCCCTGAATTGGGAGCATGGAGTCTTAACCACTGGACCACCAGGAAGTCCCTTTAGGGTTTATTTGGTTTTGTTTGTTTTAGGCAGTGAATATTCTTGCACTTAGAGGAGAAATTACTGAATTCACATTCGCTGAGTCAAAGGGCATGTACGTTTTACATTTTGACAGACTGCCAACTTGCCCTCCAAAAGGGCTCTTTTTGTTTATATTCATATCAACAGTGCCCAGTTCCCCACATTAGATGTTACCAGTTGCTATACTGTAATTTTTTTTTTTTTTTTTTTTGCGGTACGCAGGCCTCTCACTCTTGTGGCCTCTCCCGTTGCAGCGCACAGGCTCCGGACGTGCAGGCTTAGCGGCCATTGCTCATGGACCCAGCCGCTCTGTGGCATGTGGAATCTCCCCGGACCGGGGCACGAACCCGTGTCCCCTGCATCGGCAGGCGGACTCTCAACCACTGCGCTACCAGGGAAGCCCAAGTATATTGTAATTTATAGGAAACATATATATTTGGTAATTCAGACAACCAAAATATATTCCTCATGTGTATTTGGTCTTCATCCACAGTTCTTGCCTCATAGCTCCCAACACCCTTATAAATGATAAGAGCAATGGGAGCGTGTTTTGTTATAATATTCGATCTCTTGTCCTCAGTTCCAGAAAACTAGCTTCAGAGCTATAAAGGTGAAATGGGTGGCTTGTTATCCATAACAAGCCCCTTTCTGCCACAACTGTGTTGATGTTCATAAAGGTGACTTTTGGAAAGCACCTAAGGATTGGGGCTGGTTGCCAGGGGAACCAACCCTGAATAGAGGGGTGGAACTTTCAGTCCCACCATGTGATTTCCTAGGAGGGGAGAGGGGCTGGAGTTTGAATCAATCACCAATGGCCAATGAGTTAATCAAACATGCCCAGGTGAAAGCCCAAAAGAAGGGAGTTCAGAGAGCTTCCAAGTTGGGGAACCAGACCACTTCCACGTGTCCCCGTGCTGGGCCCCAAGACCCACGAGGACAGAAGTCCTTTGTTCAGGACCTCACCCTATGCACCTCTTCATCTGGCTGTTGATTTGTGTCCTTTTAATATCCTTTGTCATAAATCAGTCATCTAGTGAGTAAAAGGTTTTCCTGAGTTCTGTGAGCCGTTCTACCAGATTAATCAAACCCAAGAAAGGGGTCATGGGAACCTCTAATTTATAGCCAGTCAGACAGAAGTACAGCTAACAACCCGGCATCTGCAGTGGAGGGCTGTCTTGTGGGACTGAGCCCTGTACCTAGGAGATCTGATGCTATCTCCAGGTAGATGGTGTCAGGATTGACACCAGCAGGGTATCCAAGAATTGCTTGTTGGTATGGGGAAGCACACACACACACACACACAGATGCACACGCGCACACACACACACACACACACACACACACGTTGGAATTGGGTCTAGGAACCCAAAAGACCAGTCTTTTCTCATTTGACATTCTCTCAGGGGCAGGATGAGGGAAGGCTGGGGGGAAAAAGATGTCTCATCGTTTACTTTGCATTTCTCTGATTCTTCTGAAGTTGAGCAATATTTCTCTCAATGAGTGTGCCTATTCGCTGCCCAAAATCCCAATGAAACTTTGAAATTACAGCTTCCAAGGACCAGATTAAATTTTTAGCCTAGGTTACTCCACTCTTCATTATCTGCCTGGAGTAGAGGGGTGTTCTTTCTTCCAGATACCAGAGCTGTTTCATTAATCTTCACAACAATAAGAGACAACACCATCTTACAGATGAGGAAAACTGAGGCTCCAAGTGGCTAAGTATTTTGTCCAAAGTCACTCAGTTAGTAACCTGCAGAGCTAAGGATTAAAACAACAATGTCTGACTCCCAAGCCTGCTTCCCAGCATAGCTAGCTCATTTCACAGATTAGGAAACTGAAGCCCAGGGAGACAAAATAACATATAAAATTAAATGGTGAGCGAGCAGCAACCAGTTGACCAAATATTTCCCCTCCTTCCAGGTCTGGGTGACCAGCCGCAGAAGAGACAAGAGAGTGGAGGCAGGGACAGCCACCCAGCAGAGGAGGCAAGAGCATGGAAAATGTCTCTTTCAGCCAATTTTCCTGAGGAACCCTGGCTGAGGCTCAGGGCTGGGAATGGAAAGTGTGCAGGGAGGAGGCGGCAGCCACGTCCATCCCCATCCGGAGAGGTTGTTTGCAAAGTCCTGCTGGGAGATGCAAGGAGGGGAATGCAGGGGGAGGGGGAGTAGACCCGGGAGGCCAAAGATCTGGCATCTGCCCAGGGCCTCGTCTCCTGGGAGAGGAGGAGCAGGCGTCCCCCGAGCTCCCCACTTCCTCCTTGGGCTCTCTCCCTCTGCCAGCTCCTGCTGTGCCCTGCCCGCTTGTCTGGGCATCAGCCATCCTAGAACTGAGACACTGGCAAACCCGACTCTCTGGGGACTGTGCACAGCTGACTCAGGGAGGTGCAGTGGCCAGGAAGAAGGACTGGTCTTACTCTTGGAGATCTTGACCAGGGCTGGGCTTGAAAGCCATTGGCTTCATCCGTGCAGCCCCTCTGCCTGGAAAATCTTCCTTTGCTACTCACAGTGCCTGCAATTCCACCATTATAGATTTGACTAAGGCTGGTGTTCAGCCAGGATGCAAAGTATGGCTGTACCAGTTGTCAAAATATTTAGATACATTCCTACTAGTTGTTAAGAACCCCTGTCCCGAATGTCCCCCAAGTAATGGCCACTCCAGAGCTTCCTCTGGGACCACACAGACCTCCCCACTTACAACCACTGAAGGGGTAATCCCTGCCATAGCAGGGCCGTCCAAGACTGTGTGGATATGTTGGTGAGTGACAGTCATAACAGTTGTTAACACTTTTCATATCATTCCTAGAAACAACACTTTCACTTATAAATTTGTCCCTTGTTTAAAGGCAAATTGATACAAATTTAGAGGTGAAAGGGCCTCGTGCAAACTCTTCATTTTCCAGATGGGGAAACTAAGGCCCAGAGAGAAGCAGAGACTTGCCCAAGGTCACACAGCCTGTCAGCATAAGCGAGGACAATAGGACACAGGTTCCAGACTCCTGACAATTCCCTGGGTGTCACGTCATCTGGCCCCACAAACAGTAAACTCTAGCAGGTAATGGAAGAAGGTGACAGGGAGGAACCTGTCCTAAGACAGAACTGAGAACCAATCACTTGACTCTTGTACCTGGTAATTATAGTCTTGGCAACAGTCTCCTTGGTCACTATCGCCACAGAGATAGTTGTCATGGCAACCACCAGCCAGGGCCCCAACTTCCTGACACCAAGAGCCTTAAGATAAACCCAGAAGCAAGTTTGTTCCATAGCACTGACCCAGATCAGAGCTCCAAGTAGGAAAGAAACTTGTCCAACATCACACAGCAAGTTGGTGATGAAGCCAGGTTTCCTGAGTCCCCAGCCCAAGGCTCACAGCTGCCCCGCCCTTTCTGTGGCTGACACCCCCACCCCTGCCCCTGTTTTTCTGCCTGCCTTAGTGCTTCCCATATTCCTTCGACCCTCGGTCAGGATCTCCTTCCCACGGCATCTCACCCTTGGCTGCCTGTCAGCCACTCATCTTCCTGGGAACAGGCTGACATGAGCTTAGTGTAGGACCCATCACAGGGGTTTTCATCATTAGCTGGGGCTCCCTGAAGACTGAAAAGCCTTCAACACCCTCTGCCCCCCCCCCCAGAAGAAATGATCTCCAATGGTGGAATTTCAGGCACTGTTAGCTCAGAATTGAGGAGCTCTTTTTGGGCAGTCAGGCCCTGTGTGATGCCAGACAGAGCTGCCTCATTGTGGAGAGAGCTCTGGGCTGGAAAGCCAATGGCCTGGATTCTAGCCCTCCCCGCTCTGAGTCTGACCCCTGTTTTGCTTTATTCAAGTCCCTTCTTTTCTCTGGGACTTGTATCCTTCCAGAGAGATGGGGATGAGCATACTGTCCTATAACCGCCTCCATCACCACCACCATCCTGAGGCTGCTGGGGACCAGATGAAATTTGGCGTCGTAGTATCACCACATAAGGGGTGGTGTGGTTTAAAGAACTTGCCTACCTTCCTGTTATCTTCTTCTAGAATTATGGAATCTCAGGTTTGGAAGGATGGTCCCCACATAGGGAAGAGCTTGAGCAAAGGCAGGGAGGCCGGAAAGAATCTAGGAACGTATGAGTAGTCTGTGTGTTGAAGTGTAGGGTGTAAGGCTGGGAATGAAGAGAGGAGGCTACAAGGAGAGGCCAGAGGTGATGGAAAAGGATCAGTCACACCAGTCCCAGGTGTGAGGACATTGCCCCATGGACCTCAGGGACTCACTGAGTGCTCTGAGACAGTCCCCTGCCTGGGTCTGACCCACGTAATTCCAATACTGTGGGATACAACTAGGTAGGATGAGGGACAGCCTGGAGGCAAAGAGAGCAAAGAGACCAGGGAACCATTCATCCATTCATTCAGTGAGTATCTGTTAGACACAACCTGAGCTGTGTGACCTTATGCAAATTATTTGGCCTCTCTGCACTTCAGATTCCTCTTGTGTGAAGATGCCTGCCCACAGAAGGGGTGGTGTGAGGCTCAGATGAGTCAGTTAATACATACATGTAAATGTTAAGCACAGTGCATAGGAATAAATGTGTGTTATAACACTCCATAAATGTGTGTTATAATTATGATGATTATTGAGCATCTACTATGTGCCTGGAACCCTCTAGACAGTAGATGTACAGTGTGAACACTGGTAAACACTCTACATTATTCTGCCCTCAAGGGGCTCACAGTCTAATGGAGGAGACAAACACAAAACAGAAAACTTCATAAAAACAGAAAAAATAATTACAAATTGTTGCAATCAGATGTAAATCTTAACCCCCAAACTCAGGTGGGCAAGGAATATTCATTTCTCAAAAACCAAGTTAAGTTCTACTATTCCCCTACCCTTCTGGACTGGAGGGAAATTCAGTCTTCATCCTTACTGGAGGCTGCTCCTGCCAGGGGACAGGGAGGGAAGCTGGGGGCTCTCAGTAGCTCTGGACCATGTGGGGCTTCTAACCACAGTGCCCAAGGCCTCAAGGACACCTGAGTCCAGCAGCCCCTGCTTCTAAGCCGAGGAGGGACCTGGGAGTCTTGCTGGAGGCTGGGATCACCAGGACTGGGTCCAGCCTCCCCACGCCCTGTCCATTCATCCCCACAGTCTGGCCAAGAAGGGGGAGGATCCCCTGACCCCAGACTCCACTGATCTTCCTTCAGTTCACAGCCTCCAAGAGCTCCTTCCTCTCCCCTGTCCTTGACCTCAGAAAAAATGAGCACTCTCTCTACACCAAAGGTTTGCAAACTCTGAGTCTCCAGGAGACAAACTGGTAACCAAAAAATAAAGTGTGAGACTTGGTGACTGGAGAGCACAGGTCCCACTTAAAGGGGGCAGCACAGCTCAGCTCACCAAACAGCCATAAGGCAGTGTTGCCCAGTGGTTAGGACCCCACATTCTAGAGCTATGCTGCCTGGGTTCAAATTCTGATGCTGCTGTCTACTGTCTGTGAGTTCTTAGGCCAGTCACTTAACCACTCTGTGCCCATTTCCTTAACCATGATAAGGAATAATACTCGTACCTCCTGTACAACAACTTCCTGTGAGAAAGCACTTTGAACAGTGCCCGACATTAGTAGGTACTCAGTAACTATCAGTGCTCATCTCATGAAAATACAGGGCTGAGACTGCCAGATCTTCTAAATATTCAAGAAAATCCAAATATCCAAATCTTTATTTTGAAATTGCTGTTTTTTAACTTTGGCAACTGAGTGAAGACAGTTGTTAAACCTTGGTGAAGGGCATACAGAACACCTCTATGAACAGGATGGGGCCTAGGAAATGCAGTTTGCAATATCTGCTCTATGATGTTTAAACACATAGAAAATGAAGCCAGAAAGGAAAGAGTCAGAGGCAGTTTCTGCTGTGAACCCCGTGACCAAACCTCTCCTAGGCAAGTGATACAGGAAGGGGAGGAGAAAATAGAGGGGAAAAAAAATTAACATATCGAATTATCCTGGTAGATAGCACATTGCACATTGAAGTGCTGTGTGTTATGAGGATTTTTTTTTTTAAGTAGCTGAGAAAGAATAGGCAAGGTTGTGGGGAAGGTAATGTATAAGGTGTCACCTGGGATAAGGAGCTAGCTTAACAAACAATCAGGAAGAGAGAAGATGGTGGGTGGGGGGACAGCCTATGCAAAGGTCCTGAGGCATAAAAGAGCTTAATGCAAAAGAGGAGAGTGGTAATGGATGAGCCAGATATGTAGGCAGGGGCAGTACATGCAGGGCCTCAAAGGCCATGGTGAGGAGCATGAGATTATTTTAAGGGCCATTGGGAGATATTGAAGGGTTTCAAGCAAAGAGGTATGATACAGAGTTGACTTCAGGAGACAAATTAGGAAACTGTTAAAATAGCCTGGGAGAGACGATGTGGCCTGGATTGGCCAGCAGCCTTGGACGTGGACAGCCCCAGATTTCTGAGTCTGGATTGGCCTCAAAATCAGAGGCTGGATTTAAGCCTCAAAGCAAACCCGCTGCTTTTACATCAGCCAGGTAGTGGCCTTCCCATAGCCGGTGTCCCCCAGGCCCATCTTGGACACCCCCATTTCACCTGGACTGAATCTGTTAACTGGCCTCAGCTGCCCTCTGCTGGCAGAAGAGGGCACTAGAGCAAGGGGAGCAGCTGCTTCCCAAAGCTGCATAATTCTCAATGAAAAGGTCGCCTGGGGGGGGGGGTGGGATAGGGAGGGTGGGAGGGAGGGAGACGCAAGAGGGAAGAGATATGGGAACATATGTATATATATAACTGATTCATTTTGTTGTAAAGCAGAAACTAACACACCATTGTAAAGCAATTATACTCCAATAAAGATGTTAAAAATAAAATAAAATAAAGTACTTTAAACTGTGGGAAAAAAAAAAAAGAGAATACCTCACCAGCACCCATCTTCCCCGTCTCAGTTAGTAGAATCTCTATCATCCGGTAGCTCAATTCAGAAACCCAGGACTCAGTTCCTCCTTCTCCCTCACTCCCCATCAGGGAGTCCTTTTGACTCTATTTTCTGAATAAAATCCTAAATCAGAAATGTCCTAAATATATCTAATCACGTCCACTTTTCTCCATCTCCACCAGACACACCCTAGCCAAAGCCACCACTATCTCTTCTTTGGCCGATTTGTTCACTGTCACTCTTGTCCTGGCCAATCCATTTCCCACTCAGCAGGCAGTGCTCATGGTATACTCTGACTCCAAACTCCTTTCTCCTCAGTGTATAGCTCCTCATACCATTCAATGTTGAACCAAATAGGGAAATCCCTGATATACACACAGCCCCATCCACCCTGGGCACTCTGCAGGCATGGAAAATCTTATGAAGATTCAGGAGAACAGAGGTGCTCATATCCGAGCCTTACAAACGCACTTGCCCGCCCACCACCGGGAATTTTCCCCTCTCTCCACGTGGTGTCCCAGCCTCACCATCTCACTGGCTCCTCTCCTTCCTCCATCCTCCCCTTCATTTCTGTCTGCCTCATTCTCTCCCTCCCACAAATTCCTTATCATTTTTAATGCAAAGCACATTTGCCATCTCTGTTTATTTGGCACCTGCCAGTGAGGGCTCTTGGGGTCTCACATTCCCCTCAAGCGGATTGTCAAGGTTATCTTCCCATACTATACATATACACAGTTCCCTCCCCAGGAAAAATACCAATACCAAGACAATAACATTTTCACCTGAGTACAGCGTGGTGCTAACATTCTATGACTAACATTCCATCATTCCAACATCCTATGGCGTGGCCTGAGATTACTGAAATCTCCGCTGAGCCCAGACTCAGACCATGTAATGGATGCTTCATCCCCCTCAGAGGACTTGTGTCGGTAGAACTGGACACCCTGACCACAAGGGAGCCTCTGGGTTCCTGAGGCAAATCACAGCATGTTAACTCAGCTCATGGGGGCTGCCATTGTAGCGCACAGATATGCTGTGGAAGAAAACAAAGACACAATGCAGAGAAAGGATCCTGGCAATATAGACATCCTGGTTTTCGGGGGCTAACCAAGGTCCAGCTCTGTCCCTGCCTGTCCTGTCCAGGGGTTGGTTTTTCACCTCTTCCTTGGAGCCTATACATTGCCGCTTTTGCCTAAAGTGCATCCGGCTGGCCTTCCTGGTTCCACCAACCACAGCGCCCTGACTCGCCGTCAGAGGCACTGCCTTTCCCTTGGCAAACCCAGCCTCTGTCCCCAATCCAGCGAGGAAGAAAGGGAACTGTAAGTGACAACTTTTTCTTTAGTCTTCAAAGATCTTTTATTTCCTTTTTGAATGTCAGGAGCAGAGGGATGGGTTCATCACACTCATTCCTTCATAGTAGACCATCATCACTCTTTTCCCCAAGGCCCTTGTTTTACTTTACTTATGTACATATTTTGTTTGTTTTAATTACCAGTTCCCACCCTCATTCCCATCCCTCTATAGGCAACCATTCTAGTATGCTCAATATGTATTCTTTAATATGTAAATATCCTTGTTAGATTTGCAATGTTGCTATGTAATATGTACTTTTAAAATTTATTTTATTGTAGTATAGTTGATTACAATGTTGTGTTAATTTCTACTTACAGCAACATGATTCAGTTATACATGTGTACATTCTTTTTCATATTCTTTTCCATTAGGGTTTATCAGTGTGATATGTGCTTTTTTTTAACATTTTGTTATTTATTTTATTTATTTATTTTAGGCCACATTGGGTCTTTGTTGCTGTGCGCGGGCTTCCTCTAGTTGCGACGAACAGGGGCTGCTCTTCATTGCGGTGCGCGGGCTTCTCGTTGCGGTGGCTTCTCTTGTTGCGGAGCACGGGCTCCAGGCACGTGGGCTTCAATAGTTGTGGCACGTGGGCTCATTAGTTGTGGCTCGTTGTGGCTCATGGGCTCTAGAGCACAGGCTCAGTATTTGTGGCACACAGGCTTAGTTGCTCCGTGGCGTGTGGGATCTTCCCGGACCAGGGCTTGAACCTGTGTCCCCTGCGCTGGCAGGCAAACTCTTAATCACTGCGCCACCAGGGAAGTCCCTGATATGTGCTTTTATTTTTTTATTTTATTTTTTTTCCTGATATGTGCTTTTAATCTACATAAATCATATCACACATTTTTCTTAATGCTCAGCTCTATGTTTTAAAGATCTACACATGTTGACGAGGGTAGGGGGATTATGAGGGATGCAGTTGCTGCCCCACCCAGATCCCCTTTACCAGACATAGTGGCCTGACCACCAGCTGTTGTGAGTATTGGTTAAAAAACACTCACAGCTGCCACCTTCTCTGGAGAATTGCCTTTGGTCAAACAGAAGCCAAATGGTCAGGGAGACTCCCCGCCTCCCTCCCTGACCCCTAGACTTGGCCAGTGATGGACAGATACAGGATTACAAGAGGCCTCAAGGCGGGAACAAGTCTGTGGCACACTTTGTGCCACAGAGGTCCCCATGAGGTCATGCTGGAGCGAGTCCCCGGCAGAGACCCCATCCTCACTTGGCCTTTTTTTTTGCCCGTTGCGGAGCACAGGCTCCGGACGCGCAGGCTCAGCGGCCATGGCTCACGGGCCCAGCCGCTCCGCGGCACATGGGATCCTCCCGGACCGGGGCACGAACCCGCGTCCCCTGCCTCGGCAGGTAGACTCTCAAGCACTGCGCCACCAGGGAAGCCCCTCACTTGGCCTTTTGTCTCCTGCCTTCCTTCCTTCTTCCCTTCCTCCTAAGGACACTCCCCACCAAAGGCAGTTAAACAAGAATCCTCATCTCTGGCTCTCTGACCTATGGGAGTGACCGTGCTTTATCATCCAAACTGGTACACATTTGAGAATGCAAGGGGTTCTATTAATAATCAGCCAGGGCAATCTTATGATAAACCATGATGGAAAAGAATATTAAAAAAAAAGAATGTATATATATGTATAATTGAATCATTTTGCTGTACAGCAGAAACTAACACGACATTGTAAATCAATGAAAATATTGAAAATAAAAATTTAAAATATTGAAAAAGTATTGAAAAAAATATTGAAAATATTGAAATAAAAAATATTGAAAAAAAAGTCGTCCAGGGAAAAGGGCAGAAGCCATGACTGTCCTGACTGCACTGACCGAGCAGGCACTTGGCTCGTTGCTTCTCATTGTTGCCTAGTATCCCATGGTATACGCCCAGCACACTTTGTCTATTTGTTCCTCAGGGACACACACCTAGGTTCACTCTAACTTCCTGCTACCACCAGGAAAAAAAAAAAAAAAAAAAAAACTGCAGGAAAATCCTCAGACATGTTCCCTAATAGACCTGTGTGAGAATTTCTCTAGGATGATGGAACTGAAAACACAAGCTACATGAGCAGTTTTAGCCTCCAAAAACATCTTCCCAAATGAGAATTCCAGTCTTACTGTAAGGAGGTATAGGGGCACAGAGAGTGTTTCACCCTGTTCCTTCTATCTTAGTAAAACCCCTGTGGCGCTTACTGCCGGCTCCACACTGCTAGAAATACAGGAGTTCCCTGAAGTTCCCTGAGGAAATCACATTTGACTCAAGCTTTGAGGAATGAGTAGGGGTTAACCAGTGTTGTGAGGAAAGATAAACATGGTTAGGTGGAGGGAACAATAAACTCATTCCTTCACATATAAATATTTATTGAGCACATATATTTAAAGGTCCTGTAGCCTCAGTAGGTAATTTAACAGTAAACATTTACACAGTTTTACTGCTTCCCTGCCCATTCTCTCCCAAGAATCAAGAACACAGGCTCACCTGGGCTCCTGAGGCAGGACTATACCTCCTACAATACAGTGCATCTCCTACACCAGCATTTGTCAAACTAAATGTGCACTTAGATCACCGGGACATCCAGTAGGTGTGGGTGGGGCCTGAGATTCTGCATTTCTGATAGGCTCCCAGCTGCTACTACTAGTCTGGGGATCACGCCCTGATTAGCAAGGTCCTGCAGAACCACGATACCGTTATCACTCCCAAACAATCCACATTCACATTTCCCCACGTGTCCGAAAATTTTCTTTATAGGCTTTTTAAAAATGTTGTGATCCAGGATCCAATCAAGGGTGATAGATTACATTTGCTTTTCCCCCTCCCTTCATTCTCCTTTCATCTACAACATGGATTTTTTGGTTTTTTTCTCTTTCATGGCACCAACATTTTTGAAGAGTTCAGGCTAGTTGTTCTGAATATGCCACAGTCTGGCTTTTTCTTATTTTTCCTGACGTTTCCTCATGAGTAGATGCAGGTTAAACATGTTTGGCAAGAAGACTACGCAGGTGATATGTCCCCCGCATTGCATCACGTCTAGTCATTTTGTCCCATCCCATTCGGTGATGCTAAATTTGATCGGCTGGTTAAGGGAGTGTCCACCAGGTCACTCCACTTTAAAGGGAAGTTTTTCTTTTTATAAATAACTAGTAATCTGTGGGGTAAATTGTGTGACTATCCTGTCCCTCAAAAACCTTTCTCCCAAGGGTTAGCATCCACTAATGATCCTTGATTACTATTTTAAGAATTATTTAAGCATGGAATAGTGTGTGTAAGTGTGTGTGTATATGTGTGTGCGCATATATGAGAAAAAAAATGGAAAAACTGAAATCCATTCACAGTGACTGAACACAGTAATAAGAGAAATGGGGTGGGAGTAAGTCTGCATCTTTCTTTGGAACAAGTGTTTGGTAATTTAACTATCCCAGGCTCTAAACAGGCTCCATTATTGACCTCAGCTCAGATCTCCTCTGGGAAAGTAACACCATACAGGAGGCTTGGCAGATGAAGCCTCGGGGCACCACCCCCCACGCACAAGATTGTCTTATCCCTGTCTCCAGAGAATACCAAGACAGGCTGGCTCCAAGCCAGAAATCCAACCCTCCAGAAGCCTTGACGGGAGCTTTCTGAACTTGAGTCGACCCCTCAGTTCCCTGGGTCATATTCACAGTCTCCCATGAGTGTAAAGGGAGATGGCCAGATCTGCCCCAGACCAAACTAAATCAAGTGCTCAGCCTTGCATGAAGCAGGAGTGTCTCTGATTTCCAATTGTATGCTCTCAGATGAAGAGGCTCGGAGCCATGAGGCCCAGCTGCTGGGCAAATCCTGTGGCCTGAATTATTGATGGATGAATTCATCAGGCACACTGCCTTCACCCATCCACTCAGGTCATGTCCAGTTTATTGAAAAACAGAGCCTGAAACTGTACACCATCTGCCCAGAACTAAGTCACTCTGGTCCAAACTCCTTAGCCCTCTTTGTAGCTGGGATATTATAAAGAGCAGAGGCTTCAGAGCCCTACAGACCTGAGTTCAAGTCTCTCCTCTTCCTCTGCTGGACTGTGTGACCTGGATGGCTAGTTTATCTCTGTGAGCCTGTTTCCTTATCTGCAAAATGGGACTAATCATATCTTACCAGTGTTATTGAGATCAAAGAAAACACCTATAAAGTTACCAGTACAGTGCCTGGCATGAACTAGGCAAACTCCATTATGCAAACTTTAATAGTCTGACTCCTTGCCTTTGTCTCCTCTCACTGTGAACCCTATACTCCAACCCCACCTCACCACCTGCCCAGCTTGGACCAGGCCATGCGATTTTAAACTATCAGTGTCACTTATCAACTTATTGCCTCTCTGCTCTAAAACCACTCTTTTTGCCAGCTCTGTGATAATGGAGCCAGACCTCGTAAATATTTCTTCCTTGCCAGCTGACATACTTTAAGCCTTTTCAGTAGAGTGTACTAGAGGAACGCTGGAGGAGAATGGACCTTCCCTTCCTGGTTCGAGGTTGGCTCACTTCCTGGGTTCCTGGAGAACATGCTTTTTTCCCACTGCTTGGCGCAGGGTTTCTCCAGTGCTAGGTGCCTGCAGGGTACAGCTTTCATCAATTTGTCTGCTACATACTTTCTCCAGCTCTTAACTAGAGCACCATTAGCATAGCCAGGAGCCCCAGACAGCTTGGGCCTGCACCCAAGTTCAGGTGACTCCTACCTATACCCTCTCCTCACTCCTGGACACACATACACTGGGAACCTGACAGAGCTGGCCATCTGCAGAGCAAGCCACCTGACTTTTGTCCTCTGGAACTGGCTGGAACCACCCTGGCCCAAGCCATATACAAAACTTCACTAGGTTCCTAGAGAGGGATGTCTCTCTGAATTACTAATCTCCCTTAAATTACTTAATTTAATTTAATTTAATTTACTTAAATTACTAATCTCCCTCTAAATTACTTAATCTGCAGTGGTTAAGAATCTGCCTGCCCATGCAAGGGACACGGGTTCGAGCCCTGGTCCGGGAAGATCACACATGCCGCGGAGCAACTAAGCCCATGCGCCACAACTACTGAGCCTGCACTCTAGAGCCCATGAGCCACAACTACTGAGCCGGCGTGCCACAACTACTGAAGCCCGAGCCCATGCTACGCAACAAAAGAAGCCACCGCAATGAGAGAGCCCACACACCTCAACAAAGAATAGCCCCCGCTCGCCGCTACTAGAGAAAGCCCGCACACAGCAACGAAGACCCAATGCAGCCTAAAATAAATAATTTTTTTTAAAAAACATGCTATGTAACATATAACTACACACTAACATCCTATAGACTTTGATTTATTTATTTTATTCATTTTATTTATTATCCTCCCAACAACCCCCCGCCACACTAAAATTACAAGCTTCATGAGGGCAGCGACGGACTTTTGCCTATATTGTTCCCTTCTGTGTCCCCAGAGCCTAGGACAGTGCCTGGATATGATGGGATACCCAAATACTTAAGGAGTGAGGGAATGATTAAATATTGGATGAATGCCTGCATGAGTAAACAAATTCTTAGTTATTAGTGTCCTGGAGTTAAGGAGGTTGACTGGGACTAGGGAATGGGGTCCTCAGGTCTCCCTAGGGATGGATATCCACCGCAGTGGTCCAGTGTTCCTCTCCCTGCTACCAGCAAGTTGCTTAGCAACCGGCCGCCTGTCCCTCCGCCACCGCTAGAGGGCGCGCGGGCGGGGAGACGTGAACGCGCACGCGTGCGCGGCGCAGGCCGGCGAGGGAAGCACGTCACTTCCTGTTTCTTTAGGGGAACGTGGCTTTCCACGCATAGCCCGTCTTCCCTTCTGCGTCTCTGCTGCAGCTGCCGGACCTGGAGTCGGACCCCGAGTGCAGCCTTGCCATGGACTCGGCCCTCAGCGACCCGCATAACGGCAGTGTCGAGGCAGGCGGCCCAACCAACGGCACGACGCGGCCGCCTTCCACGCCCGAGGGCATCGCGCTGGCCTATGGCAGCCTCCTGCTCATGGCGCTGCTGCCCATCTTCTTCGGCGCCCTGCGCTCCGTGCGCTGCGCCCGCGGCAAGGTAGGGTCAGCGGCAAAGCCGGGCGCTGTCCACCTCCCACCCTGACACGGCTGGCACGGACCCTTCCCCCGCCCGCCCTGGACGGGACAGACACTTCCTCTGCCCGGACACTGACCCTTCCCAGCATTGCTCACCACCGCATCCCCAACCCGGGCCCACATCCCGGGGCTGACCTTAGGTGCCCCAGGATCTGGGCACCGATCCGCGAACCGGGTACTGACACGTTTCTCAAATAGGGAGCGGTTTCCAACCCCGTTCGGACCTTGACACATCCCTCCCTCTGTGCACCATGCTGGAAGCACTGTTGGCCGACCCTGACACTGTGATTCGGGTACTAATTGTTTTGAGCCTGCTGGACCCAGCCAGACCAGCCTCACGCTCTGCTCTGGCTGTTCATCCCATCTGGGACAGTCACCCCATCCCAGGCTCTGGGTCAACATCCATCTGTATCTGATGGGGCACTGGTTCTGACACCTCCTGAATAGTACAGCCTCTTGTCATTCCTCACCCTAACCCAGGGCAAATTCTGGCACCCAGGCTCATCCCTAGACTCTGACACCTGCCCAGCTGGAATCTGTGACCCATAGAGTGCTCTCCTAGAACCCCCAGATCAAACCTTTGCCCCACCTAAAAAAAAAAAAAAAAAAAAAAAACTAACACAGGAATATTAGCTCCTGGAACCCCCAGCTCAGCTCCTAGTTTTTTGCATCACTTTCTGGAACCAATTCCGGTCACACAACTCCTCAGGACCTGGCACTTTGGTGCCTCTCTTTTTAACCAGCCACAGACCCTTGGTTTGCTGGTTTCCTCTCCCTGACTACACCCAAGCTCGGACCTGTCCGAGCCTGAGCCCAGACCCTATTCCTAACCCCTAACCCTGACCCTGTTCCCACCCCAGACCCTACCTCAAAGTAGCTCTTCTCATGCCCCTTAAGACAGTCTTTCCACCAAATTGGGCTTACCTGCTGAGTAACTGAGCTGCTGTAGGCCTCTCTTGTGAGACTGGGCCAGAGCTCATCCCTGTCCTTCAACATCTGTCCCATTGGATACCTAAGAGGACCCCAGGGCCTTCCACCTTCTGACTTCCTCTCTGTCACCCTTCTTCCCGATATTAAGCCCTCTCTAGCCCGTTGCACCAGTGACTTCTCACTTCCTGGCAGCCTCTCCCATCATCCTCCACCACCTCCTGATCTGCAGCTCCCTGCTGCTCCTCCCCCACCCAGACCTGAAGTTGAACCTTAGCGGAAGCTGTCGTACCCAAAGAGGGCAGACCCATAGAGGAGCTGCCACTTTTGAAACTGCTCAAGCCCAGGTTCTCAAAACATTACCCAACTTGAGCAGTGGCCGAGGCCTGCCACCTTCCTTTCTCAAGATCAGAGAGCTTGAGGCTGGTTCCCTCTGTGGTCAGATGCAAAGGGGATTGGTCACGCTTAGGTGGCCCCATTTTCCGTACAATTCTGCCTCTTCTAAGCAGAGTTCTGGTGGCTTTCATCCTCCCTACCTTTGCTTCGGGCAAACACTTGGTACAGGGGGATGTTCTGAAATAGATCAGGACAAAGAAGGTGAAGGGCAGCAAGGAGTGAGCTGGGCACTTGATGTGAGGGGCTCCCTATACTGAGTAATTCTCCTTGGCACCATCTACACATGGATTAGTAACCTCTTCAGAAAACGCCTTCCAGACAACAGAATTTCCTGAACCTCCACTGTTGTCCAGGGCAGACGGATGCTGCAAAGATGAGTGGGTCAGAGCGCTGTCACCAAGGAGTTTAGGTGTCTGGATGAGAGAGGAATAACGAGATCTGTGATTGTGGTACAGGTAGTGCTGCAGGCTTTAGGGAGAAAGATTGAACACACCTGGGGCAGGGCAGGGCGGCTTTGTGCTGGAGGTGGGCTGGAGCCTTGAGGTAGAGGTCGAATTTCCCCCAGAAGACATTCGAGGCAGAGGAAACCAGGAAAGCAGCTGTACGAGGCAGTTTAGTTGATGGTGGAAAGTCTGGAGTGGCTGGAGCAGAGGGTAGGGATAGAAGAGAGCTTTCGATCTACTGAAGCATCTAAATACCTCTCCCCAGCATCTCCGGCAAGACAGGGGTGCTGGAAGACTGTGCATGGAATTGCAAACAGCCTGACCCTTAGCCTCCCACCACCAGTAACCAGGGTATTCTAAAGTTTACAAGCCTTCGCCCTCTGATTCTCCCAGCAACTGAGTGAGACAGGCAGAGCCAGTTTTATTAACACCATTGTACAGAGAAACTGAGAGTCAAAGAAATGACTTCTCTGCCAATTAGGGGCAGAACCAGGTGTCCCTGGTCCTAGTCCGGGGCTCTCCTTGATGCAGGTGCCTCTGAAGACCCATACGAGTGGCCTAGGGAGAGGACAGGCCAAACGACTCCCTTTTTCTACCCTGAGTTGTTTCTCTAATCATTTGCCAAAGAGAGAAAAGTTAGCTTGGGGGCCCAGGAGTTTTGATTTCCCGCTAGTGTTAGACCCCCCACAGCCAGCTGAGAGGGCATGTGAGGACAGAATTCTCCCTGGGGGCAAGTTGTCCATGACAGAAAGGGCGAGTTGTGAAATCATGGGAGGAGAAGTCCAGGAGTGTGTTGGGAAGAAGTAGCCATAGGCAGAGCCATCTGAGAGCAGTGCCCATTCCTGTCAGAGACCTCTGTTCCCAGAAGGGGGCAAATCCCAGCAACAGCTACTCATCATCGCTTCAAAGCCCTTTGGCCTGTAACTCAGAGGAGCCCCTCAGCCAGCTGGACTGGGTTCCTGCTCTGGGCTGGGTACCAGGGGTGCCAAGACAAAGAAGGCCAAGCCCTCCCCTCACAGAGCGCAGTCACCAAGGAGGAACAGCTGTGTGACCAGCCGACTGCTAGAGGTGGCAGCAGTGATCTTTGGCAGGGTGGATAGCTCAGCAGGCAGGACAGGAGGAGAGGGAGGCGTGGGCCCACAGGTGTTTTCCAGGAGGCAGTGAGCAGTTTGATGTGAGCCCAGTACAGGTACTCGGGTGATGTAACAGGAAGATGCTCTAGGATCCTGCGGCCATTCTGAGGTCCAGAATCCTGAGGGCAACGCACCAGTTAATCTTCGTAGTTACTACATGTTTGCATTTGTAAAAATTCAAGCAACGCAGAAGTATAAAGGAAAAGCCCGCCCCCCCAGTACCACTTCTGTGGAAGTGACCCAGTTAGCTGTTTGGTGTGCCAGCTTCCAGACCTTTTTCTGCATATATACAAACATGTATGCGCCTGTGTGCACATACATATAAAAGTGGGATTTTGCGGTACATAATTGCCCTGAAACTTGATTCTTTTTTTTTTCCTTAACAGTATGTCTTGGTCATTTTCCTATGTCAGTACATGTAGATGTACCTTGTTTTATGGCGGGGAGGGTAGGTCACGCACGCCCAAGGTGTAGAATTCCAAAGGTACAGGGGGACAAAGTGAAATCTCCCTCCCACCCCAGCTTCCCAGTTTCCCTCCCCCGAGGCAGCCCCTGTTACATGTTTCTTAGCTATCCATCCAGAGCCTCTGTGCCTTTACAAATAAATAAGCATATGCTTCCCCCCATTTTTTGCTACATAACTTACATTTTGTTATAGATACACTCTTTTTTACACCTTGCTGTTTTCACCACTTACATGTTGGAGATCCAATATGTCAGTACACATGACACGGTTGTGTTCTTTAACAGCTGTGTGGTGTCCACCTGTACCCCCCAGCCATGATTCTCAAAATGTAATCTCAGGACCAGCAGCATCAGTTATCACCTGGGAACTTGTTAGAAACGCAGATCTGTTCACAAGCCCTCCTGGCGATTCTGATGCGAGCCCAAGTGTGAGGGCCCCTGATTTGGAGTCCTCCACTGGTCAGTTAGGTGTGTCAGTCTTCTGCTATCGCAAACCATGCTGAAATTAATCTCCTTATACATTTGTTTCTTTACACTTTTCTGTGTATTTGTAGGATAAATTCCTTAAAATCGATTTGCAGGGTCAAGGGCTCTGTGCATGTTTGATTTAGACGGATTTTATCATATTATCCACCATAGAGGTTGTACCAGTTTATACTCCCACCTGCAGTGACCTCAGTTCTTGTTTGATGGCTGCTTGGTAATCCATTCTCCAGAGGTTTCTGAGCTGTTGTGGGTTGCGATCAGGTCCTTCAGAAAGAGCTCCTGATAGGGGAGGTGACAGGCAGGAAGGGGGCTGGTGAGGTGGTGCTAGTGGAGACTGCAGTAGGGGCAAAGGGCTGGGGTGGGGGTAGTTCAGGAGATGCTCAGGTGAGTGAGTGCACGTGGCAGTGAGGAGAGGAGACCCTGGGGTAACAGAATGGCCCACGAATTCCAGATCCTTTCTAGGGCATGGCCTGGAAGCAGAACTCCCAGAGCTCCAGCTGAGCCAACGACTTGAGCGAGCCATCTTCCCTCGCTCCTTTTGCTTCCGCCCTGATAACTGAGCGTGCAGAATGTCACTGGAAGCTGAATTTATTTCTGCTCTTTGTGTCAGTTCCCAACCCCCCCCCACCGCCCCCAAGTATGTTTTGCATTTCAGGAGCCATTGCATTTGCATAAGAACGTCTAGTTTAAAAATCCAAATTGAATCAGTGGAGAATCCTGACAACTTTTTGTATTTTTCCAACTACAAAGATTCTGTTGCCTTCAGGATTCTGTTCCTCAGAAAGGTCATAGGCTCCCTGAGCTTCTTGTCACAACTTTCCAGCAGAAATTTCCAGATAGAAAAGGTAGAGGACGTCTAGGGGGTAATAGCCAAGAGTTTGGGCTCTGGAACGAGACTGCCTCAGTGTGAATCCTGGCTCTGCCACTTGTCAGCTGTGTGACCTTAAAGCAAGTTATGTCACCTCTCTGAGCCTCAGTCTCTTCATCTGTAAAGTGGAGCTATTAAAAGTACCTGCTTCCTGGGGTTACTGTGAGGATGAAATCATGTAAAGCACCTAGAACAATGCTTGGCACCTAGAAAGCTCTCAGTAAGTGTTATCCGTGTTACTGTCATCATTGGTCAGATTTCAAGTCTCCTGTTCTCACTCAACATTGCACGTGGGATATTTCCAGTAGCCACCCACAGAGGAGACCAGATTCCTCTGTGTGATGGAACATCTGTCCAGCCTGGTTTGTCATCGAATAATATTAAGCCTCTTCCCGCCCGGGATCCTGGGCTGAATTGAAATGACTGTGGAAATGAGTGGTAACACTGGTTTGTAGGTGAAGCCAGAGTCCGTGAATGTTCTCATACCATGTGCCCTGCCTGCATCTACAGGCCCCTCTGCTTGGTAAGCGCTTCCCTTCCTCGTACACAAAGCAAACTCCTCAACTTAGTCAGCGTTTATCTGGCTTCGACTACATACCAGACCCTATGGTTGGCCTTCAAGGCCTTGCTTAAGTGATATCTGCTCTAACCACCTCTGACACTCCCCTGCTGCCTTGCGAAAGTAGTGTCCTGTCTGCTTTCTCATGATTCCCTTCTACATAAGAATAATACAAATAGTTTATACAACTTGTAGGAAGCTCAAGGCACAACCCAAGTACTTCCAGTGCTGTGGGAAAAAAAAAAATCATCAAATCCTGTCACCCCATTTTACAGCTGAGGAAATTGAGGCTCTGAGAAGGAAGTTAACTTCCCCAAGGTCCCAAACCTGGAAAGAAGCAGAGCTGGGAGTGCAGCTGGACCTGCTGACATCAGAGCCCTCCCTCCACCACTGGGCGCTCAGGCCACGTACCACCGCAGTATGCGTGTCTCTGTTCTGTCACATGTCACAGTATGCGGTGATACTCTGTTTACATGTCAAGGTCTTGGCCTACCTGCCTGTGAACTCTTTATGGTCAGGAGCTCATTTATTTTTGTGCCCACCCTGCTGCTACACAGGAAATATGATTTTATAGAGGTACACAGAGAGGGCGATGAATTTGCCCAGACCCCACAGCACAGTGCTGCCAAAAGCAGAAACCAAGGGCTGGGAGAGAAGAGGGAAGGAAGATGACCCTGCCTCTCCATGTCACTGTTGCTCACCCATGCCACCCCACTCCCAGCAAAGGTGCCAGAGAGTGACTCACACAGAGCTACCTGGTCCCTCCACAAGGGCGGGTCTCCCTTCAGCCCTGTGCCTGGGCCGCCTCAGCCATGCATATGTTGGGGTTTGGTTAAGGGCCTCCCCACTTGACTAAAAAACATTTTTAATATAAATTTAAACCAGAATTATACTACTATGATGATGGATTTGCATTCGAAAGTCTTCTGTCACGAATTCTGTGGAGCTGACTTAATTTTCTATGTTGCAGTGTTACTCTATTTCCAGCTTTTTTCCATTTTGATAATACTGAAATGATTTTGATTGCCTTCAGTTGTTTTTCATGTAAATATTTATCCTCCGTCAGCTCTTTACCTAGATCACATTCTTGCCAACTATTGCATCTGCCAGTGTGAATTTAAAGGTGGCTTTTACTCTGACCAGATTCAGTTTTCGCAGTCACACTTCTTGAGTTGAGTGTTGTCCAGATTTGCTTCTCCTTGCAGTTGGTGTCTTCCCATACTCGGTTTTAGCCATTGTTAAGTTTTGTGTGTTGTTGGTTTATTTCCACTCATAATATTCACTGCCTACTGGATAAAAGACTGATCATATTTACATCTCAGCTAATCCATAAGAAAACTGGAGGTAGTCCTCGCGAGGCCCAGAACTGCGCTCTCGTCACCAGTGTCCAGGGTTTTCTCTTTCAGTTATTATGTACCCATTGCCTCTGCCGCATGTGCCCTGGGTCCTCCCAGGAACTGTCCCTGTTGGAGTGCAGGTCTCCTCAATAGCAAGACGATGGGATCAGAGCGTCCTGCCCCAGGTTGGGTGGTCCGCAGCCTGGGCAGAGGGAACAGCACTTGCAAAGCCCTGAGGCAACTCAGTGATGGCAGGAGGGGAAGGAGATGAACGAGCTGTTGGGGCACCAAATTCCTGCCAGCATCCAACCCTCAGAGGCCAGAAGCACTCCCCGCACTCAGCAGGGCCTTTCTTCTCTCGTCTAGAATGCCTCGGACATGCCCGAGACCATCACCAGCCGGGACGCTGCCCGGTTCCCCATCATCGCCAGCTGCACGCTCTTGGGGCTCTACCTCTTTTTCAAAGTAAGTCTTTTGTCACCTGTTGTAGCATTCGGTTTGAATAACTTTATTTGATTTTGTTTTATTTTTCCCATCACAGAAGACATGAATGTTCATTTATAGAAAATAAAGAGCAGGAAAAATAACAATTTACCCTTAGGCCCACTACCCAGAGACCCCACTGTGATGTCGGGGGCCCCTTCCCACCAGTCTTTATTTCCCTTCTTCGAGGAGCTTTCTGTTTTGTTTTCCTGATACCGGTTTGGTTTCATTGTACTCTTCATATTGGGGTGGGGTATAGCTATGTCTCGGACATACCTCTACCATACTAATTGCTTTTTTTTTTTTTTAATTTATCGAGGTTTATTTTCCCAATAAAAGTTACACAGGCTCAGTGTTGAAAACCTGGAAAACACAGAAAAGTAAAAAGGGGAAAACAGCAGCCATCCAAAACCCCCCTGCCAGAGACAGTCACAGAGTCCCTTTGGAGGTGTGTCCTTCCTCTGCTTTTCCCTGTGCATGGTTCCTCCATAGCTGTGAACATGTGGTGTATTCAGTCCTGTAGCTGCTTTTCTCACTTCACATTAATTACATCGTGAGCATTTTCTCATGTTACTGCAAACTCTCAAACTTTTTTTTTTTAATATAACATGTACTGTTTTCTGATTATAAAAGTAATATATGCAGAAAACTTAGAGGGAAAAATACACAGAGGTAATCACTATTAACGTTTTGGCATATCTCCTTTCAGGCTTTTCATAATCGTATTTTTAACCTAATGGTAATCATTTTATAACTGTTTTTTTTTTAATAATACATTACAAGCACTTTTTTCCTGGTCATTGAAAATTCCTCAAGGATAACTTTCACCACCACTACCACCCCACCCCGGCCACGCTGCTCGGCACATGGGATCTGAGTTCCCCGACCTTGGATCGAACCCATGCCCCTTGCAGTGGAAGCGCAGAGTCCTAACCACTGGACCACCAGGGAAATCCCTCCTCAAGGATAACTTTTAATTCACATTTTAAAAATACATAAACATAGTTTAAGAAAATTTTTTTCAATCTAAGGGAAGGTGCAAACGAGCCATAGTCCTCTCCCCAGCGTAGTTCCTTGTGCCTCATTCTGTTATGCATAGGTCTACATTTAGGTAACAATTTTAAAACAAATATATGTATCGAACATATGGTTCTTACCAGGGAGATATTTTTGTATCCACACAGTCAGAGCTACCTCATTTTTTGTAACAGCTGCTTGTGGTTGTGTTTCGTGGATGTGCCCCTGAGGGGCATTCAGTGGTGGGATGTCCCAGCACTGCTGCCATGAGCATCCTCGTGTAAGTATCTGGCAAGTATATCTGCAGTAGCATTACCAGATCAAACAGCATCTGGAGTAGTTGGTGCCATATCCCTCTGATTGTACCAATTTACATTTCCACCAACAGTTACAAGTGTGCTGGCTTCACTGTACTCCCACCTATACTGACTCGCATCAAAATTCTTTATTTTTACCAGTCTGTGAGTGAGTCAGAAACATAATTTTTAACGCCTGCTTCCTGTTCCATCACTCCCTCATTATTGGATCAGAACTGCTCTTCTTAATGATTTCAGAATATCCCCACAAGCAGATACACCACGACTGACTTATAGCATCCCCCTCACTTTAAACAGAAAATATCGTTCTGATTTTTACTCTTATAAGTAAGAGTGCATCAAATAACATTAGGTATTCACTGATTTTTTTTTTTTTCCTGGACCTCGGGAGAAGAGGTGAATTTATCATATGCTTTGGTTCACAGCACACTGGCATCGGCCCACGCGAGGGCCCCCTCCTTGTTTCCTTCACCACCTTCACCCTGATGCCCATCTCCATTTGCCACCTTCATTTCCCTTCACCAGAGGCACCTGCCCTAATGCGTTTGATTTGTGTCCTTGGATGTGTTTCTTTTTATAAAATATATGGTGTTAATGTATCTGTGTGTATTTAGTGAGAGTCTGGTTTCCGTAAGTAGACCTGTGTTCCCTCTCCTCTCCCCTGTGCTCCTGAGATCTCTCTGTGGCTCTGTACACATCTAGCTCATTGCCTCCGACTTGGCTTTTGCAGA
Organism: Pseudorca crassidens; assembly: GCF_039906515.1. Lineage (NCBI taxonomy): Eukaryota > Metazoa > Chordata > Mammalia > Artiodactyla > Delphinidae > Pseudorca > Pseudorca crassidens. Next base: position 62,509,229 of record NC_090310.1, read on the forward strand.
TATTTCTCGAGTCTCTGCTGTGCTAAGTGCTAGGAATATACACCCAGGCCTTTGCCTCAGGACCATCTAACGTTTTTAGTATTTAGGATTCTCTCCTTAGGCTAGATTCCCCAGAAAGGACTTTCTGGCAGCAGAGGGTGTGAACATTTTTATTTAAGGCTCCGGACGCCTGTTGCTCAGCCTGTCCTCCTCTCCAGGCAGGTAAGCCCCAGCCTGCCTTGTGCCAGAGGACACAGCATACCTCCTCCCAAGTCACCAGAGTGTCCTTGTTGAGATGTCTGAAAGGCAGCTGCCTGGATAGCACGGCCACCAGATCCCTTCCAAACTCCAGACTGACCGCTGGTTGTGGTTTGCTTAACAGTGGCTCTCACTCTGCCCCTTTCCTCCTCCTTTCCTGGTTGGGGCACTGGAGTTGGTTGCATTTCTCAAAATCATAAAATTTACCTTATCCCACCTCATTTAAACCTGATTGCTTTGAGGCAACTTATAAAAATTAAATCCAACAGCATAAGAAAAATAATAAAGGAAGAAACTGGGGTAAAGGAGAAAAAATAAAATAGGAAAAGACAGTGAAGCTCTGGGTGAGGACCATACCCAGACCCCATGCTCTAAAGTCTAAAGACTTGTACTCTTGCCAGAAGTGCCTCTGACACAGGCGTGACTCTGATTTTCTAGCAGCCAAAGCACAAAGAAAGTGAGACTTGGTGCACAATTCATAGTCCACACAGTCAAGCCGACTAGAAGCTCAAAGGTGTGGCCAGAGAGAAATTTCTCCCCAGGACCCACGTTGAAAGAACACTGTGTGAGAGGACACCATGTCTTCACGGGTAAACACGGTCCACACACCTGTGTGGGTAGGAGCATTCACACTGTAGCCACTGATGTGCTCGTCCATTCGGTCATTCTACAAACACACACCAGATCCTGTGCTGGGTGCTGGGGACACTGCAGTGAGGAAAACAGCTGGCCCACCCCTGCCCTCAGGGAGCTTCTTGTTAAGTGGTGGAGACAGACATCGGTCAAGCAGTCACACAGATAAATGCGAAGTGACAGTCCTAGAAAGTGGTGTGAAGGCGGGGTCTGTAGCACCAGAAGAGCAGGAAGAATCTGCTCCTGCCCACGCCCCAGTCTCAGACAGCAGCACCTCACCCACCTCACTGCTCGGCCGAACTAGGAGGGTTCCTCCCTCCTCTCAGCACGCAGCCCTGGGCACAACCCACTTCGCTAGTCCAGAGCTGATCGGGGATCCGACCCCGGCTCATCACATCCCTCCTGCCCCCCAGCCCAGGGTACCATCCTCCTGGATGCAGCTCACTCGCTGGGCTGTCGGCCTTGACTTGCCCTGTGGAGTCTGCCTTCCACACAGCAGCAGAGGGATCCTCTCAGGCCATCAGATCAGATCACAGCCTTGCCCTCAGCCCTGCAGTACCGGCCTGGCTTACCCAGACGAAGCTAAAGCCTTTTTCAAGGTCCATCTCCCTCTTACCTTCCCAGCCTCGTCTCCTGACACTCTCCTTCCTACCTTGGCTCCTGGCCACAGACCCTCACCGTCCCCTGCACACATGAACGCATGCCCACCTCAGGACCTTTGCACTCACCCTTCCCTCCACCTCAAAGGCTCTTCCCCCAGGTATCCTCACAGCCGCTCCCTTACTTCGTTAAGGGCTCTACTCCTAAATGAAGTCAGTGTCGGAGGCTTTCCCAGGCCACCTGTGTGATGCCCCACCCCCACCCCCGGCCTCCTTGCCCTGCTTTGCTTTTCTTCTTAGCGCCCATCTCCACCGGACAGTGTATTGCGTGTTCATCTCGTGAGAGTCTCCCTCACTGGCACATGAACTCCATGAGAGCAGGGACTTCTCTGCCTATTCCAGTGCTGAGCACGATGCACTGCACGTAGCAGACAGTCGGTAAACATGAGCTGAATTAACGGAGGTCACGTCAAGGAAAACTGCTTGGCAACCTGGGTGAGGAGAGGAGAGCGTCCTGGGCAGCAGAGAGGCATGTACATGGGCTGCCCGCGGGTGGGAATGTGGCACAACAAGGCCAGTGTGGCCACAGCACGGAGAACGAGAAGGAGCGGCTGAGGAGGCCTGTGGTGGTCACCACGAGAGCACGAGAGGCCAGGGGGAGGATGTGGGCCTTGAGCTCGTGGGAGCAGAGGGAAGCTGCTGAGAGGCATTAAGCAGCAGATCGAGGGGCTCAGACAGAGGTTTAAACAGGTCCCTACTTGAGAGTGGCCAGTGGCCCCAGACCCCACACCACAGCACATTATTCCCTCCCAGTTAGAAAGCCTCACGGTAACAAATTAGAAGACGATGCAGGGCTTCCCTGGTGGCGCAGTGGTTAAGAATCTGCCTGCCAATGCAGGGGACACAGGTTTGACCCCTGGTCCAGGAAGATCCCACATGCCATGGAGCAACTAAGCCCATGCGCCACAACTACGGAGCCTGCGCTCTAGAGCCCGTGAGCCACAACTGCTGAGCCCGTGTGCCACAACTACTGAAGCCCACGTGCCTAGAGCCCGTGCTCTGCAACAAGAGAAGCCACTGCAGTGAGAAGCCCGCGCGCCACAACGCAATGAAGAGTAGCCACCACTCGCCGCAACTAGAGAAAGCCCACATGCAGCAACAAAGACCCAACACAGCCAAAAATAAATAAAAGTAAATTTATGAAAAAAAAGACAGTGCAGCAACCATGGAGCCATATGGCGCAGCCTGCCTGAAGTCCAGAATTAACAACATGTGACCACTGGCTTTAGCCCTGCGAGAGACAACGTTCCTTGGGTTCACCTAACAATAACAGGACCAAGAAGCAGCTGTGAGGGCCTGCCATCAGAGCTTCAGAATCACTGGGGGAGGGCTCGTCCAGAAGAGCATGGAGAATGGAACAGGGTGCAGATGACTCAACTGTGTGGCCGCTGTAGGGGGCTCCCTAGATTTTGAGCAGAGAGAAGGAGGCTTGGAAGAGTGCATTCTGAGGTTCAGACGGCTCTCTTGGGACTCTGAACTTCAGACTCCCCTCCCCCATGCAGGACCCTCGACACGCACACAATATTGCCTGTCTGCAAATAATGGAGCCACCAAGCGCAAACCTACAGACTCCTTTGGGAGGTGCATCTGAGGGCTTGAAGTTCCTTCCCTTTTCCCTGTTGCCATAGAAACTAGAAGGCCCCCCAGTACCATTTGAGAGTCTTTCTGACACCATTCCCCGACTCCAGAAGAGAAGCGTGGACTCTGGTTTCCTCATAGCCACTGGCAACCCTGACTTCCTGTTTCTCTTTGTATTTCTGCCTCAGATATTCTCCCAGGAGTACATCAACCTCTTGCTGTCCATGTATTTCTTCGTGCTGGGAATCCTGGCCCTGTCGCACACCATCAGGTCAGAAGGCATCTCTGCGGCATTTGAAGCGGCTTTCGCAAGAGCAAGTACAGGGTCTCGGATGAGAACATGACCTTTGGCGTCATTCAGAGCCAGGTTTGAATCCTGGCTGTAAAATCCAAGGGAATCTTTCCCCTGTGTTATACCGTGGGTGACCTAGAACAAGAACCATAACCTCTCTGGGCCACAGTTTCTTTACAAGGAATGGTAAGAATATCCAGTGGGTATTTCCCACCACGGTTGTTGGGAAAGTTATTTGTGAACAGTAATGTCATGGTAGTTGTCACAGTACTGAGAAGAGTGATGCCATTTGCCACCTGCGAGGTGTCATAGTTGCTGCACACGCACTAAGCTGGCCTCTCACACGTGGTCTCAGCTCATAAGAGAGCGAGGCAGTATCGAGAGAAGTTAGGAGCACAGGCTCTGGAATTTCACTATCTGACTTTGAATCCAGACTCTGCCACTTAATAGCCCTGTGACTTTGGGCAGTTTACTTAATCTCTCTGGGCTCAATTTCCTCACCTGAACGTGAAGAAAACTGATAGTACCTTCCTTATGGGTCATGTGGAAAGCTTTTAGCACAGTATCTGGCACTCAGTGTGTTCAGTAAATGTTAGCCGTTGTTATTATTATTATTATCTGTTACATTCAGAAACTGAAGCTCAGAGAGGTTAAGAAATTTGCTAGGACAACACAGCTGATAAGCAGCAGAGCCAAGATTCAAACCTAAGTTTCTGTGGCCCCAGAGCCCATCCTCTTTTCACTGCTCAGACTGCCGCATGTTGTGTCAGTTCAGTGGGGATGAAGGGTCTAAGCCCCTGGTCCTCGGGTGGGGCTGCTTACCAAATGGGAGTTGCGCCCCCAGCACAGCCCCTCACTGTGACTACAAAAGCATCCCAGTCTATTTCCATCTGGTCTCTTGAGGAGGTACAGCCTCGGGCTGAGAACCACAGAGGTGGTCAGCAGACCAGGAAAAGTTTCCAGAAGGCAGGAACACAACTTGGACTCAACTCCGAAGGGTAGGAAACCCGGAAGAGGGTGTAGGAGGGAGGTGCCAGGCCAGGAGCTGGAAGGCCTGTGCACGTTGACAGTGCAGGCGGGATCTCCCAGAACAGTCAGAGAGAAAGAACAGGATCCTTGCGGAAGCGTGCAGAGCCAGGGGGAGTTTAGCCTCGTTCCTCTAAGCAGGACCCTGGAAGTCAGGAGCATAGGCTCAAAAGGCACATGGCCCTGGAACCAAGGCTCTGTTATTTGTGCAAGTTACTCAAGCTTTCCTAGCATCAGTTTCTTCACCTATAAAATGGAGATGCTGCGGGTACCTCCTCGTAGGGGCGTGGGAAGGATCAAGTGAGCATGTCTGTGACCTGCCCAGAGCAAGTGCCAAGCGCACTGAGAGTGAGCGGCTGGCCCGAATTCACACAGCTGGGACTGAGTTCAGTGTTGTCTCCAACTACACCTACCTTCACCCACAAGGCCTTGTTCTAGCGCCCCCACTCCCGCCAGCCCCGCCATCCTTTTAGGGTGGAAACCCAGAGAGCCTGACTGACCAGGACCCAGCAAGATAGTGGCAGGACCCAGTCACCCTTCCTCAAGGGACAGACCTGTCCTTTCCTGGTGGACCGGTGTGGGAGCAGTCACTTCCCATGCTGGTTTGGATCCCCCCCCCCAATTCTAGCCCATCTCCCCCTACCCCCCAGCATCTACAAGAGCCTTAAGAGCCCAGTCCTCCCCACAGCCCAGCCACCACCTCAGAGTGCAAGAACCCAGTATATTTTGTTCAGCCATGTGCTGAGGAATTGATTATTTCACTTTATCTCAACAATCCTACGATCAGTACGAGCAGGGTATTTTGAGCCTGTGTCATTTTGACACCAGAGACCTTTTTTTCCCTTTTAGAATAGTAACTGAGGAACAATGTCCCAAATTTCCCGTGGATTAGCCAAGAAACAGTTGTCTATCTTTTAACCAATTCATAATTTTTACTGTTAGAAATTATCAAAGAAAATAGAACCAAAGCAACTAAAACTGCACATGGTAAAATTTGTTAGTGACTAAAAATTAACAGAAGAATCATTTTCTTGATAAGATTTAGAGCACACAGTTTGACCTGGGAAGATTAGACCTTATGAAAATAATGGGTGGCCATGGGCATAAAGGGTACTCACCATTCAGGGTCCGAGCTGTCCTCTGAAAAAAATTGATACGGGCTAAGAGCTGGGATGAAAGAACTCATTACTGTAAAATGTACATGGAAAAGAACTGAATCAGATGAAAATAATTTTAGTAGAAAAGGGGAAGGGCATAGTTTAATCATGCTATTTAGGTAGTTGATCTAAGAATTAAATTGACTTTTCTTCAGTCAAATTGAATTTTCTTAAATATTTTCTCAGAGAGGTCTACAGTGTTGTTAGGATTTTGATGAATTGTTTATATGTATCCACCAACTCAGACCTGCCTCAGGATCCAAACAAGGTCTGGAGATTCAAGACAGGAAAACTGAGGCTCAGAGAGCTTCATAGTTGCTAGGAGCAGAGTGAAGTTTTGAGCCCAGGTCTGTCTAACTCCACGGCCAGGTATTCTTTCCGGTCTGGCAAAAGTGAGGGGGAGAGGGAACTTAAAGACAGGGGCCTGGGCACCCTCTCTGGTGGGCCTGTGGTCTCCCGAGGACTGGCGGAGGAGAGGCCTGCTGAGAGGCTGTAGAAGCTGAGCCCGGAGCTGCGTAGCCCAGGCAGAGACGCTCGTGGGATTCCTTCCACTTCCCGCGGCCGCCTCAAGCCTCCCTGCAAAGATAGCACAGCTTGAGGTTTTGGAGGAAGGCGAGGGCTCACAGCCTGCCTTCACCTTGTACGGTCACCAAGACTCAAGCCCATGCCAATACGCTTCCTGCCAAGGGAACCACAGCTTATTTTTATCACCTCTTGAGTTCATATCCCACCCAGATGACCTTTAGACGAGACGAAAAGGTTCTGCCACCCCAGGGGGGCGAGGCCACATCACCTGTTTCACTGACCCTTGCCTTCACCCCCAGGGGAGGAGGGCACCAGGATGTGATTTCCCAGCAGGAAGCAGCGGCCTTTAGGCTTGGCGTGAGCCATCGAGGGCCGGAAGGAGTCTCTGCCTGCTACAAAAGCCCGCATTCAGAGGCGTCCCGCAAGCATTTACTAGCTGCCTCCCAGGCCCCAAGCCTGGCCTGAGTGTAGCGAAGGCGATAAGTCGGGACTCCTGCCCTCAAGGCAGGCTCACACCGGCCAGATTGCTTGACTCTTACCATGTGTTACCCAGCAGCCCCTCTTTTCTCGAGATAACAAAGACATCAGTCTACAGACTTCCTACTTGGAGTTGAAGCTGCAGTTAAGCTTACAGGGTGCCAAGCATTCGTATAATCCTCTTAATATCCCTATGAGAAAGATATTGTTATAGTGTTCCAAACGAGGAAACAGTTGCACAGAACAGTTAAGTAACTTTGCCAAGGTCACACAGCTCAGTGGCAGGGCCAGGCGTTGAACTCAGGAAGCCTGGCTCCAGAGTCCATACTCTTAACCACTGCATTCTGCTGGTTGAGCTCCTAAGGCAGATGCCAGGCTGGAGTGAAGGGCTTAGCGCCTCAGGCCTTCTCTCTGCCTCTGCACACACCCTCTGGCTTCAAACTCCCTAAAAGTGATTCAGCAAACTGAGCTGAAAGTAGCTTCCAGCCTCGTCCATCCCAGCTGCTGCCTCCCACCTGCTCAGAGCCCATTTGTAGAAACCCACTCCCAATTGCATCCTTGTGTTGACCATGTCTCCACAGAATCACGAAGCCCTCATCATTCACACCACAGCCCTGCAGACTGGGAGGGATTGGCTGTTGGACAAGTGGGGAAACTGAGGCCCAGAGGTGGTTCTTAATCCATAGTGTCTTCTTCCAAGCCCCAGGGTCTTGGACAGCTCCCTTTTCCCTGCCTTTACCACTGTGCCCTCGGTACCACTCGGCCTGGGTCCATTTTCCTACAGCTGGGAGCACCATTCTGGATTTGCCTACCCCATCAGTCGTTGTCGGTCTGTTCTGGTGTTGCCAGCTGCTTTCGAGCTCAGGCTCTGGACAAGTGCCAGCGATGATGGGCACTCACAGTTCTTATGACCCCTGTTGAGGATCCAGTGCTGGGCTAAACTTCTCCCCACCTTCTCTCCTACCTTCACAGCAACCCTTTGAGTCAGGTGGTATTATCCCCACATATAACCAAGGAGACTGAGCCACTAAAGTGGCTCGCCCAGGGCCTCACATGGCAGAGCACGTGTCGGGGCTGGGCCCCCCAAGCTTGTGTCCACTCCACGATGCTGCCGCACCAGGCTGAGCAGAAGCCCCTAGTTTTCTGTTCCTTCTCTGAAGGTGATCCAGAAAAGAAAGTCTCTGCTCCCTGCCTGGGCAGGAAGTGGACAATGCTGAGTAATCAGAGAGAATGCTTCCAGAGACAGGGCCAAGCCCATCGTGAGCAACAGAGGCCTCACGGAAGGAGTGAACGTGAGGTTGCTCCCACCCAAGGGGCTGTGATTCATCTAGCTCATCAAGTCCGGCTGAGTTCGTAAAAATCCCAGGCCTGACAGGTCATGGAGTGGGGTGTCCATCAGGTCATCTGACTTAATAGGTCTGGAAGGGAGTCCAGGAATATGCATTCTTTTTTTTTCCCATATTTAATTCCTTTTATTTGGATTACAAAGCTGACACCATGCTTATTATTGAAGTAAGAGGTGCAGGTAACAATAATTCACATTATACTGTTTATGCTTTATCTGTGTTGGCATAGTTTATATACTATTTAAGGGATCACCTAGAAGGAATTGCCTCATATCAACATAGCTAAGTGTTCTGGGAAACTGAAAATTAAAGGAAATAGTTAAAACAAATCACCAGAATAGTGTACTTTATAGTCAACTCCGGCTGCCTCTGGGTCTGCTAACTGCTAGAGAGAGAGAGGAGTGTGCTAGATTTTTATGGGATTTCAAAAACTTTAAAATAGTTCAACAGGCTACCTTTGAAAGAGTGATTGGATGGACTTTTTTTTTTTTTTTTTTTTTTTTTTTTTGCAGTATGCGGGCCTCTCACTGTTGTGGCCTCTCCCGTTGTGGAGCACAGGCTCTGGACGCGCAGGCTCAGCGGCCATGGCTCACAGGCCTAGCCGCTCCGCGGCACGTGGGATCTTCCCGGACCGGGGCACAAACCCGTGTCCCCTGCATCAGCAGGCAGACTCAACCACTGCACCACCAGGGAAGCCCTGGATGGACATTTTAATGGAAAGTCTCTAATAGCCTCAAAATGCAAAGGAATGCTGCAGCTTTGAGTTGCCACATTGAACACATCTGAATGGCTTTGGGAATAAACAAGAGGCTTCTGAGGAATTGGGACAAGGGGTTTATCTTTCCGTTCCTAGAGTCAAAAGCAGAATTCATGGGACTTCCCTGGTGGCGCAGTGGTTAAGAGTCCACCTGCCAATGCAGGGGACACGGGTTTGAGCCCTGGTCCTGAAAGATCCCACATGCCGCAGAGCAGCTAAGCCCGTGCACCGCAACTACTGAGCCTGCGCTCCAGAGCCCACGAGCCACAACTACTGAGCCTGTGTGCCACAACTACTGAAGCCTGCACGCCTAGAGCCCACGCTCCGCAACAAGAGAAGCCACCGCAATGAGAAGCCCACGCACCGCAATGAAGAGTAGCCCCCACTTGTCTCAACTAAAGAAAAAGCCCACGCGCAGCAACAAAGACCAACACAGCCAAAAATAAATAAATGAATGAATTTATTTTAAAAAAAAAATTCATGCCTCCTCACCCATCTACCTCTCTACCTCCAGCCCAGGAGAGAGGGCTGCAGATCTTCTTTCCCTCTGTGGGCCTGGCCACAGTTGGCGCATCCTCTGCTTTACTCTGGACCAGGCCAGGTCAGCTGCCTCTGGCTGCGGGGGAGCCGGCAAGGAGAAAGTGGCTTATCTAGGACCATCTGAGGTTAATGAGCCCCTCTCGGCTGCTAGCCTTCCAGCATCCTAAGCAGTATGGGGCCCAGGCATGCTCACCCTCTAAGGAGTCAGATCTCACCCCAGGCTACTGGTTGGCACCTCATTTCAGCTCTGCCATCTGCCTAGACTCAGTGGGTCTCCTTCAAGAATGAGGACTTGCCCTACTCAGGCTTGAGCCAGAATATGCATTCTTGACAAGGGGCTCTGATACAGATGGTACATAAACTGGACTTTGGAATCCATTGCTCGCCTAAAAACTGTTTTATGTGAAAGTCTGCCTCTGCTTTGTGTTTCTTGGGTGATAACTAGGAGGCAGTATGGAAGCTCTAGGAGTCCAGAGACCTACGTTCAGGTCTCAGCTCAGATATTGACTTCCTATGTGACCTGGGCAGTCACTTGCCCTCTGAGGGCCTGTTTCCACATCTGTACAATGGGCACAATAACACCTACCTCTCAGGGCAGCTGTGAGGCTGTTGGGAGATAACAGCTTGTAAACAGATGCCTGGGGAGGGCGTCAGTGACTGTTGCCCATGGGGGCTCTGTTTGCCAACCTGCTTTGTCTTTCCTTCCAGCCCCTTCATGAATAAGTTTTTTCCAGCCAACTTCCCAAATCGACAGTACCAGCTGCTCTTCACCCAGGGCTCTGGGGAGAACAAGGAAGGTGAGTGCTGCCCACTTTCCCCTGCTTTGGGTGTCTTCCCCCACCCCCGCCTTTGTCTCTCCAATACTGGGACTCCCCGGTACAGCGAGTGATGGGAAAGGTGGGCTCTGGGATCACATCCCAGCTCTGCCGCTGGGTGCACACCAGTACCTCTCTGAGCCTTGAGTGGTTTGGTTGGGGTTTTTTCATCTGTAAAGTGAACATCATAATCTAGTACCTCCCTTATAGGCATGTTGTTAGGACTGTGAGTAAGTGATGAGTAGAAGGCATTCAGCACACTGCCCGGCTCACAGTGAACAGTAAACAGTTGGCTCTCGTGGCTGTTCTGATCATGTCAGTTTTTAGTGTGATTATTCCCCACCTACGATTTGAAAGGGGAGTTCCGTGGCTTTCGAAAAAATGAAAACTGCAGGGAATTGGGGAAAGCCTGGGTCACGTGGGTTAGTTAGGTTGTGGGTTCTACTGCTGTGACAGGATTATCAACGGCTCGGCCAGATGGAAGGTATTTCTCTCGTGTCAAAGTCTGAGCTTGCGAATGTCGCACTTGTGAATGTGCCTAGCATGTTCTGCCTCGTCCCTGGAGAGCAGGATTCCTTTGTGCATTTCTAGGCATCTGTACCCAGTCAGTGACTGTTGAGTTTTTTCACCTGTCTTGTGCTCTCCCGCACTCGGGGGCCCGCGGATCCAGAAGAGCGCACCATTGCTCCACGGGCCCTCCCGGAGGAAGGAGAGACAACTGTATCACGGGCCCATTTAGCTAAAGGGAAGCTAGAAAATGTGGCCGAGAGCTAGTTGGCCTTGTGTCCAGGGGAAAGTCCTCAGGGTATTGTTAGCACAAAGGAGTGAACAACAACTGGGGCCAACCGGCAGTCTGCTACATTCTGGAATCTGAAAGGAAATGCTGTGCTCTGTGACCCTGGGCAAGCTCCACCGCCTCTCTGAGCTTCCTCAGTAGGACACTTGGAGGTGGTGGAGAAGAGGTCTAACATCAGGACGTCTGCCACAGGCTCCCCACCAGAGCACCCTGGGGTCCTCCTGCCTGCTGCTTCTCCAGGCCTCCCTCTCTTACCTTCCTCCTCCTGTGCTGTTGACACAGCGCTGCCAGCAAGCTTCTTGATTCCTTTGGTGGCACAGTGGAAAGATTCCTGAATGAACTGGGACCTTGCAAAAGCCTTGGGCTCGGTGCAGGCAGCATTGATTGAGCACCCACTGTGTGCAGGCTCCATGCTGAGCGCTGGGTAAGGGCCGTCTCACTTGCTCCCCACAGCAGTCCTATCAGGGAGGTGCTGTGATCCCCTTTTTACAGATGAGGAAACTGAAGCTCAGAGAGGGAACTGCCTCCCCCGAGGCCGCCCAGCTACAAGCACAGAGCCCGTGCTTCCAGCACCATGAGCCATCTCCCACTGACCCTGTGTCAGGCCTGTGTGCTCTCTGGGCCTCCATTCCCTCCTCTAGGAAATTGGAGGGGCTGGGTGGGGGGGCTCCAGTGAGCACCCCCGACCTGTGGATCTCTGACAGAGCCCACAGCCATGCCCTCCTCCGTCCAGGGGCTGACAGGTGGGAGGGGCAGCCCCGCCCCGGGGAGTGGACTTACCCGGCCTCTCTGCCCAGAGATCATCAACTATGAGTTTGACACCAAGGACCTGGTGTGCCTGGGCCTGAGCAGCGTCGTTGGTGTCTGGTACCTGCTGAGGAAGGTACGTAGCCAGGGCCCAGGGCAGTGTTGGGGGAAGCGCCTGAGGGGCAGGTTGGGGGCAGGAGAGCTGGACTCACTCACATCTTTCCCCAGCACTGGATTGCCAACAACCTCTTCGGCCTGGCCTTCTCCCTTAATGGGGTGGAGCTCCTGCACCTGAACAACGTCAGCACTGGCTGCATCCTGCTGGGCGGGCTCTTCATCTACGATGTCTTCTGGGTGAGTTGGGCAGGGACGCAAAGGATGTCTGGCTACCGGGCCCCCTCGCCGCCTCCTCGCCTGTCTCTGGCCCAAGCAGCGGTTGTCTGATAGAGGGAAGCTGCCCTGACCTGGAAGTAAGACCCCAGAGCACGTCCTTTCTGGGCCCAGTGCCCTCAGCTGTGGAATGGATGAGAGAGCAGAGTCCTCACTTGCTGAGAGCCCACCCTATGCCCAGGGCTTTCCAGCCGCCCTCTCTTCCTCATGGTGGCCCCAGCAGGGGTATTGCTTATCCTGTGTCTCTCCGGCAAGTGAGCTGAGGCTCAGACGTTGGGGCAAGTGTGGTTAAAGCAGATGAGTGGACGCTGGTGAGCAAGGTACCGACTGTGAGGACGTAGGCTGCGTGCCAGCCCTGGGCTAAGAGACCTGCCACACTCACTCTGAGGGGCCCCGCTGAGGGATCGAGGGCAGCCTGACTCAGGCACCCTTTCCGTGGCCTCAGGCAGCCTCTTTTCCCCTTAAGTACGTGGTGCTGGAGGACTTTCTCTCTTGGGAGGGGCAGACCCCTGAACTAACATAGGATGCCTGGCCGGGGGCATCAGAGGCCCTTTACCAACTCCTTGGAATTGCCCCTCGTTGCTACCTAGAACAAGGAACCCCGTGAAGTGTCCACATGGCCAGTGTCGGTGGCCACCTCATCTCAACTTCACATCTGCGCTGGAGCCCTTCCTGGCTCCCTGCCCCTTTCCCGCCCGTCCCAGGCAGCAGCACGTTGAGAAGCCCAAGCACAGCCATTCCTTCCCACCCAGCCCTCACCTCCCTCCAGACTCCTCTCTCCTCCTCCTAGGTATTTGGTACCAATGTGATGGTGACAGTGGCCAAGTCCTTTGAGGCACCAATAAAATGTAAGTGACCACCCCACCATGGGGAGCCCGTCTGCCCCCACCCTGGTGGCCCATCCCCTCGTGGTCCCCGTTTTGGTCCATACCCTCCCTTAGCTCTTCCTTCTCCAAGCTCCCCTGTGTCTCCAGCCTGGTTTCCTTCTCCCCTTTGATTCATCCACTGCGTTCCTGCACAGCCATCCTCCTCCCAGGCCCTGGCCTCCGGCCGTCTGGTCACAGTGCATGGCTCTGTGGGACGCTGTGTGGAATGGGGGTGAGCACAGAGAGGGGTGTCTGACACAGCCTGTGCAGGGCAGGCAGGGGCCTCCAGAGGAGGATATCCCCCACGCCAAGACCTGGAGCCCTCTCCCTGGATCCCTTTGGCACAGAAATCTCAGGTGCTGTCTGCCCCACGCCTCTCACACTGCCCTGATTCTGTTCTTCAGTGTATCCATTGTTATAAATATTAGAAAGCCCACCTCCAAGCATCTGTAAAGAACGTGGAGACTTCCTTGGCGGTCCAGTGGTTAAGACTCCGCCCTTCCACTGCAGGGGGAGCGGGTTCAATCCCTGGTCAGGGAACTAAGATCCTGCAAGCCGTGCTGCGTGGCACAAAAAAAAAAAAAAAAAAAAAGTGGAAATGTTGTTACTTCACACTGCAGCAAGCCCAGTGGCAGAGCATCTAGAGTTGGGTTTCTGACCCTCAGTGGCGTTGCCAAGAGCCAAGGTCACCTCAGCCCTCCACCCCACCATTCTCAACATGTTCAGGGGCAGAAAGGGGGAACTTTATGTCTCTCTTTCATCAGAGAGGGGTGTTTTTCCCCCATCCCCCCTGTAGCCTCTCTCATATTTCACTGGCCAGAATTGGGTCACAGGCCCAATTCTGTCATTCATCATCAAGGGGGATGGGAAAAGCATGATGAGCTTGGAGTTTAAGCCTTAGACTAATCAGGAATCACCTCCTGGCATCACAAGACCCAAAGAGGAGGAGCGGAATCAGTCAGACATGATGGAAGGGAGCAGGGGGATCCTGTCAGGAAGACGTCACAGCTCCACAAGGAGTGCTGCTTGGGCAGCGGGCCGATGGGGTGGGGTCAGCCCCAAGAGTGAAGAAATGGCTGTCCTCACGGTCTGACTCTCCCCTGATGCACACAGGTCCTCTCTGTGAGCTGGAGAGAGGCTGGTGGCCACTCGTTGTTCCTAGCTGCCGCAGTCGCAGCTTAGCGACCCTAGAGGAGAACAAGTTTCTCCCAGCTTTGGCTCGGACGAACCCATGGAGGCCGGCCTGGCCCGTGAGCTCGGCGTTCCAGCCGGGAGTGGTGGAAAGGCCAGGGTCACTGCCCTCTCCAGTGCCTGAGGGCAGAGTGTTTGAATCAGCAGCCTCCCAGAACCAAGGGTGTACGGTGAGGGCAGTTCTTCAGAGCAAGAGAACAGATGCTGGGCAAGCCAGAAAGAAGAGCAGCTGTGCCCTACGTGCTGTGATGGATGAAGCCAGCCAGGGTGTCAGGAAAGCTCTCCTGGGTCACAAAGGATGAATATGTGTTTACCAAGCATGCAGGGGCAGTAGGGGCATTTGAAAGAGAGAGTACAGCTTCAGCCAAGGGCTACAATTAGGAAAATGCACGGAGGGAGCAGAGAATCGGGGAGGGAATGTGGCTGAGTTTAGGGGAGCAGCGGAAAAGAGGCCGGATATGGGGAAGCCAAGGATGGCATGTCAAGGAGCCTGGACACTGCCCAGCAGGCAGTGGATGAGCCCTTGGAAGACTCTGAGCAGGGAAATGACAGTCACCTCTGGTTTCTGGTGCTTGAAATTTGGTTTTCTGGCTTGGGGAGAAAGTCCGTTGCCCTCCACTGCTAGGAGTAGAGCTCAGAGGCAGTCTAACAGAGTGGTTAAGTGGACAGATGCTGAAGTCAGGAGGCCTGGACTTGAATCCCAGATGTGACATTCGCTGGCTGCGTGGCCTGAGGGAAGAGGCTTCACCTCCCTGGGCCCTGGTTTCCACACCTGCCACTCAGAATTGAATGGTACCAGGTTTGGGAGGATCAGATGAGGAGAGCTGTAAATCACTTGATTGTGCATTCAGGGCAGGAAGAAGCAAGCAAGGAAGGGCCTCTGCAATTCATTAGGGAAGCACAAGCTTGCCCAGAACCCCCAGCTTACCTCTGCTTACGTACCAGTGGCCAGAGCTGGGTCACGTGACCACTCCTAGCTGCCAGGGAAGTCAGGAATTTGGGGACCAGGTTGTCCTGATTGTCTTAGCCTTATGCCACACTTGATTCATCCCCTGGGAGGGCGGCCACACACAAAAGCAGGACTGGGTTAGTAAAGAAGGCGTGACGTTAACAATGTGTGCAAATCACCTAATCCTCACCACAGTCCTGTGGGGTCAGTTCAGCTGTTATACCCATTTTATAGGTGAGACAACCAAGACCCAGAGCAGTTAAGTAAACTGTGCAGTCACACAGCAGAGCCAGGATTCAGACCCACACAGTCTGACCCTGAAGCCCATACATAACTGCTCTCTGCTCCAGGCCCCTATGGATGAAATCCAGCTACAGCTGCCCCTTGCCATAACTGGACATACAGGGAGGCATTTCTCTCAATCTGTATTTATCCAAACAAGCTGGCCAGTAGGATTTCTGAGTAAGGAGCTCTAGCAAGGAATTTATAGGTATGTGACCTCTTCACCCTCAGCAGATACAGAAACAGCCTGTAGCCCGAGCTCTCCCTGCTTCAGAACAAGGGTCTGTCCACACCCCAGCTGCAGTGAGATGCATAGCCTATTAGATGCCAGCACCGTGTGGGCTGTTTCATCTTTTGTATACTAGGCTTTAGGGTCATTCCCATTTAACCAGAGTTCTGGCTATACAAGGGCATTGAAATTGTATGACATGTGAGTTACAGCTGAATAAAGGCATTAAACCTTTAGCCTAGATGATCCTAGATTCTTCCCTGCTCTAACCAGCTGTGAGTCCAGATGGAGACATTGCCCTTCAGCCCTTCGACATCCTCTCAGCTCCCCATTCCCATCCCCCCACCCAGAAATGCAAGTGTGTGAGTTCCATACACCAGAGGTGGAGGGCTAGGAGTCAGAGTGAGCTGGGCTCTCACCACCTCCTCGCATCCCTGCCTCCCCCTGCAGTGGTGTTTCCCCAGGATCTGCTGGAGAAGGGCCTGGAAGCGGACAATTTTGCCATGCTGGGACTCGGAGACATCGTCATTCCAGGTGACCACGCTGAGGTGGGGGCCACAGTGCAAAGGGTGGAGGGGGCTTCCCTGGAGAAGGAGGAGTCCTGTGAAACACAGCCTTACCCACCAGGAGAGGGAAGGAGAAAGCATTAGGCTGGGAGATACCCCCGCCCCCTGCCCAGGGGTCTGGTGAAGGGGTCTACCTCAGCACACATTGTGGAGTGCCGGTCCTGGGCCAGGCCATGGGCTGCACACTGGAGGGACAGGGTGAGCAAGACTGCCCCTCATGGAGCTTCTGACTGGGTGAGCAAACATTACTCAGGAACTACAGAAATAAATGTATATGACAGACTGCAATACACTCTAAACAAGCACCTTCTGTGGCAGTGTTGAAGGAATCTGATCCCCTCACACACTTGCATGTGTACACACCCCTTCCCAATGTTTTCAGGTGACACAAATGTGCTAGAACTGCCACAGGTCCTCGTCTCCCCAGTGCTGGGGGGGCTTCAGGGAGAACGTGCACTGTGTGTGGACACGGGGCACCATGGCTGTGGGCTCCTTTGTCTGCAGCGTTAGCGGAGGGACGGGTGGCACGCACCTGCTCGACTGCACAAGCTGGCCTTTGAGCCCATTATCCGTGTGTGGGTGGTAGTCAGCGTACCTGTGGACACAGGGACAGGTGCCCTGTGTGGAGGTCTGAGCCTGGACATACATCCCTGGCGGCCTGCAGCCCGAGCTACCTGGGGGCAAAGCTGAGCTCCCTCTCTGAGGGCAGCTGAAATGGCTGAGGCTTGGATTCTGTGTGTCTGCGAGATCCAGGCCTGGTGACGGGCACGGAACATCCAAAGAGCATTCTTACTCCCCTAATCCCAGAGGCTCAGAGTCAGAGGGTTAGAAGCACCCCTGGTGCTTGCTTAAAAGAAGAAAGTTTGGAACGAATTAAAAGCCACTTTATTTTCCAGTGTAGGACATAATAGCAATTCTGCTAGTAAGCTGGGATGGTACAGGCACTGTGTTGTGATACCTTCCTTTTGTGATATGTATGATGGTGAAGCAAAGGCTTTCTCTCTTGTGCCAGTGAGGAAACTGAGGCTCAGAAATGAAGGGACTTAAGGTAAATTCACACACTAGGAAGCAAAAGGGCCAAGACTCAGACCAGGTCTCTCTGACTGCGAAAAATGTTATATTATCAGAACTGCTTTTATGACAGTAATAACAATAAGATAGTCCCAGAACTATCATTTGTCAAGCACCTGTTGTTGGCCAAGCACTATGCTGGGTGTTTTCTAATATGTTATCTTTGCTACTTCTAGCAGCCCGATGAGGTAGAGGGTATTTCCATGTTACTGATGAGGAAACTGAGGTTCAAAGAGACTTGCCTAAGGCCGTGGGGCCATGGTCTTGAAGCCAGGTGTTCCCATAGCTTGTGGTGCTGGGAGGAGGGACTGAAGAAACTGAGTCCCATAAAGCATTCGTCTCGCCCTGCGGGGGAGGGTCTGTCACAGGCACCTGCAGACTTCCCCATTGTCCTTGTTGGGTGGTTCTGGGCTTGAGGCCTGCATGGGACATCTCTGCATGTCCCCATATTCCTGTGTCTCTGAGTCTTTTCAGCAGTCACAATCAGTGTGAGTTATTGCACCCTCACAGAGCCTCGGGGATGATCTTGAGGGAAGAATGGGTTGTGGGCTGTTGCTTTGAGGATGAGTTGCATGATTATGAGTAAAAGCTCTTGGGAGCTCTGGCCCATGGATTAGTTGAAGAACAGTTGTAGAATTCAGCTGCCAGGGGCCACTGGGTTCCCAGTTTTTTTTCCAGAACGGCAGCATTTGTCTGTTCTCACCACCCACCAGCTCCCTACTCACAGTCCTCAGTGGGGACTAACTCATTTTCCTCTTTGAAATTAATCACATGTTGCCAGTCAGTGCTTCTGATGAGCACAGAATGTTTTGGCTACTGAGAACCTGCTGTCAACTGAATGAGGCTCAGCCCTGCTCTGTCTGAGCCCCAAGATAAGTCAGGGAGGCAGACACACAGATGGACGTGTGTGCAACATGCAGAGGCCGGACTGGCTGGCTGTGTCTCAGGGACTCAGGTTTCCAGCGTGACTGGGCTTGGTTCTGAAGTGCAGATAGTGCAGTGGGTGGACAGAGTTCACCGTCCTTGCCTCAGCTCCTGCAGAGCCTCCGGTGGGCTGCTTGCTCCTGCTCTTTCTCCCTCCAGCCAAGCAACTGCCATGGAGGTTTTTCTCAAAATCTTTTTAGGTTATTCTCCCACTTAGAATTTTTCCGGTGTGTCCCCTGACTTCCACTCCTCGTACCCATGGAGCCCTGCATTGCGTGGTTGGTCCATCCCCAGCATCTCCTGCTCTGGGCTGCAGTCTTACTGGCTCCTTGAGCCCTGCCACACCTCCTGAGCCCCCTTTCCTCTTTGCACACGCTGTTCCCTCTCCCTGGCAAGTGTCACTTCCTCAAAGAAGCCCTCCTTCCTCCCCACCTCCCCGCAGCCTGGGTCTCATCCCCTGATAGACCTTCCCATGACACAGGAAGCACCCTTTCACAGGCAGTCTTACATTGATTTTATTTTTTAACATCTTTATTGGAGTATAATTGCTTTACAATGGTGTGTAAGTTTCTGTTGTATAACAAAGTGAATCTGCTATACATATACATATGTCCCCATATCTCCTCTCTTTTGCATCTCCCTCCCACCCTCCCTATCCCACACCTCTAGGTGGTCACAAAGCACTGAGCTGATCTCCCTGTGTTATGCGGCTGCTTCCCACTAGCTACCTGTTTTACATTTGGTAGTGTATATATGTCCATGACACTCCCACTTCGTCCCAGCTTACCCTTCCCCTCCCCGTGTCCTCAAGTCCATTCTCTACGTCTACGTCTTTATTCCTGTCCTGCCCCTGCGTTCTTCAGAGTCTTTTTTTTTTTTTTTTAGATTCCATGTATATATGTGTTAGCATATGGTATTTGTTTTTCTCTTTCTGACTTACTTCACTCTGTATGACAGACTCTGGGTCCATCCACCTCACTATAAATAACTCAATTTCGTTTCTTTTTATGGCTGAGTAATATTCCATCGTATATATGTGCCACATCTTTATCCATTCATCTGTCGATGGACGCTTAGGTTGCTTCCATGTCCTGGCTATTGTAAATAGAGCTTCAGTGAACATTGTGGTACATGACTCTTTTTGAATTATGGTTTTCTTAGGGTATATGCTCAGTTGTGGGATTGTTGGGTCATATGGTAGTTCTGTTTTTAGTTTTTTTGGTTTTGGGGGGTTTTTTGGTTTTGGTTTTGGTTTTGTTTTTTGCAGTATGCGGGCCTCTCACTGTTGTGGCCTCTCCCGTTGCGGAGCAACAGGCTCCCGACGCGCAGGCTCAGCAGCCATGGCTCACGGGCGCAGCTGCTCCGCGGCATGTGGGATCTTCCCGAACCGGGACACAAATCCGTGTCCCCTGCATCGGCAGGCGGACTGTCGACCACTGCGCCACCAGGGAAGCCCTGTTTTTAGTTTTTTAAGGAACCTCCATACTGTTCTCCATAGTGGCTGTATCAATTTACATTCCCACCGACAGTGCAAGAGGGTTACCTTTTCTCCACACCCTCTCCAGCATTTATTGTTTGTAGATTTTTTGATGATGGCCATTCCGACTGGTGTGAGGTGATGCCTCATTGTAGTTTTGATTTACATTTCTCTGGTGATTAGTGATGTTGAGCATCCTTTCATGTGTTTGTTGGCAATCTGTATGTCTTCTTTGGAGAAATGTCTATTTAGGTCTTCTGGCCATTTTTGGATTGGGTTGTTTGTTTTTTTTGATATTGAGCTGCATGAGCTACTTGTAAATTTTAGAGAATCCTTTGTCAGTTGCTTGGTTTGCAAATATTTTCTGCCATTCTGAGGGTTGTCTTTTCATCTTGTTTATGTTTTCCTTTGCTGTGCAAAAGCTTTTAAGTTTCATTAGGTCCCATTTTTTTATTTTTGCTTTTATTTCCATTTTCTAGGAGGTGGGTCAAAAAGGATCTTGCTGTGATTTACGTCATAGAGTGTTCTGCCTGTGTTTTCCTCTAAGAGTTTTGTAGTGTCTGGTCTTACGTTTAGGTCTTTAATCCATTTTGAGTTTATTTTTGTGTATGGTGTTAGGGAGTGTTCTGATTTCATTCTTTTACATGTAGCTGTCCAGTTTTCCCAGCACCACTTATTGAAGAGGCTGTCTTTTCTCCATTGTATATTCTTGCCTCCTTTATCAAAGGTAAGGTGACCATATGTGCATGGGTTTATCTCTGGGCTTTCTATCCTGTTCCATTGATCTATATTTCTGTTTTTGTGCCAGTACCATACTGTCTTGATTACTGTAGCTTTGTAGTATAGTTTGAAGTCCAGGGGCCTGATTCCTCCAGCTCCATTTTTCTTTCTCAAGGTTGCTTTGGCTGTTTGGGGTCTTCTGTGTTTTCCATACAAATTGTGAAAATTTTTGTTCTAGTTCTGTGAAAAATGCCATTGGTAGTTTGATAGGGATTGCACTGACTCTGTAGATTGCTTTGGGTAGTATAGTCATTTTCACAATGTTGATTCTTCCAATCCAAGAACATTGTATATCTCTCCATCTGTTTGTATCATCTTTAATTTCTTTCCTCAGTGTCTTATAGTTTTCTGCATACAAGTCTTTTGTCTCCTTAGGTAGGTTTATTCCTAGGTATTTTATTCTTTTTGTTGCAATGGTAAATGGGAGTGTTTCCTTAATTTTTCTTGCAGATTTTTCATCATTAGTGTATAGGAATGCAAGAGATTTCTGTGAATTAATTTTATATCCTGCTACTTTAGCAAATTCATTGATTAGTAGTTTTCTGGTAGCATCTTTAGAATTCTCTATGTATAGTCTCATGTCATCTGCAAACAGTGACAGCTTTACTTCTTCTTTTCCGCTTATTTACACTGATTTTTGTTAATGTTCGGTCAGCATGCCCTGCCCCCTCGGCTGGGCTCTTGAGAGCAGTGGTTTTGCTTCCTCCTGTACTGCGTATGGTGCCTAGTGCTCAGGCACCCTATAAATGTTTGGGAGGGTGGGCCCAGTGTGCCACACTATGGTGCTCTGAGGTGCCAGGTCAGCGTGGTCCCAGACCAAAGCAAAATCCTGGGCCCGTCTCATTGTTCCAGGTGGCCTGAAGGTAGAGGAACGGGATTTCTGCTGGCAGTTCGCAGCGTCAGCCACACCCTTGGCCCCTGTTGATTGCTCCGTGGCTGAGAACAAGTGGGGACCCAGTTGCATATTAGCTGACTACCCTGCTCCTCCTCTACCACTGTCTAACCTGGCTTTCTCCCCACAGGAATCTTCATCGCCTTGCTGCTGCGTTTTGACATCAGGTAAGCCGCTTAGGCACCCTAATGCTCAGGTTCCACAAGTGA
Organism: Pseudorca crassidens; assembly: GCF_039906515.1. Taxonomy (NCBI): domain Eukaryota; kingdom Metazoa; phylum Chordata; class Mammalia; order Artiodactyla; family Delphinidae; genus Pseudorca; species Pseudorca crassidens. The sequence goes on from NC_090310.1 coordinate 62,530,640, forward strand.
GGGGCCTCCCCTGGGCAGGGAGGTTCTCTGGGGACCACAGAGAACTTGGGACCACCACTTCCACCCCCACAGCAGCCAGGGCAATTCCAATTTTATCTGCGTTTTGCATCTTGAGGTTCTAAGTGTTCAAAGAGCCTGGAGAGGGTGGGGGAGGTATGAATCACAGAGTGAGATTTAAACCCAGAGGGTCCTGGTGGTACCCATAGAGCTTTCTTACCGTGTGTTCTTGGCAAGTGAACTGACCTTTCTGAGGGAAGGTTTCTCATCCTTAAGTTAGTAGTAAACAGGAGCTCCTGCCCGGGGCTGACCGAGAAGATGTGGAGGGAGTGCTGAGCACAGGCTGACCTCAGCGGCTCCCAGGGAAGTCCAGCTGCAGGCACCGTCATCATCATTATCGCTCTTTATCAGCCGGGGTCAGGTCACCGTGTTCCAGCTGCTCTAGCTGTTCCACGCCCTCTCCTTACTCAGACATTTTCAGTCCGTTGTAGAAAGTGAGCACAAGGGCAAGGGAAGGGGGCCAAGTTGAGCCACCCCTTAAAACTCAGAAAAGGTCACACCGAGTTAATGCACCTGGTCATCTGGGCCCGCCACCAGTAGGTGGTGCTCAGCCTTCCCAGTGGAGGGCTTGCTGTGTGTGCGCTTAATTTTGAGGTGGTTTATGAACTTTTCTTAATCTCCTTGTGCCCAGTAGTTGCCAAAACAGCAATAGTGTTGCAAGTGGTCGTGAGAAGCTCAGTGCCAGTGCGTGGAAATCCAAGTTGCATGTGAAACTTCAACTTTTGCTCACTGACGTAGATCTGGGTTATTTGGGTAGTGCCACTGTGGAGCCTTTGGAAGGGACCTGGCCAGTCTGTAAGTAGAAGCACAGCTGTGCCAGCTGCTCTGCCCCTAGATGTTCAGAGGTAATACAAAGAGCAACCCACGAGAGTCTCCCGGCCATTTGCTAGAGATACAGATTCAGCTGGCAGCACCCTTGGAGGAAGGAGCTCATTCCTGGCCTGGACTTGCAGGATAAGCAAGTCCTTCCGAGATGGTTCCAGAATCTGCGTGACATTCCCAAAGGGAATCCGTTACCCTCCAGGCTGCACAACAGGACAGGTCTCAGTGTACTTGCAGCTCCAGGCTCAGAAGCCGCCAGGGTAAGGAGGGAAGGGCATCAGAAGTACTCATTCATTCCACAGATGTTGCTGGACACAGGCAAAGGTCCTGAGCTGCCATTGTGAAAGGGCATCAAGTGATGGCAGTGCCAGGTTGCACGGGTCAGCTCTTCTGAAGCTGATCTTGGGTGAATCGCCCAGAAAGCCACTGGCATTCTATCCATGTAATCAGCATCCATTCAGTATTACTGAGGTTACTGAGCTATTAGCTCCACTGCGCTTAGAAGAACTTTGCTGTGCAGTTTCTGTATCAGTGTTCAGTTTCTGTATCAGTGTTCCTCAGAGCATGATCCACCTGTATCAGATTCAGAATGCAGAGCCCCAAACCAACAAGGACCTACTGTATAGCACAGGGAACTATACTTAATATTTTGTAATAACCTGTAAGGGAAGAGAATCTGAAGAAGAATATATATATATATATATATATATATATATATATATATATATATATATATTTATATATATATCTGAATCACCGTGCTTTCCACCTGAAAGTAATTATATTATTATATCGTATATTATACATATAATAATACGTATTATATATATAATACGATATATATATCATATCATATATTATATATGATATTATAAATCAACTATACTTCAATTTAAAAAAAAAGCCAAAAATAAATAAAGTTATTACAAAATTAAAAAAAAAATGCAGAGCCCCAGACCTATTAGATCCAACTCCCTGGAAATTGGACCTAGAACTCTGGGTGTTTCTTTTGTTTTGTTTTTGTTTTGTTTTTTGGCCATGCTGCGTGACTTGTGGAATCTCAGTTCCCCGACCAGGGATTGAACCCGGCCACGGCATTGAAAGCCCAGAATCCTAACCGCTAGGCCACCAGGGAACTCCCATACAGCTCTATTTTTTAACATGCTGTCCAGGTGATTTTTCTGCTGGCCTGAGCTTCCTAGCCACTGTTCTAGGTTATAGCACTTGACATTCAGCAACCACTAGGGAGATGGCTCGTGGTTTTCCCATTTTGCAGATGAGTAAACTGAGACTGACAGAAGGAAAGTGACTGGTCCAAAGACACTTAGCTGGGGCAGAATCAGAGTGCATGCTCACCTCCAAGCCCCCGGCCCAGAGCTCTCAGCCACCCCACACAGCCTCCAGGGTCTTCCCCAGCTCCCCCCCTCCTCACTGTTGCTCTGCAGTGCCTCAGTCTCACCCTCCTCTCTCCCCACACCATCACTGAAGCTTGAAGAAGAACACCCACACCTACTTCTACACCAGCTTTGCAGCCTACATCTTCGGCCTGGGCCTGACCATCTTCATCATGCACATCTTCAAACACGCCCAGGTGAGCATGACTGTCCTCGGTGTATCGGGAGTGCTTTCACTGCAAGTGACGGGCACATACTTGTCCCACATGCAAGCGGTCCAGTGGTGTAGAGCAGGCGTGTCTGTACTTCTCTTGGCCTTTTCACCTGTGGTTGTTGCAAGGTGACTGCCCTCCTTCAGGCAGCACATGCACACTGGTGGCAAGGAGGAGGAGGAAGGATGCCAGCATGCCTGTCGCCTTCATCAGGAAGATGACACCTTTCTCCGAGTCCTCTTAGCAGATTTTTGCCCACATCTCCTGGGACAGATCAGTGTCCCTGGGCCCCAGCTGTAATGTGGCCATGGCTTCTCAGCCTCGGTAGTGGGAGCGGACAGAAGAACAGGATCAGGTGGGTGTTGGGGGTCTCAGCCCATTGTCCACCCACCAGCTAAGTGACAGGATGTCAGGGCCCCCCTTCCATCACTCCCCAAGCAGGCCAGGCTCTGCCCCCTTCTCCCACCTAGATGGGTACTGAGCTGCCACAGAGTGAACCAGGCTGGGCTGGGGCTGAAAGCTGTCAGTGTGGCCTGGAGAAGAGGAGCTGGGCAGGGGAAAGCCAGCAGACAAGGTTGCTCTCTACCGGAAATAAGAGCACTCCCCATGTGTCAGGCTCTGCTCAGTACTTCAGGAGGATCCTGTGAACAGATGAGGGAACTGGAGTTCAGGTGCTATGTGGCAAGTGTGTGGTGGAGCCAGGATGCAAACCTGTGTCACGTGAAGACCAAGCCCAGGCTCTGAACCCCCGGCCATGGGAGAGGCAGTGTGGAGTGGAGGCCGAGGGAGCCCTGGTGTGAATCCAGGCTCCACCATCTGCTTTTGCAGGACTCTGGGCAAGTTGCTGAAGTTATACTCAGGATTCCTCACTGATTCGTGAAAACGGAAAATGAGGATAAATAATAGTAGCCACCTTGGGGTCGTCTGAGGGTGAAATGAGTTAATATAAGTAAAGTGCTCAGAATTGCCGGCCCAGTTAGCATTACTGTACCCCCCTCCACCCTCCCCTCCTCCCCCTCCCTTCCCGCTTCTCCAGGGCACCGGCCACAGGGAAGCCACATTTAAATTAATCACAAGAGCTGCTGGCCAGTTACTCTGTGCCAGGCACTGTGCTAAACCCTCTCGCTCATTAACTCATTTAGTCCTTACAATATTTTTATATCTACAATGTCTGTGAAATTGATACTTACGTTTTACAGAAGGTCCAAGGTCCCCTGGCCCATAGAGAAACCAAGAACCAGTGGGGAAGCACCTCTCATTCACTTCTACCCCAAATGGCCTTGGAAGCTCCGCAAGCTAAGAGGGACATGCCCTTGGCAAAGAGGGCGCAGAGAGTGCTTGGGCCTCCTTAGCGGTCTCTTCTCCAGCTGTCAGTCCCGCGAGAGTCCAAGCCCAGAGCTATTCCACAGAGGGCCACCAGGTGGCAGGCTTGCCTTCTGCCTGGGCTAGACTCAGAGAAGGCTCCAGTGGGAGCTCTCACACAGGCTCAGGGCAGAGGTGGGAGAGGTGGTCCTCTCTGAGGGAGAGAGAAAAGGAGCCTTCCCTGGGTGATGCAGCAAGTCAAGCTGAGACCTGGCTGGAGCCCTAGACTCCTGGTCTCAGGCCTCTGCTACTCCCCAGCAGCAGCCCAGCTGTTCTCAGTCACCCACACGGGCTTCTCTCTGAAAATCTTTTTTGGGATGGGGATTGGGACACAAGGGAAACCTGTTCTTTGAGCTCCTTCTCCCTCTCCAAGACATAGGCAGTCCCAGTGCGAGCAGTTCCCTATGTAGGGGTCACTTCTGCCTCTGTGTTCCCATTTGGCTTCTATCAAAAATGCACTCCAGGGCTTCCCTGATGGCGCAGTGGTTGAGAGTCCGCCTGCCGATGCAGGGGACACGGGTTCGTGCCCCGGTCCAGGAAGATCCCACATGCTGCGGAGCGGCTGGGCCCGTGAGCCATGGCCGCTGAGCCTGCGCGTCCGGAGCCCGTGCTCCGCAATGGGAGAGGCCACAACAGTGAGAGGCCCGCGTATCGCAAAAAAAAAGAAAAATGCGCTCCAAGCCAGGACTAGCAGCCTCCTAGAAAGACCTTTAATGATGATCAGGTGTCCTCATCATACGGACAGAGAGGGAAGCCCAGAAAGGAAAGTGGTTTATCTGTGGTCACACAGCAAAGCCAAGGCAAGATGGAGAGGCAGGAGTCCTGACCCCCAGCTCACTGTCCCAAGCTGTACATCCCATCCTCTCCTTAGCACTGACTTTCTCTGGAGAGGTTCCCTGGTGCCTTGAGAGGAAAAAAAAGAATAGGTTTGTATCCCTGTGATACTAAGCAAACTCAGTTCTTCCCAAAGGAGCCCCTCAGGGCTTCCCTGGTGGCACAGTGGTTGAGAGTCCACCTGCCGATGCAGGGGACACGGGTTCGTGCCCCGGTCCGGGAAGATCCCACATGCCGCAGAGCGGCTAGGCCCGTGAGCCATGGCCACTGAGCCTGCGCGTCCGGAGCCTGTGCTCCGCAACGGGAAAGGCCACAACCGTGAGAGGCCCGCGTACCGCAAAAAAAAAAAAAAAGCCCCTCAGTTGCTGTCAGCTCTTAAGTGAGGCAGGCCATGGTGGGGCCAGAGTTCTACGCACCCTCCTCCTGGGAAGCCTTCTATTTGGCCCAGCCTGGCCTTGGTGAAGAAAATATACTGGACTTAGAGACAGAGGAACCTGGGTCTGTATCCTGACCAACTGTGTGATTTAGGGCAGATCCTTTTTTCTCCTCTGATCTTCAGTCTCTTCATCTATAAAAGTGATCTATTTTTCAGAAATTAAATTTTAGTCAGTTTGTATTTGTTTTATTTTTATTTCATTAATTTTTGCTTTGCCTTTATTATTTTCTTCCTCCTTTGGGGGTGTTCATTTTATTCTTTTTCTGGCTTCCTGATTTGAAAACTGAGATTGTTTCTTTCCAGTCTTTCTAGCAAATATACTTAGGGTTACAGATTTTCCCCTGAGTACTGCTTTGGCTGCCTCTCACAAGTCTTGGTGCACGCCTTTGTCGTTGTGATTTCTATCATTCTTGGCCCAAAGCCTATCTCATAGCAAAGACCTGATGCAGGAGAAGAAGCTCAGCTGCTCAAGTTCAAATCCCAACTCAGCCACTTAACACCCTGTGTGACCTCAGGCAAGTCATTTCCTTCTGAACCTTAATAGCATCATCTGTAAAACTCAGATCCAAATGATTAGGGTGTTATTAGTTTCAAGGATAACATATATGAAGTAGGGTAGTTCACAGCTCACCCATGGCAGGAGCCAGGAAATGGTCTGATGGTCAGCCTCAGGAGACTGGAGCCGTGTTCTCTAGCCAGGTGTTGGCTTTGCCTTTGGAACGATGTCTCCTTCACCCTCACCCTAGTTATCTCCAGGACACCCCCTTAATTTTGTGAGCATCTGTGAGGAAGCCATTGGCTTGGTATTTACCAGGCCCTCTTTTGAGTACCAGGAATACAGCAGTGAACAAGACAGCTGTGGAGCCTGCCCTCATGGAGTTCACAGCGTAACAGGAGAGAAACTCCAGCCTATAATGGCACAGGGATGTTTCAGTCCAAGTTGCCAGAGAATGTTGTGAAGAATTGCAGGGGGAGTGGGGGAGCTGAGAGTATGCAGCAAGAGGGCCTGACTCCATGCAAGCAAAGGCTGCCCCACAGAAGTAACAGCTGAGCCGAGGTCTGATGGAGGAGGAACCTAGGCACAGGTGGGAGAACATCCCAGAAATGGTACATGCAGAGGTCCTGTAGCTTCAGGTGACAAGGAGGACCAAAATGAGGCCAGTGTGGCCAGAGTAGGGCAGGGCAGGTGAGGTTGGAGAAGGAAGCAGGGGTCACATCTCATGGGGACTTCAGGCTGCTGGGAGCATTGGGGGCCGTGGAGGGTTGATCGGTAGCATGAGGTCCAGCTTTCAGATGCTGCAAGGAGAAGAATGGTTTTGGAGTCTGGGGGGTGCCCAAGTTCAACCTCCAGTTTGCCATTTAGGCCTCCAAGGCCTGGGCTACCCCCTCTCCTCCCGAAGCATCAGCCTTCCTTCCGTACACAAGGAGGATGGTCACAGCGGGTGTGGAGATGGACTGAAGCGCTCCCCAGAGGCTGAGCTCGGTGCACACAGTAGGTACTCTGGGAGCAGGGCCTGTTAGTGAAACTGTCCCGTCCTCCAGACCCAGCTTCGCCAGGCGTTTCCTCACAGGCTCCAGGCCCAGACCACCTGGGCATGAATCCCGGTGGAGCCAATGACCTCAATCCAGGCCACAGAAAGTACTCCATCCATAGCAGCTATGTCGTAATCGTTGTCATTCTAACAGCATCTCCTGGAGCGTTGTTAAAAGTGCAGACTTCCAGCCCCAGACCTAGGCAAGCAGGGTCTCTGGGAATAGGACCAACTCAGGAGGTTGCAAGTTTGAACCTGATGTCCTGGGCAGTTGGGATGCTGCCATCCAGACTCATGGGCGCCCTTAAAGCCCTGCATACTTGAGTTTCTTTGGGTTTCTTGTGTTCCCTCCCAGAGAAGAACCGCCCTGGTCTGGAGTCAGGAGCCCTGGGTTTGGGCCCAGCCACTGACTTGCTCTGTGAACCTGGGCAGTCAGTGTCCCTCAGTCACACCGGGAGAGGGTTGGGGTGATGGGCACAGCCCTGAGCGTGTGCCCTGCCCATCACTGCCTCACCAGCCTGTGTTCTCTCTCAGCCTGCGCTCCTGTACCTGGTCCCCGCCTGCATCGGCTTTCCTGTCCTGGTGGCACTGGCCAAGGGAGAAGTGACAGAGATGTTCAGGTAAGAGGCGGCAGGGGGCACAGGTGCACCTGCAGGCAGCTAGTGGAGCCTGCCAGGGCTGTTGGTACATGTCTCCAGGGGAGCACTGTTCCCACCACCGGCCTCACCCCTCGCCCTTTCCACCAGCACATGGGTGCCAGACCCGTGGGCACCAGCAGAACCCTCCTGGGGGCCAGGAGCCAGGGGAGGGCAAGGCCTTGGGGCTCTCGAGGCAGCCCCCACACCCAGATGCCAGCTGAGTCTTGAGAAGGAACTGGCTGGTGTAGATTCCCCCCAAGACGGCCCCACTGTGGGGAACCCTGCGTTCCCATTCCTGACTCTGCTGCCATGTGACTTCAGGCGTGTCCTTCCCCTCCTCCGGCCTCAGTTTCTACATGTGAGTAATAGAGGGGACCCTAGTGTGATGGAAATGCCCTGTTAGAAGTCAGGTGTCAATCCCCATCCAGTCGCCTCTGTGGCTGTAACCCACAGCTAGCTGCTTTCTCTCTGTCTCAGTCGCACATATACCCCTTGCCCATGGCCATCCGCACACCTGCCACACCGATGATCAGCCCCACCCTGACCCCGAGGCCTGCATGACTCCGACAGGTGTCTGCTCCCCAGCAGCACTGACCCCGCCCGCCAGGGACCCAGAAATAGCTGCCGGCTGCAACTGAAGCTGCCCACTCGGGCCTCCCACCAGCTCCACCTGCCTGGCCGAGCCTTCTGCGCACCTGGCTGCCTGCAGGGGGACCTGTGACTCACCCCTCCCCCGTACCTGCCTCTGCCCTTCCTAGGAGCCCCAGGCTCCCAACCTGCCTGCTCGTGGCTCCCGGCCTGGCAGAGCCCTGTGGCCTCTGAGGCAAGGCTGGGGGCAGATCTGGGGGAGCTCTGGGGGCAGGGGTGGACCTGAGCCCTGAGCTCAGTCCCTACCCTCACCCTCGGCTCCCAGCCCCCACTCGGGGCCACCTCCCCAGCCAGGACAGAGGGTGCCTGCCTTTAACCACTTGGTGCTTTGTTTCTCTAAATGTTCGCCCACATGGGCGCCCCACCTTTCTGTCCCCCACTCCCCAGGAGGTTCTTAGATTGAGGTGATAAAGCAAATGGTCTCTCTCTTCTCTTTCTGCCCATCTCTCTCCCTAATTCTCCACCTTACCTTTGGTTTTACTTTTCTTTTTATTGGCACTCTCCCTTTTTTAAAAAAATTCATTTACTTCTTTTTAAATAGGTAACACATGCACATCGGTCAAAATTCCACAGCATGAAAAAAAAAATTCCATAGCATGGGAGGGACAACCCCTCAGACCTCAGCCACCCCCAGAGGCCAGCTCTGTCCCTGGACGTTCAGAGACATCTCTGCACCTAAAAGCACATATGTGTGTACACATTCTTGTGTAGATGGTGGCATTCTCGGAGCATTCTACATCTTGATTTTTCCCACAAGGGTGTATCTGAGAGATGTTTCCGCAGCAGCACGTATACATCTAGGGCATCCTAGTTCTTCTGCAGAGTGTCCCCCTATGTAGGTGCATCTTTTTCTCTTTGTTCTCCAAGTAACACTGGCTTCTTTCCACAGAGCCTGAAAGTGCAGAGATAGATAAAATAAGACCCAGTTCTGCTCCCTGCTCCTTGGAAGAGAAGTCTCTGTCCTCCCTTAGTCTCTTCCTCTCCATCTCTTTTTTCTGTCTCTCTGTCTGTCTCTCACACAGCTACGAGTCCTCAGCGGAAATCCTGCCTCATACCCCGAGGCTCACCCACTTCCCCACAGTCTCGGGCTCCCCAGCCAGCCTGGCGGACTCCATGCAGCAGAAGCTAGCTGGCCCTCGCCGCCGGCGCCCGCAGAATCCCAGCGCCATGTAATGCCCAGCGGGTGCCCACCTGCCCACTTCCCCCCACTGCCCTGGGGCCCAAGGTAGGGCAGACACCCCAGCTCCAGTGTACAGGGCAGGGAGGTTTGCCAGGGACAGGCGGCAAGAGGCAGCTCCTCCACCACCACCAGGCAGTCACGGTGCCCAGCCGCAGGGTGGGGGAGCAGGGCCTCAGAACCCTGGTGTCCTCACCAGTACGGTGGGACTCATGTGAGAGTGGGTGTCAGCAGCCCTTGTCATGCAGCAGTAGACACCGTTACCACTCTCCGTATACCGTATACATATAGCCTTGGGCAAGTCACTTTCCTCTCTCAGAAACCTCTCTGTCCATCTGTAAGTGGGCACGTGCCTGCCTTGTGTGGTTGATCTGGTAAGGAAATGTGAGTGTTGTCCTTGGCGTGAGCTCACTTGCTCAGTAAGTGGAGCCCATAGTAAGAGTTAAGCAGGGTGTCCGCCTGGGAGAGTGGCACCCTGCCCCTTGCCAGCAGAGCAGCCCCCTGCCTGCCCGCACCCCTGGGGCTGAACTGGTTGACTCCTGCCGTGTGCCCTGGGAGGCAGCGCATCTCCCGTAGCCTCATCCTGGCTGCCCCTTTTTTCCCCCATTCTCTCCAGTGGAAGGTTCAAGAAGCTTAAAATTGGCCTTCACAAGCCCAAGTCCAACCTCTCCCGTTTGCCGCTGCCCTTGCCACCTCTTGGCACCACCAGGCACAGAGAAAGCGGAGCAGGCAGCCTGTCTGAGGAGGGCGCACAGTGGGGCCGGGCCAAGTCCTGGAAGGTGCTGGGCCAAGGATGTGCGCGCCCAGGGGTTTCCCCGCGATGGTGGGAGGTGGGGCACAACGATTCTGCTCTTCCCTCCTCTAAATGTGTCGTCGTTGTTGTTTTGTTCTTTTGGTCAGTTATGAGGAGTCAAATCCAAAGGATCCAGCAGCAGTGACAGAATCCAAAGAGGGAACAGAGGCCTCGACATCGAAGGGGCTGGAGAAGAAGGAGAAATGATGCGGCTGGTGCCTGACCCTCTGAGGGCCAGACACACGGGCCCGCACGGCCGCAGTCCTGCTGAAGGGGAACGGCAGCTCCAGGAGAGGGGCAGGGGCAGCAGGCTCCCTCCAACAGGGCCTCCGGGGCCTGGTTCCCTCTCCCCCATCTCTGGCCTCGCTCTGCCTCTCCCCATCCCTGCCCGCAAAGGAAGCCCCCAACTGCCCCCACCCCCCCAGGTGCCAGGTGGGAAAAGTGGGTCTGATTTTTAGACTTTTGTATTGTGGACTGACTTTGCCTCACATTAAAAACTCATCCCATTGCCCGGGCAGTCCACTGTGCTTCTGGAAGGTTCTTACCCAATATCTTACAATGGGTTTACTAGGTCTCACCTTCCCACCCAGGGACTTTTCTGTAAGGAAGGGGACTGTGGACCGTCGCAACCTGTGTTGAGGCCCTGACCTCTGGGCCCCTCCTTCCTGTATGCCCACCCAGCGCCTGGCCAGTATGCCAGCTCAGCGCCCCCAGGATACCCTCTGGCCAGAAGAGGGGGCCCTCGAGCCCTCTCCCCTGCCATCCAGTTTTCCTGCCACGCTGCTCCCAATACTTGGGGGCAGTGAGGGTGTGGACAGGTGCTGGATGCATTACCTACAGGCGGAAAGGTTTGCAGGGAGGAGGCCGTGGTACCAAAAGGCTGACCTGACTCAGCAAGGGGATCATTATCTGCAAAGCCAGGGAAATGGGCAGGGCCGTGTGAGCCCCAGGAAAAAGTTTGGATTTTATTCCCAGGATGGCAGAAGTCATCCTCTGTGCTCCTGATGTCCCCATGGCTTCAGCTGGAGAGCACTTGGACGCTAGGTTGCCCTAGAGATGAAGGCCCCACCGCTCCCATTCTGCCCATTCCTGAGATTCTTCCCAAAACGACTACTAGAAGGCCAGAAAGATCCTGATTCTAGGAGCCGCCCCCAGGGCCCCTGGAGAGGCTGTGGGGTGGGGGTGGAGGGACTGGGCCCAGTGCTTCCGAGAGGCCATCCAGGCCCGATAGCTGGAGATCCCATAGCTAGGGTTTCTCCAAGGTTTGCTGAAGACAGCAGCCCTGGCCTGTAGGAGAACCCCCAGTGGACCAAGCCAGGGGTGGGCACAGCCCTCATCTGCCTGCTTAGGGTGGGGTCACTGGGTGGAGAAACTGATGTGGGGGAGGGTGGCCGCTGGCCCGAGACTTGGACCTTCAGCACCCCACCCAGAGATCTCTCTTGCCTGACCTTCAGGTTTAAAGGCTGAAGATGACAGGGGATGCCAGACAGTTTGGAGCTAAAGCACAGGTAGGAGCAGAGAAGGGGAGCTGTTACATGTACCGAGCACCTCAATACAGGATTTCACTTAATTCTCACGCTCAGGCTGTGGGTGCTAGTATAAGCCCCATTGCACAAGTGAGAGAGTTGAGGCAGATTACCTAATAGATATGGATTTGACCTTGAGCCATCTGAATCAAATTCCAGAGTTCCTAAGGACTTTGCAACTCCTCTGCAGACCCTTGGGCCTGATCCCTACCAGCTTCTCTGGGCCTTCTGGAAAGGAGGGGTAGGAAATCTCAAAAGCCTCTCCCAGTCCAGGGGGTCCCTTTCAGGGACTTCTCGTATCTCTGCCGACTCCAGCCGCCTCCAGAGGGGAGGCCGTGTGGTCCTGGAACAAGGCCACTCTGAGGGCGGAAGATGGGGCAGGCAGCCCAGGCACACAGCACGGTTGGTTCTGCAGCCCGGAGCCCACAAAGGCCTCATTGAGTCACCGCCGGCCCCCGGCGGAGGCTGAGGTGGCCGTGGCGCCGGGCGCCTGCCACCTAATGGCCGTCCTGGCCCGGCCAGATGTTCCACAGACCTCGGCAGTGGCTGGCCAGGGCCCGCCGGCCAGCCGGCACCGCAGAGGCCACTCTAATTCCAATTAACCAGCTTCAGCTGAGCAAACAGCGGGCAGCGGTGGCCCAGCCCGGGCGGTAGGCCCGGCCCGCAGAGCCTCCGAGTCTAGACTCCAGATGTGAACCGCCACAGCCAGAGTCCCATGGAAAAATGGCACCAGGCCAGGCGCGGATTGGGTCCGCACGCCGGAGGGGGGGGTGGGCACGGCCCTGGGTGGGCCTAGTGCCAGCCTCACCCTGGAGTGGGAGTGGGTTCTTAGGAAACTGCTCCAAAGCCCCCATATTCTGCCCCTGATTTGTTAGGTGTCCCTCTCTGTGGCCTCAGTCTCCCTTGACTATGGTAGGTGGGAGGGGTCTAATGTAGGGGAAGGGAGGCCAGCCCTGCCGAGAGCTCCAGTACATTATTTCATTTGTATTTCACGTGTCTAGCATTATGCTATGTATTTTAGAAATATTTATGTAATCGATATAACAGCCCTGTGAGGTAGGTACTATCATTTTTACAGGTAAAGGAAATTGAAGCAGAGAGACATTTAAGTGCCCAAGGGGAGGATTTGAACCCAGGGTGCCTGGCTTCCAGAATCATGATATTCACCACAGGTGGTGGTGTTGCAAGTCAGGATGCTAAATTCCGGGTTCCGGTCTTGTGGTGGTGTTGGAGGAGAGGGTCAGCGTCTGACAGCAGGGCTGCCTACCACAATGTGACGGGCAGGCCTACCCACTCTGTCCTGTTTCCTCAGCTGTGAAATGGGTAAGACCCTCCTGGGTGGCTCCAAATCTGGGAGTAAAGCCCTGAGATGCCCTTTTGGGGCTTCAGCACCATCTATGAGCTGGGCATCGGTCAAGCCGCTAGACACAGCAGGGAACACAGGGCAAGCGCGGGTTCCCCAGCTGACCTTGTGATCAGGGAAACAGACTTGAAACGGCTGAACAAATGGATAATGTCAAGTCAATGATAATGTCAAGACCTCAGGCAGGAAAGGTGCCACCGGCCCCACGCCAAAAAAAGGGCAAGACTTGCCCGGGGTCTCATAAGGAGTGGAGACCAGAGGCGGGGCCTGCTGCTCCCTGCCCACCCGGCTCTCCCACCGCTAGGATTCCCTCCACGTTCCAGGCCGGGTCGTGGGAGGCGGAGGTTGGGGAGGAGGCAGCATCCTGCCCGGGTGCGTCAGGAAGGGCCGAGCGGGAAGGAAGGCACCACCCCCACCCCCGCCGCGGCCACACCTGGTCTCTCCAGGCGGGCAGGGGGGCCCGGGCCGGCGCTTGGCTCCAGCGAGTCTGGGCCGCCTCCCCGCGCCGCCCGGCTGGGGCCGCCAGATGGGCCGGCCGCCCGCCCAGCTACGCAGGCAGGAAACAGCCACCAGGGCTGCCAGGAAGGCGGACGCGAGTGGCGAGGCGGGGCCGAAGTGGCCCCGGCCCCTGAGGGGAGGGGTCAGGCGCAGGCGCGGCGAAGACCCTGTAAGCCGTGGAATGCCGACTCAGCCGCCTACATATCAGGGTTTCCTTGGGCAAGTCACTTCTCTTTTCTATCCCCCAGTTTCCCCACCAGTAAAATGCGTCTGCTTATCCCAGCTCTTTTCTTATCACTGTGTGACCTCAGGTCAGTTTCTTTCCCTTCTGTTCCTTGGTTTTCTTACCCAGAAAATGGGGCAACAGCGATGGGCCATCTCCACTGAGATAAAACTCTGGGAGGGCTGAGCCTTTGCTTTCCTCCCCACCGTTGTAACCTAGCATCTGGCCCAGTGACCTAAAGAGTGGCACTCAGTATTTGTTGAATGACTTGTTGAATGTCCCAGGTCTAGGACAATCCTAGGGGACTGGCACATAGAAAGCACTTCATAAATGGACACACTCACATTGCCTTGGGTCTGCTGCTTACCCACAGCGTGGGTTCAGGCAAGCAGCTTCCGGTACCTGAGCCTCAGTTTCCTCGTCTGCCCCACGGGTGGCTGTGAGGATTTAATTGAAATAATCCATGGAAATAATCCATGGAAAGCACATACAGCAGGTCCCCAATAGATTATATGTATGGAAGAGTCTACGAGATGTGTAAAAAGAGATACTAATTTGGGTAAATTTGACGACAAGAAAAATATGAAGGTGGCTTGGAAGGAAATTTTTACTGTACATGTAATCTTTTGTATACTTTGTATTCTTTAATTTTTGAATTTTTCAAAGACAAATACAATTGAAAATAAAAATAAATCCATCCCTGGCAAAAAGAAGTATCAGCTATTATCTCCAACTGTCAAAGGAAGCCCCTTAAACTCAGAAAGGGTCCAAAACCTTTCTGAGTCACAAGGAGCTGGGAAATGGCAAAGATGAGATTTGAACACAAATCTGTCGGACTCGAAATTAAAAACAGAGGAGTGAGGAAAGGAAGCTCATTTAGCCTTCATTACTGTTTCCAAGAGAGGATCCCTGTCTGAGTAGAGGGAAGAGGCCAGCAAAGTGGAAAAGAGTGAGAGGTAAGGAAAGGCGAGCAGATCTCACAAGGCCAGGCCGTGGAGCTTTGGCTTCATTCTGGAGGCGTTGGAAGCAAAGGAAGGATTCTGAGCCGGGGAGTGACATAGTCCTTTCTAAGCGTTAAAATTGGGAAGGCCTGGAAGCCAAGGATGGGGCCCCAGGTCAGTGATAGTGATGCGCTGAGTGATAAAAGGGCAAGGGCCCCGGGGGCAGATGAACAAGAGAGATTGAGAAATCAAAGCAGGCCAGAGAGTGGACCCACGGTCATCCAGATATCCCTCAGCAGCATGGCAGGGCCATGAACCCACGTGTCCCAACTCTACTTACCAATTTCCTCTTCCTTGGAGGTTGTTCAACCCATACCACTCCCACCCTTAAAAATGTCCTAAGACCCCTGAAGGGGCCCTGAGTCTAGTCTGGTGCCAGGAAAGAAGCCTAAATTCCCAGCAGCTTTGAGCTGAAGGGAACTAAGGGATGAGAGCATGCTGGTGTAGATAACTGATTGAAACAGCATTTCCTCCACCCCAGCGTGTGCTCCGAGGGAAGGGCCTGTGATCTTGTTTGCAGGCACTTGTGCATATGCCTGATGCCCCCATGGGAGTGCAGTGCTCTTAGTGCAATGTGCAAGCTTTGGGTGTGCCCAAGGCACACATAAGTGCACGGCAGACCTATATGTGTGTGAACCTGCATGTGCTCCAGCCTAGGGGCCTCGTGCACACTCGTCCTTGCAGGCACCCAGGAGGTGTCCAACATGTACTGGGCAGTGTGAACAGAAACCTTCATGGATGGGGCTTCCCTGGTGGCGCAGTGGTTGAGAGTCCGCCTGCCGATGCAGGGGACACGGTTCGTGCCCCGGTCCGGGAGGATCCCACATGCCGCGGAGTGGCTGGGCCCTTGAGCCATGGCCGAAGAAGAACAGCAGCGCCATTATTGAGCATTTAGTGTGTGCCAAGCACCATCCCAAGTGTTTACATCCTCCATGTGGTAAGTCTCCATCATACAGATGAGGAAATAAAGGCACAGAGAAGGGAGCTGCCCACACAGCAACCACGAGCTTCCCCAGCTCTGAGTTCACATGAGGCCACCACCCCCTTGTCATTTTTCATGTCATTCAAAATTCATTTACAAAAACCTTTTATTATCTAGAAGTTACATCCATGCCTTGTAGAAAATTAGAATATGTGTTTAAAAAAATGGGAAAATAAAACAGCGTATTCCTGCCACCCAGAGATTACTGCTGTTAACAGCTAAACATAGATTTCAGGGTTATTTTCTATTATGTATTTTTTAGCACAAATAATATCTATAGTGCAAACTATTTTGACATCTCTTTTGTTTCCGTAGTTGACAATCTTCCCCTTCTCACTTTGGTCAGGTATCATCTTCTGTAATACCCAGACAGCATCCAACCTCTTTGTCATTTTAAGGCAGACCAGGTGAGACAAATAAGCCATCTGCATATGAAGGCGGACGCCTGAGAGGCGGATGAGGCCCGCTGGGGTCAGTGATGGGCCCTTCCTCCCCACTGCACCCTGCCCTCCTGTGGAGGGGCCCAGACCCTTGCCCTCCTGAGACAAGCTATTGGGGAGGGTGGGCGGCGGCAGAGGGGACCAAGAGAAGGCCCAGCCCTCGGCACTGCATTCTGGGCCTCTCCATGTGCCTGTGCCCCGCAAGTAGGCACCCCCCTTGCTGCTAAGAGCTGCATGCCCACCCCCACTCAGGCTACCCTAGGGTCCAGCTGGGGCCCTGGAGTGGGGAGGGGAGGTGGAGGCACACAAGACACATGCGTCAAAGGTGTGATGGGGCGTGGGGAGTGGGGGATGGGGTTGGGGGGAGAGTAGAGAAAACCCAGGGGCCAAGGCCGGCAAGCCAGCTGCCATGATGTGGAGCTGGGGGGAGGGGCCAGGCCCCTTTCTGCTTGAGAGGTTCTCTGTGCGACTATACCTGTGTGTGAGGGTGAAAGAGTGTGTGTTCTTGTGGAATCTGTGTGAGTTTGGGGTTTGTAGAAGTGTGTGGGTAAGCGTGAGGATGTGGAAAACTTACGTGGGGCACAGCTGCAGATGTGTTTCTACCTGGTGGTGGTTGTGAACTCATGCTTATGCGTCTGGATCTATCTTGACGTGTTTAAGAGTGTGTGTTTGTGAGAACGCTTGTGAGCCAAGGCCTGCATTGGTGTGTGTGTGAGAGAGCAAGAGAGGACGATCCCGTGTGACTGTGGGAAGGGGTTTGCGGAAAGGCTCTGCTGGTTCGAGCTGGTGAACGTGCGCTGATCCACCTACTTTCTGCCCTCGTGTGTGAGTAGGTCTGTGTTCCAGGTCTCGTGCTATGATCTGTGCTCCCCTCTGCCTGGGTCCTTCCAAAGCCTCAGCCCCATTTTACAGATGAGGACACCCAGTCACCGGGTGCTGTTTTGATTCTGATTACCTTATTCTCTCTCTACCGCCGGCCTTCTGTCCAAATGCTGGCCAGTCCTTACTGCTCCAGTCAAATTGATGACACCTTGTTTTTTAAGCCTAAAACCTGCTTCTCCCAATTTGCTCAGCAACTCTTTGCTAATCACCCTGGATTTACCTAGGACATACTTTCCATGAATGAAAAAGCCATTCAGGGAACAGCACTGGGAAATGCCCCCACAGAGACGCTGATTTGTGCTTTATGCTGTGAAAGTCTCCTACTCTAACTGTTCAGGCCCAGATATGCAGCACATCAATGGGAAAGTTGCAACTGAGAGGGGGAAAAAAAAAAAACAAAAAACTTTTTGTTTTCAATCTGTGTCTCTTTTAAGCCCCACAGGATGGAGATGTCCTAAAATAAGAAATTAAACAAGAGGGGAAACCCCATTATCTTTTTTAATGGGTCCCTCAGGATTCCACGCAGACCCCCTTCCCAGCCGCTGTGTGGTCCAGGCCTGAGAACACCCAGCCCCCCAGCCCCGTGGCCCACGCCCACCCACCACCCAGCCTGGGAGGCAGTTTCCCAGGATTCACATGGTAATGAAGGCATCCATCTTCTCCCAGCCACACACTGGGCCCTCCGACCCTCCCAGGCCCCCCACACAATGGCCCCCCAGAGCGGAGGCCCCACCACCTGTTGGATTTTCCCAGGGAAGGGAGAGAGAGGGTCAAGGAGAAGAACTCCTTCCTCTCAACCCACAGCCCACTGGCCCCTTCTACCTGGGAGTGAGACAGTGAGAAAGCCCGTGTCCTCACTCCCTCTTTAGCTGACTGCACCTTCAGTTTCCTCATCCGCAAAATGCAGGTGGTGGTACCTGAGTCATTGGTGGCTGGAAGGATTCCATTGGGAGTGGTGCTAAGTGAACTGCAGACAAAGGGGGAGTGGAGTCAATGCTAAGCTCTCAGCGATCACCACCACTTTACATGGGACCAGGCCAGACGCAGCACGTTGCATCATTGTCACAGTGCATCTCCATCACAATCCTGCGGTTGGCGCAGCTAGGATCCATTTGTAGAACAGGGCACTGAGGCCCAGGGAAGATGGACTTCGTGCCCGGAGCACCACAGTTCTCAAAGCCACAGAGCCATGAATCCAGTTTGCCTCACCCCACAGCCTGAAATCCTAACCACCACTTTAGATCATTACCATGATCATTATCATCACAATTATTTAATTAGATAGTGATCCTGGAAAAGGCCACATGAAAGTCCCTAGGGAAGCCAAGAAGGGTGGCTTTACTCATCTCTGTCTCCCCAGGACTTAGCCAGAGCCTGGCACACAGTAGGTGATTAATAACTGAGGATTGCATGAGTGACATAACTGAAAAATGAAACACACATTTATTTCTGGGTCATAGAGTCTGTTTCATTATCTCTTACCTTCTGTTGAGCATCTACTGCAAAATGCTTACGAATAAATGATTCCCCAAATAAATGCATAGTTCCAACTTGCAATAAGTAAACAGAGACGAAGGCGGGGAGGGGGAGGGCATTCACAGCAAGTAACCGAAAATCAAAGTCACGACCTCTTTAAGTGGAATCTTGGAAATCCCTGGACCACAACACCTCCACACACACACACTGCTGCTCCCCAGTGCAGAAATTGCCTCTCCTGCACCCTACCCAAATCCTTAAATATTCAGAAGTTATCTCTGTGCGTTTATAGGTGTGGGGACAGGATGATTTTTATCTTGTTTAGAGCTGATCTATATGTCCAAACTCTCTATAATGAATATGTGTTATCATTTTAATCAGCCTTAATATAAGGAATACATTATTATGAAACAACAAGTCATGTAGAAGTACATGCCACAGAAAGGGGAAGGTCCACCTTCAATCTGAGTCCTCGACCTGATCCCACATCCCAACGCCAGAGACAACCCCTATGCATCCTGCTGGAGTAACTGAGCATTTTATTTTATTTTTTGGCCGCGTCATATGGCATGCGGGACCCTGACCAGGGATCAAGCCTGTGCCCTCTGCAGTGGAAGTGTGGAGTCTTAACCATTGGACCGCCAGGGAAGTCCCTCTCTGGGCATTTTAAAAGGGTATTCTAGGGCTTCCCTGGTGGCGTAATGGTTAAGAATCTGCCTGCCAATGCAGGGGACACGGGTTCGAGCCCTGGTCCCGGAAGATCTCACATGCCGCGGAGCAACTAAGCCCGTGCACAACAACTACTGAGCCCGTGTGCTATAACTACTGAAGCCCGCATGCCTAGAGCCTGTGCTCCACAACAAGAGAAGCCACGGCAATGAGAAGCCCATGCACCGCAACGAAGAGTAGACCCCACTTGCCTCAACTAGAGAAAGCCTGTGCATGGCAACAAAGACCCAGCGCAGCCAAAAATAAATAAATAAAACAAATATTTTAAAAAAATAAATAAATAAAAAGTAAAAAAATTTTTTTAAAAAATCTTTTTTAAGTACATTCTAGAGAAACCCTGAAGACATTATGCTACATGAAGGAGACCAGTCACAAAAGACCAAATATTGTATGATTCCATTTATAGGAAAGAGCCAGGATAGGCAAACCTATAGAGACAGAAAGTGGATTAGTGGCTACCAGGGTCTGAGAGGTAGGGGTAATGGAAAGTGGTTGCTAATAGATTTCTTTTGGGGTTAATGAAGATGTTATAAAATTAATTGTGGTGATGGTTGCACAACTCTATGATATACTAAAAACCATTGAGTTGTACACTTTAAATGGATGAATTGTATAATATGATATGTGAATTATATCTCAATAAAGATGTTAAAGAAAAAAAAGTAAATTCTAGAAATGCTCCTACCTCGGAGCCCACAGCCCACTGACAGGGTGTTTCCCACCTCCAAGCCCCGGGTCCCACCTCCAGGTGGCTGTGACTGAGTGATTCTCAGGTCCAGTCACGGGTCCAGGTGAGTTCCTCAGACTGGTTCACAGATGTCTCCTTACCACACAATCTCAGACTGGGGGAAACCCCAGAAACAAAGCATTCTCCCTTAATCTTTTCTGGGTCCAAAGCTCTCCCTTTTACATTGTAATTTTATTTCATTTTTGAATCAGTAATACAGTCTCATGGTATATAATTTTAAAAGTACAGACATCTCCCTTTTCACCCCCAGAGGCAGCCACACGGTGATCAGTTTCCTAGTGAGTTACAAGTAAATGCATATATTTTCTTTTTTATTCTTTTTAAACACAAGGGGTGGCAGTCTACGCATATTACCCTGCAACTCTGCAAATGGTTTTGTTTTGTTTTTCTACTTAACAAAGTACTCGGAGACCTTAGTATTTCAGGATAAAGGCAGCTTCCTCATTTTTTCACAGCTGCATGTATATATTCCACTACATGGAGAGAACAGCCTTTATTCAACCAATCCCCTAGTGATGGACATATGGGTTTTTTCCAGTTGGCTGCTCTTCCTGGACATACATCATTTCACACATTTGAGTATATCCTTAGTATAAATTCCTGAAAGTGAAAGTGCTGTCTCATGATTTCCCAGAGCCACATGGTATTTCATAGTGTATTTAGCTATTCTCCTTTTGATGGATATTTAGATCGTTTCCAATTGGTTGCTCTTATGAACAAGACTGCTATGAACACTTTATAGATTCCTCGCAGACCCCTTTGGCAATGTGTTAGAAGCTGTGGAGCTTCCCCCCCCCCAAAAAAATGCATCAAATTCACCCAACATCGAAACCCATCCAGGAGCCTCAAAGTTAAGAAACTCTGATCTAAACTGACTGCTGTCACACAAACAGAGAAACGCAAGGCCGGAGATGAGCAGGGACAACCCTCCAGTACAGCGGGGATAGCAACCCTGCAGCAGTGGGCTCAGAGTTGTTGAGATTCCGCTCAGTGAGTCGGGCCACCATCCTCCTCTGCTCAAAGCCATCCCAGGGCTCCTATCTCACCAAAGTCTTCACTGGCCTCTGAGATCCAGCTATGCCCCTTCCCCCATATCTCCCTGACCTTCACTTCCTAGCAGCCTTCTCCTTGCTCACTCAGCTAAAGTCACATTAGCCTCTTGAACATACCAGGCACCTTTCTGCCTCAGGACCTTTACACTGATTGTGACTTCTGCCTGAAATGTTTTGCCCCCAGTAGCTGAAGGAAGTGAGAGAATAAGTTCTTTACTGAGATATCACCTTCTCAGAGAAGCCTTTACTGATCACCCCCACCCAAGATTGCAACCCACCCCAATCCCAGTCCTCCCTATCTCCCCGTTTCCTGACTTATTTTCCTCCATAATATCTCCTCCAGAGGAGATAATATTGCACTTACCCTGCTCATTGTGTGCCCTCCTCCCCTAAATATAAACTCCACAGGGTAGTGAGTTCTGTCTGTTCTGTTCACTATAATATCCCAGCGCGGGCCCAGAGCCAGGGGCGCAGTAGGTGCTCCACAAATATTTGTTGATTGAACGAAGCAATGAGGTTTACAAAGCACTTAGCACACAGGAAGCTAAAGGAGGCGTGATATACGGGAACCCACAGGCTTTGAGAACCCCAGACTTCAACCCTAGCCCTACACCCAATCCTTCTTTTTTTTTTCCAGGATTTATATAGAGCTTTATTACAAATCAGTTGCCTTGATTTTTTGGTGAGTGGGGCAGAGAAGCAAAATGGTGCGATAAGTGAACATTCTATCTGGAGTCTGGAGATTCGGCTTTGAATTTTAACTGTTGTTCTTTTTTTCTTAACATCTTTATTGGAGTGTAATTGCTCTACAATGGTGTGTTAGCTTCTTCTTTATAACAAAGTGAATCAGTTATACATATACAGATATACCCATATCCCCTCCCTCTTGCGTCTCCCTCCCACCCTCCCTATCCCACCCCTCTAGGTGGTCACAAAGCACCGAGCTGATCTCCCTGTGCTATGTGGCTGCTTCTCACTAGCTATCTATTTTATGTTTGGTAGTGTATATATGTCCATGCCACTCTCTCCTTCGCCAAGTCACTTGTCATTCAGGACCTCCGTGTTCATCATCCCTTAATTGGAGGTGATGCTTTGAGCATCTCGAGCATCTCTATTCAGGGTGGCTGTGAGAATGAAACAAGATAATGATTTAAAGCCCTGATAAGTGCTTAATAAAAGTCAGCCAGCATTGCTGCTGCTATGATGATGATGATGATGATGGTGGTGGTGGTGATGCCGACAGACAGGGGTGTGTGCTGCGACCTCCACACGCAGATGCCCCTTCTCCTCCTGGGGAAGGAGGTCACGTGGGGGAGGGACATTCAGACCAGAGTCCTGAGATGTCTCACTGGTACTTTACAGCAAGAGGATGGGACTGTTGGGGTGGGGGGCAGCTAGAGGTAAAATGCTTCCACCAGAGAAGCCCTTAGACCCTGACTTCGGCTCCCCGCTTCCCAGCTGCCCCTGCCGGTGGCCACACCAGCCGCACCTCGCTCGCCGCCCGCCCGGAGAAGCTTTGGTGGGAGGGCGGCGGGAAGGCAAGCCGGTTTTTCCCACGCTCCCCCATCCCCTGAACTTCTGGCTGCGAACATCTGCCTTTAGCCTTTGTCTCCGGGCCCCAGGCCGGCCTCGCACCCGCCTGCCGCCGCCCGCGGTCCCCGCCCACCTGTGAACCGCTCCCGCAGGGCGGCTCCCGATACCCCCGCCCGCCCGGTCGGTTCCCACGGGGTGAGCGCGGGAAGCGGGGCGGCCCATCTGCCTGGCGCGGCGGGTCCGGCCGCCGGGCGGCCGCAAGGGGCGGAACGTCCCCTTTCAGGCGGATGCGCGCCCCAGTAAAGCCCGGGGTGCGGGGCCGCTCCCTGCGCGCTCGGCCCAAAGTCACTGCCGGGGCTGCCGGGGGCACCCGGGCTCCCAGCCTCTTCGCGAAGCGCCTCCCTGATGACCTGCTCGCCGCCCCACCCCCACCTCTCCCGCCAACCCCGGACGCCCCGGGTTCCCCGCGCACCCCTGCACCTCTAGCCCCCAACCTTTAACTGCGCTGGCCCTTCTGCCTGGAAACGCCCCTTTCCCTCCTTGCTTGCCTAACGTTTCATTTCGTG
Source organism: Pseudorca crassidens (assembly GCF_039906515.1). Taxonomy (NCBI): domain Eukaryota; kingdom Metazoa; phylum Chordata; class Mammalia; order Artiodactyla; family Delphinidae; genus Pseudorca; species Pseudorca crassidens. The sequence continues at coordinate 62,553,564 of NC_090310.1, forward strand.
AGGTGTAAAAATGACGCACAAATATAGCGACTTCTGTTTCCAGTACCCTATTCCCACCGCCCAGAGCTAACAACCCGGCAGTTTGATGTGTTTGCTCCCCTCCCATCTTCTTTAAAAGAAAAAAACCAGCCCCCACCACCATCTTACTTCCCCGACCGGGGATCGATCCCAAGTCCCCTGCAGTGGAGGCATGGAGTCCTAAGCACTGGACGGCTAGGGAATCCCCCCTCCCATCTTCTATAAAGAATAAAACTTTACAGGTAGTGCTAGCTTTCTGGTAACCAGTGTCCCTGCCCTTTTCTCCAAGACTACCTGCCACCCCTCCACCTCCCAGTTAAAAACACGACGTGAGCATGTTTCTTCCAGGCCATGTTTTCTTATACTTTTACTACACAGAAATTTATTAACATTGTTTGTGGTTTTTTTAGATTTACACTTTAAAAAAATCATTTTGCGTTTTTCCCTAAGCAGCATCATATTTTTGCATGTATCCAGCAGAATACATACACGTCTAGTTCATTCCTGTTAACCGCTGCCTACCACTCCACTGTCACTTCATTTCCCTGCCCTCCTGTTGTTGGACGGGTCGGTACTTTTCAATCTGCTCTGCTATCGGCACAGCCGCGGTGTTGCTGCCTGTGTCTTTGGCATCTTGAGGGCAGGACTGTCAGGGTATGTCCGTGGGAGTGAACTGCTGGGACATAGGGCATTCCCATGATCACTTTTACTCAATATCGCCGAACTGAGCTCGCAAGTGATCACACCAGTTTACATACTCACCAACGGTGGATGAGAATTTTTGCCACCAATTTGTCACCAACATCCTCATCAATTTACATGATCAGATTTTGAAGATTTTGCAGTTTGATGTGGCAGTTGCCTCCTTTGTACCTCCCAGATGTGCAAATGTTCAGGCTCAGGAGCCTCTGCCTTGTCCTTCCTCACTTTGTTTCATCTCAGCTGGCAAATCGCCTCTTCTTACAAGAAGGCCTCCCTGAGCTCCCTTAGTTGACTGGGATATCTCCCAGGCCATGCCTCCCACAGCCCCTTGTGCTTCCCCATCTCAGCTCTGGCAACTGGGGGTTGACTGCCTGCCCCACCAGACCATGAGCTCCCCAGGCAGGGACCAGGTTTGCAGGCTGTGAGGAGCCTGAAAGTGCTACAGAGAGTGCTCCTGGAAGGCTTCATCCCCTCAAAATAAGGGCCTTCTCTTTCTAGCTCCTGCAAAGTGCCCCTTGGGAGGGCAGCAGCTCACATATCGATGGCATCTGGGTCCCCAGCATGTGGACTCAGCAGCCAGGAACCAACCACCTGGTTCCCTGAAGGCACCAACTAGCACCTTGTTCTTTCAACGCTGTGTCTAGCACAGAGTTGGTGTGAAATAATTGTTTACAGAATGAATGGCTGACACTTTATGCTTCTAAAGTTCCATAATTCAGTGGTGAAGCACGTACCGGACTATTTCAATGGGGTTACCTCTGGGAGAGGTGGAAGAGTCACAGTAATAATAATAACTAGTGTGTATTGAACGCCGACTTTGCTAGGCGCTGTTCTAAGCTCTTTATGTGACTTGACTCATTTAATCCTCATAGAGATGGGAACTCTTGCCGACCCCAGTTTCATAGATGGGGAAACTGAGACACAAGGAAATGAAGTGACTTACAGACCCACAGCTTATAAGCAGTGGACTGGGATGTGAACCCAGAGCTCTTTTCCTGAGAGACCTCACCCTGCAGTCTTCTAGGATAAGGGCCCTTTTCTTCCTTAAGTGTCTCTGAGGTGTCGACTTCCTTTTTAACCAGAGCAGCTCTGCTTTCGCATCAGCAAAGAATAATAAGACTTTTTAAAAGACCTGAGAGGTTGACCTGAGTCACAGTATCTGAGGAGCATAGCCTCACCCATGACCTGAGGCAAGGGTGCATTCGAATGGCACTTAGAGTTGGGGAGACCGGAGAGGGTGGGACTGCTTCAGGCTTTTTTGGGTGGATAGGGACCTGGGCAGGCCCTGAGAGACACACCCTCAGCAGGTTCGGGTTCCGGGCCCCAGGGCAGGAGGGGGCCCCAGGTGTACTGGGGCAAGTGAGTCAAGGGAGGGTTGGGCTGGGCACCTGGCAGGGGTGGAGATTTCTGTGTCTGGAAAGGGGAGCTGTGGGGCCTCCTGTGCATCCCTTATGGACATATGGGGAGCCCACCGAAGCCCCACACCGGAGGCCTCTTGCCCAGTCTCCCTCCTTCCACCTCCGTGGGCCTTCGTGGGCCTTGCAGCAGGGGTGGTGGTCTCTGCAGTCTCTGCAGAGGGCACCCTGGCTTGAGGCATGCCTGGCTGGTGGCATCAGCTTCTGTGGCTGCCAGGATCAGACGGGCTCCCATGCCTCTGCCCTGGGCAGAGCCCAGGTCCACATTCCTGAGCATGAGCTCCTGGGGTCTGTGTGGGTGTGGTTGAGCGGTTGTGTGTCCTTAGGGCTTATATAGGATTCTGAAGTAAGTGTGTGTGTGTGTGTGTTGGGGGAGGTGTCTACATCTAAAAAGACTTTGGGGGACTTCCTTGGCGGTCCAGTGGTTAGGACTCTGCGCTTTCGCTGAGGAGGGTGCAGGTTCAATCCCTGGTCGGGAAACTAAGATCCCTCAAGCCACACAGCGTGGCCAGTAACTAACTAAATAAAAAGACTCTGGGGGTGGCGGGAGGCAATACGGGGTCTTTGAACCGGTGAAGGTGGTGTTGGCTGGGTATGTGCCTTGCAGGGAGCCGGTGCACGGGGGAAGCTGGCTTCTTGATTTGTGTTTGGTTGTTTTCTCTAAGATGCGGGCACTGTGTGTCAGCATCTCGGTGTGAATGATACTGATCTGGGTGTAAGTATTTGTTGTGTTTGGTGAATGTGTGTTGCAGTGTAAGGTGTGCGTCTTGAGGGTGTTGCTGTGGTGTGTTGCTTTAGTGTTCTGTTAGGTGTGACAGTTGGGTATTTGGATGTGTTGCCTCCTTGGTCTCTTATGTTTGTTGATGTGTTGGTTGTGCAGATTCGGGTTTGGGTTGTGTGTTGGTTGTCCCTATCACGTAGTGCTGTGTTGTGGGTTTGGCAGGCTGCTTTGTTGGTTGTGTGTATTGAGGTGTTGCTGTCAGTTGATGTGTCAGTCATGTCAGTTTGCACATATGTGCTGTGTTGGTCGTATAGGTGTGTCGCTCAGTGTGTGTGTGTAGCAGTGTGTTTGTGCAGCCCTGCAGGTTTGGCTGAGTGACCTAAGATGGGACGTCCCTGGGCCCCGACTCTGTGCCTCCCTTTGGCCCTGAGACCCCAGGGCAGCAGTGGTCCTTTGTCAGGCCACAAGAGAGCCCTCCCCACATCTGCAGGGGACCCAGGGAGCGGCCCAGACAGGCAGGCTTCAGCTTCCCTGTTCATTGCTCTGGGGTCTCTTTGGAAAATGGGATGGGAAGCTAAAGGTGCACCCAAGGCTGAACCCCTGTATTCCCTGACATGACCCAGGAGTCCAGCACAGAACCCCTAGGGTGGAGGGATGGTGACAAGCCTCATTTTACAGATGGGGAAACTGAGGTCCAGAATGGGAGAGGGACTTGGCAGAGGTTTTACAGCTGTTAAGGACAGATAGCTTGAAGTCCCCACACGCTCATGCACTCCTCCATAGACTCCTGCTGATTTGGGGGGATGAAAAAATGAGACCCCTGGAAGGACACCAAACTGTGTTCTGCCTCCCATTTCTGAATGCTTTCCATGTGCTGAGTACTGAAGAGTCATAACCTTGTGGATTCAGTTCACATTTCGGCTCCATTTTGCACATGAGGTAACCGAGGACCATAAGTTAACAATTCATGAATTCAACAGTTATTACTCTAAATATCACTCTATTTTAAGTACTATGCTGTGTGAACTTGAGCAAGTCACTTACCCTCTCTGGGTCAGGCCCTGTGCTCAGCTCTAGGGACATAGCAGTGACCGAAGGAGCTCTGGTTCCTGCCCCACTAGAACTCACAGCCTGGGGAGGGTGCGAAGAAGATGGACAATTCCCAAGAAAACAAAGATCATTTCAGATGGTAATAAATTCTATGAATAATGAAGACTAGGAGAATGTGAAAGAAAGTGAATAGCCAAGGGAGATTCTAAGAAGGCCTCTGAGGGGGTGACCCTTGACCTGAGACTCGAAGACTGAAGAGTCTTACAAAGATCTGGAAGAGCCTTCAAGGCAGAGGGAACAGCAAGAGCAAAGGCCCTGAGGTGGGACTGCACTAGTTTAGTAAAGGAGGCTGTGTGGCTGGTGAGAGAAAGGGAGGAGCAGGAGATGTGGTTGGTGTGGTTGGTGGTGCCTGCAGGGGCTGCAGGCCCGGGAGGAGTTTGGATTTTCTTCTCAGCATGATGGGCAGAGAGGAGTGCTGGCTGAGCACACAGTTCTGGGGGTAGAGTGTGGAGGGGGCGCTTCTAGTCTCCCATTATGGGGGGCGGGGACAGCCAGAGCCAAAGGTCTCTCCCCTGCAGCTCCAGCAGCCCCAGCCCAGAGGCGCCGGCCTGGCGGCTGGAAGACTACGCTGTGGGCACATCTGGGGAACAGCTGCTTGGCCAGGCCAGAGCGGGTCACGTGGCACAGGCAGGACCGCCCTGGAGCCTACAAGGCCAAGACTCCCTGGAGGGGCAGTGGGGAAAGTGCCGGACATGTACCAGAATCCCCACAGTGTAGACACACGTGCACACAAGCCCCACAGCCCCTCACAGCCACTGCCTCAGGAGCCAGACCACCTAGGCTCGACACCACATCCTAGCTGTGTGATCTATCTGAAGCAAGTCACTCAACTTCTCTGGACCTCGGTGACCTCAGCTGTAAGGGAGACACAATACTACCACCTCCGTCATGGGTGGTTTTTCTCTCATCAACGAATACTCATTGAGTGCCTCCTGCGTGCCAGGCACTGTACTCGGCCCTGGGTTATAGCAATGACGAGAACAGCAGTGGTCCCTGCCCTCCTGAGCTCACTGTCTTAGGTTAAACTTGGAACCAGGCCTGACCCACACTGAGCACTTAGAAAATGGGAGCCATTGCCTTGAGTCCTGGGAGCCAGAGGAAGGATTGTAAAGGCAGAAAGGGAGCTGTGATGACAGAGGCACAATAACGAAAGGTCTTCCCATTCATCACCTCCTGGCGTAGCTTATTTCACTCTCACAACCGCTCCACAGAGACGAATAAGGGTTAGGTCCAGTTTACACATGGGGAAAGTGAGGCACAACTTGTCAGTGGCAGAGCCAGGATTTGAAGGTGTGAAGGGCTGGTCCCTTCTCCTCTCTGGCCCCCAGTATTCCCATCTGTGAAATGGTGCATTATAATCACACAGCTGCTGCCAGCCCCAGGGAGCAGCTGTGAAACTCAGATGGTGCCAGGTGTGTGTGAAGGGCTTTCTGAGAGACAGGGGAACCCTGGGGTGGGACCATGGGGGTTCATTTAATGAGTCCTCCAAACTTCCTGGCCACCAAAAGAAGGGTCTGTTTTCCTGAGCTGACCTGGTAGTAGGGTTCAGAGGCAAACACTCTCTCAATTCCCACTACCAAGGAGAGGGCCAGAAAAAATGGCCATTTGGCAAAACTATAAACAGACAGTCTTTATTTAAATTCCTTGTCAGGCCTTGAAAATGCTAGAGATAAAAACCAATGTCTGGAAGTACTGAAAATTTTCTGGAGTGAAATGAAGCCAGGTTTTCCCCAGAGGCTTAGGATGGGTGTGTGTATAGGGGGGGTGTCATTATTTCAGTTGGGAAGTTTGAGGGGAGCAGAGTGAAGGGAACGTTTCAGGGGGGTCTGAAAGCCCACCTTCCAGGGCTCACTAAAAACCCCTGAGAGCAAAATTACAACCAAATGGGTCCCGGAGGGACGGGCCTAGACTTGAACAGATGTTTTTACTGTTTAGTGAGCATCTACTCTGTGCTAAGACCACAGTAGGAGTTTTGCAAGCCTAATCTCAATGACTCCTCGAAGTAACCTAAGGAGGTAGGAACTTCTATCATTTTGCCAGTGAGGAAGCAGAGGCTCAGAGAGGTGAACGGTCTTGCTCCAGATCACATAGTATAAAAAGGATTTAAATCCCAAGCTTTTGGACCCCAAGCCCCAGCCCTTTACACTATTCCACAGCCAACTGTCTCTCCTCAAACTGTCAAAGCTTTACGTGCCATTCACATGTGTTCATTCAGGCCTTTTCTCCTTGTGCTTTTCCCATATAAAGTGCCCAGAGGATAAGTCACCTCCTCTAGGAAGCCTCCCTGATTTCCTCCAAAGTAGAACTCATCTTTTCTTTGTGTGGCTAAGGCACCTAGCAGGCAATTTTCGTAATACAGTCTTGATATGGCTAGCACAGGAGGTGGACGCTCATGAATGTGAAGTGCACTTAGCTATTGGGGGTCCTAATTGTCCCTTGACTTTCTTTCTCTCCCTATTTGTCTGCAAAGTGTCTTTGACATTCCACCTCATCCTAGTCAGCAGTCAGGCCAGAGGGAGGTATATTAAACATTTGGAGGTTGCTTTTTATTACACAAAGTAGTACATGAAAAACACTTCTGTTTAAAAATATATTCAAGAAATACCTATGTGTAATGGATCATAGACCTAAAACCTAAAACTTCTGGAAAATGTAAGAGAAAAGCTTTGTGATCTTGGGTTAAGCAGAGATTCTTTACATACGACAAGAAAAGCATGATTCATAAAATTAAAATTTTTTTAAATTTTTATTTATTTATTTATTATTTTTGGCTGTGTTGGGTCTTCGTTTCTGTGCGAGGGCTTTCTCTAGTTGCGGGGAGTGGGGACCACTCTTCATCGCGGTGCGCGGGCCTCTCACTGTCACGGCCTCTCTTGTTGCGGAGCACAGGCTCCAGATGTGCAGGCTCAGTAGTTGTGGCGCACGGGCCCAGTTGCTTCGCGGCATGTGGGATCTTCCCAGACCAGGGCTCGAGCCCGTATCCCCTGCATTGGCAGGCAGATTCTCAACCACTGCGCCACCAGGGAAGCCCATAAAATTAAAAATTGATAAATTGGACTTCATCAAATTTAAAACTTTTTTTTTTTGGCTGTGTTGCACCTTCGTTGCTGTGCATGGCTTTCTCTAGTTGTGGGGCAAGCAAGGGCTACTCTTCATTGCGGTGCGTAGGCTTCTCAACGCGGTGGCTTCTCTTGCTGCGGAGCATGGGCTCTAGGCACGTGGGCTTCAGTTGTTGCAGCACGCAGGCCCTAGAGTGCAGGCTCAATAGTTGTGGCGCAAGGGCTTAGCTGCTCCATGGCCTGTGGGATCTTCCTGGACCAGGGATCGAGCCCATGTCCCCTCCATTGGCAGGCGGATTCTTAACCACTGTGCCACCAGGGAAGTCCTAAAACTTCTGTTCTTCAAAAGACATTATTAAGAGGATAAAAAGCATAGACACACACTAGAGAAACATTCATAAATCATATATCTCACAAGTGATATTTGTTCAAAATATATAAAGAACTCTCAAAACTCAAAAATAAAACAAACAACCAAATTAAAAGAAATGGACAAAAGATTAAAGGGTGCACGAGGGATCCTTGTGATGGAACTGCTCTGTGTGTTCACTCTGGTGATGATCACACAAATCTACACATGTGATAAAATTGCACAGAACAAAATACACACTCACAAGTGCATGTAATCAGGTGAAATCTGAATTTAAGCAGAAATCAGAGGAATCTTATTGTGATATTGTACTGTAGTCATGCAAGATGCTACCATTAGGAAAACTGGGTGAAGGATACAAGGGGTCTCTATTATTTCTTATGACTACATGTGAATCTACAATTATCTAAAAATAATGTTTTTATGAGCAAAAGAAATGAATATCTTCACCAAAGGAGATATATGGATGGTATATAGGTACATGAAAAGATGCTCGACATCTCTAGTCATTAGGAAAATACAAATTAATACCACAGTGAGACACTACAACACATCTGTTAGAGTGACTTTTAGCTTTTATTATCCATTCTCATAAATGAGCATACAACTGTTAGAGAAGATGTGGAGGAACTGGAGTCTTTTTTTTTGAATATTTATTTATTTATTGGGTTGCACCAGGTCTTAGTTGCAGCATGTGAACTCTTAGTTGCAGCATATGGGATCTAGTTCCCTGACCAGGGATCGAACCTGCGCCCCCTGCATTGGGAGCATGGAGTCTTAACCACTGTGCCACCAGGGAAGTCCCGGAACTGGAGTCTTAACACTCCTGATGGGAATGTAAAATGGTGCACTCACTGTGGAAAAGAGTTTAGCAGTTTCTTATAAAGTTAAATAAATATCTACTATGTGACCCAGTCATTTCACTTCTAAGTATCTGTCTAAAAGAAATGAAAGCATAGATTCATAGAAATTCTTGTATACAAGTGTTCATAACAGCTTTATTTGTACTAACCCAAAAGCCCATCAACAAGTGAGTGATAAACAAATTGAAGTATACCCACATCCTCCTACTACTCAGCAATAGAAAGGAACAAGCATTCTCAAAATAATTATGCTGATTTAAAGAAACTAGGCTGAAAAAACTACCAAAAATAGTATGTACTCTATACATTATATGCTGTCTATACTGTACTCGAGTATATAAAATTCTAGAAAATGCAAACTGATCTATAGAGTGCTTGAGCACTGGGTAAGAGAGAGGGGAGGGAGGGGTTACAAGGGGCAGATTAAAACTTTTAGGGGTGATGAAGTATACAGTTTTCTTAAATGTGGTGATGGTGCATGAGTATATATGTATGTCAGAACTTATCAGGTTGGACACTTTAAATATATGCACTTTGTGCATGTCAGTTATACTTCAGTAACATTCTTTTAGGGAATTCCCTGGCAGTCCAGTGGTTAGGAGTTGGTGCTGTCACTACCGAGGGCCTGGGTTCAATTCCTGGTGGGGGAACTAAGATCCCACAAATCAAGCAGCATGGCCAGAAAAAAACAAAAAACAAAAACACTGTTTTTTTAAAAAACAGAAGAATTAAATATCCCTGTGAAGATCAAAGTGAAATTCTGATTTCATATTGTTCCCCCCTTCCCTTCTCAGGTAACGTTAATAATTTGTTGTTTATCTTACTTTTTTTTTCTTTCTAATATTTTTTATTGAGGTGGAATTTAAATACAACGAAATGCACAAAAACATATAATTCGAAGTGTTTTGACTAAATCATACACTGTGTAACCCGCACCTCAACATGATATGGACCATTTCTATCCCTCCAGAAAGGTTTCCCACACCCTACGCTGGCAATTCTCACCCTCCACTCCCAGAGGCAACCACCATTCTGATTTCTTTCCCCTAGATTAGCTGTGCCTGTTCTAGAACTTCAAATAAGAGCAATCACACAGTACTGTGTTTGAAATTTTTTTCTGTAGCATAATTTCCTCACTTGTTTTAAATTCATTTCCAGATACACACGTACTCAGGAGCAATAAGAGGTCCTACCTTGACCCCCAGTCTAAAACTTGCTTTCTCCATCAACAGTAGGATCTAGATATCTCTCCGAGCCATGCTTCCCACCTGCTGCATAGCCAGGCCACTGCATTGACTTCCATTAATAATTTATATCATGTTGATGGACATTTAGGTTATTTCAACTTCCCCTCTCTTGCAAGTAGCACCTCAGTGAAACAGGCTGAACAGACATCCTTTGTGCCCCTGTGTGTAGGTTTCTCTGGAATTGATTCCAGCAAGTAGAATTGCTGGATCAATTAATAAACACTAGGTAATGAATTAATATTCTAATTTCCTCTGGTTGGTCATTGTCCTTCCAATTCCTTTGCACAGCAAAAAGTTCTCTCCAATCATTAGAGGATTGCTAAAGAAGGCCTAGGGCGTTTGGAGAGTTTGGGGTAGGGGAGTGCTAAGGGGATGAGGAGTCCAGCTAATTAGTGATCTCTCTCCTTTGAAGCTGGTCTCGCTGATCAGCTTTCCTGGTTTCCAGATGTGGAGGCAGGGGGCCGGTTTATCGGCCCCTCCCCCAACCTGTGGGAAAAGGAAACTCGCTGATATCCAGTGAATTAATTGCAGGGGGGAAAGGGGCCATAATATCATCCTCTCCTATGTGAGCACAGAATTTTAGCCCCGCTAACGCTGTGTGACCTTGGATGGCTATTCTGAGCCTCAGTTTCCCCGCCTCTAGCCTATCCAGGGCTCTGGGGGCAGACTGCCTACCCTGGCAGGAAGGAACTGCATTACAATAAAGTGCCCTTGTTATAATAATGCAGCCATTACAACAGCTCTGGCTCCTGGGAAGCTTTTTGAGCCTCGGTTTCCTCCTTTGTATAAAGAAACCAAACAACTCCCCTCTTAGAGTTGTGGCGCGGACCGCGTAAGATTGACAAAGCAAACTCTTCACACAGTGCCTGGCACCAAGTAAGAATGCAATAAATCGTCACCTTTGTCATTATCGAGATACCAGGCAGAAGTTCGGGCTCAGAGAGGGCCCGAGACTCAACTAAATTCATCCTGCAGCAGAGTTGGAATCGGAACTCTTTCCCCAGGCGCGAGCTGGGAGCTTGAGGTGGGGAGGAGGCAGTGAAGAAACCTCCCAAGTGGCCGGAGCTGTGGGCCTGGTGGAGAGGTGTGGGGCGGGGAGGTAAGGTGACCCTTGCCCAGCGACCGCGCCCGCGAGGAGGGCATTCCCAGGCCTCCCACCCGAGGCCTGCAGGTGACTGGCGGAGCTGGGGGTAGCTGGGGAGCTCCGGGGCTGGGTTTGCCGTCTCCATGGTGACCGCCCGCGCGGCGCCAGCCTGACAGCCCGTCCGGGTTTTATGAATGGGTGACGTCACGGGCCTGGCGTCTAACGGTCTGAGCCGCTTGTTCAGACGCTGACACAGAGCAGCCCCGGGAGTGGGGTGGGTGGGAGGGGGGAGACTCGAGCTCCGCAGCTGCCGCGCCGTGGGAGGGAGACCCTGATCCGAGGTCTTTGGGGGGAAAGGCAAAAAGGGAGAAAAAAATTTTAATTACTTAATGATGCAGATTTGGGGAATTTTTGCAGGGGGCTGTAAATCCAGGGGAGCATCAGGGAAGGCAGTCCACTCTGGGCGCCTTCTATCTTGTTCAGGTCCCAGAGACCCAGTCCCCAATCCTGCAGGAAGACTTTCCAGAATTAATTGCTCCCATCCCAAGGGGCCTGGGTTAGCCCGCCTGGTCCCAGGAACATTAACCAGCAACATTCTCTGGGAATTGGGAAAGGACACCGCCCCGGTGGGCAGAGTGTAAAGGAGGGCCCGCTTTAAGTTTCAGCTCAAATATTTGGGAGATCAGGGTCCCAGAGATAATCTTCCAATAGGGTCCAGAAGCCCAGGCTCAAGTACTGGGCGACCCAGATCCCGCTGCTTCTCCATCGGGACCTCAGTTTCCCTCATCTGTAAAATGGGGCTGGAAAAGTGAGAAAATGAACCTGGGAAAACTGATTCTTGGAATCTTTTCGTTATTGGTAATACCGGTTTAGCCTCCTTCCCGAGGAGCCCAAGGCAGCCCTTGCCTCCACTAGCGACCTTGCACCGTGTCCTCCCACTCTCTCTGTTCTTGAGTCTCGGGTCCCTTTCCACGCCGGTGAAGGTGCAGTAGTAGAGCAGGAGGCGGGACCCAGAAGCTCTCTAGGCCGCGCCTCCAGACCTCCCATTGGCTGTTTTTGAACGTCTGAGGCCGCCCCCAAGGTGGGCGGGTGGGTGCGCCGCGGCGTCTCTATAAAAGTCGGGCGGTGGGGCTCGCATCTAGCTTTCTACAGCAGTCTTTTTACCGTTTCAACTTCATCCCGCACTCCCGTCGTTCGCCTCCTCCGTCCGCTTCACCTTCTCTCACCCAGACGCCAGAATCATGAAGGTCGCCAGTGGCAGCGCCGCGGCCGCCGCGGGCCCCAGCTGCGCGCTGAAGGCGGGCAAGACTGCGGGCGGCGCGGGCGAGGTAGTGCGCTGCCTGTCCGAGCAGAGCGTGGCCATCTCGCGCTGCGCCGGCGGCCCCGGGGCGCGCCTGCCCGCCCTGCTAGACGAGCAGCAGGTGAACGTGCTACTCTACGACATGAACGGCTGCTACTCGCGCCTCAAGGAGCTGGTGCCCACCCTGCCCCAGAACCGCAAGGTGAGCAGGGTGGAGATCCTCCAGCACGTCATCGACTACATCTGGGACCTGGAGTTGGAGCTGAACTCGGAATCCCAAGTCGGGACCCCCGGGGGCCGGGGACTCCCCGTCCGGGCTCCGCTCAGCACCCTTAACGACGAAATCAGCGCCCTGGCGGCAGAGGTGAGGTCCGAGTTGGAGTACGAGATCATTTTCCTTCTACGGATGGGGAAACTGAGGCCCAGAGAGGGAGGGGTTACTTGACCCTATGTCCGCCCCATCCTTTCGGGCACCTAGCTGCTCAAGGATGCCCAAGGAGATTGGAAAAGGTGCTGCCTCCTCGTGTTTCCTGGGGAAGAGGGGCTTGCAGCCCTGTCCCCTCCAACCTGCCCGTCTCACTTCTCTCTCCGTTTCATCACAGGCGGCGTGCGTTCCAGCGGACGATCGCATCTTGTGTCGCTGAAGTGCCGCCCTCAGGGACCGGCGGACTCCAGCCCTTCAAGGGGCGAGAGGAATAACTGTTCTCTGGTCCTTCCAAGCGCCTCGCCGGAGCTGGGGAGGAACAAGACAGATCGGCGGCCATTGGGCGCTTGCTGGATCCAGCCCGGGGCTGGGGGACTGACAGGGCAGGCTGACCCTCCCTCCTCGCCCACCAGCCACCAGAGACTTGGGGGAGTCCCCCCGTGTGTTTCTATTTTTTGAAAAGCAGACATTTTAAAAAATGGTCACGTTTGGTGCTTCTCAGATTTCTGAGGAAATTAATTGCTTTGTATTGTATATTACAATGATCACCGACTGAGAATATTGTTTTACAATAGTTCTGTGGGTTTTTTTTTTTTTTTTGGTTGTTGTTATTAAACAAATACTTTCGATGGTGAAGTTGCAGTGAATTCTTGGATTGAGGGGAGGGGTCTGGGCTGGGGTGACCCCTGACCCTTTTCGCAGCTGCTGCTAGGGGGAGGGGACTGGAAGGCCACATCTGGACTGTCGCTTTTACTGACCTGAAATGAGTGTTTCCGGTGTCTTTAAAGTCTATTCTTTCCCCCCATCCCTGGCCATTTCCCCGCTCCCTAGTGTCATAAAATTAAATCCTTTAGACTTTTAGGGTTTCTCAAAGCGGTCACTGGGTCGTATGGGTCACCTGGGGAGGTTGTTAAATGCAGATCAACCTGCCAAGGCCTCCTCTGGGTTGAAGAGTTTTCAACAAGTCAGTTACATTGGAGAACCAGGTCACCGGACCACCTGCATCTTGGCCGAAATGGGTGAAGCGAGACCCACAGGAAAGGGACTTTCCCAGAACCTCAGCTTGTCGGGGGCAGGACTTCCATCTTGCCCCATTCCCCTGTAGGAGGTGCCCCCCCCCCATGGGCTCCAGGCTTGTCCAAGTGGGTGAGCAAGTTGGCAGGGCCAGCCTGGGCACAGCTGCTGGGCCACCTGCTCTGGGTCTGGACTCGGTCCCCTCACCCTGGCCTGGCTATGCCAGCAGCTCACAGAACTTCTCTCTCCCCCAGGGCTCCTGTGTGGGCTCTGAGGAGGAGTGCGCGAGTCAGTCTGCAGCTCCTGAGCAGGAAAAAGGTGTCATTGACAAGGACCTATCTGCCTGGACATGTGTGAAGTTTGTACTCATGGGGGAGTGCATATGAGTGTCTGGACCTGTGTGTGTGACGTGAGTGAACTGGTAGTTACCCTGTGGGGCTGGGTCATCTGTTGGTGTGCAGGCCTGGGGGTGTGGGTGAGGATACACAGGGGGATGTGTGCAGAAGGGCAAATGTGCGCACGTGTGTTCTGCAGGATAAGTGAGCACACTCCAGCTGTCTGGGCTGGTGTGCTCTGCTGAAATGCACTGTGCGGCTCTTGGCCTGGCTCTGGCTTGATGGACGGGTTTGTGTGTCTGGGGGCTGCAGAACTGCACTGGGTTTCTAAGTAGATGTCTGTAAATCGGCTGGCATTCCTGGGTCTCTGCTGGTCTAGGAGTGGGGGTGGGGTGGTAAGTTTATTCAGGAAAACCCTAAAATGTTCAAGTACCACCTTTCCAGGCAGTTGTTAGGACCTTGGGGACACCAACCCTTAAGTATCCCTACCAGGCAGTTGCCAGGTATTACACAGGTAGAAACTGAGCCCCAGAAAAGGCAAAGAACTTGTCCCAGAGAGTGTAAGGACTGTTAATATATTTTGTCAATAAATAAAATAGAATAAAATAAACAGCACCAAGCACCACGAGCCCCACTGTGCTCTAAACCCTTTACAGAAAGGATTTCATGGGTCTCTGTGGGGCTAAGGGCAGGATTCTGAATAATAATAATAATAATAATAATAATGAAGACTATCAACTATGAGCACTAACAATAAGCCAGATATCAACCCCCTCTCCGAGCACATTCTAGACTTTATCAAAGAGCCCAGTATTCGGAGGTAAATCGTGTCCTTCGCTACTGCCCACTCAACTCCCCACCGGCTACTGTTTTGTAGCATTAACTTCACAGAACTGTTGTAGAGAATAAATGAAATAGAGCACTTAGCACGTAGTGTTTGCGAGCTATAAGTTATTATTAACTGTCCCCTGAACGTCCTTGCAGTGTCCTCAGAGGCACACGTGTGCCCCACTCCCTCCCGCGTGCCCCCCCACCCGCCTACCAGCCCACCCACCGGGCCGTGGGCGTGTCCCCGCGAGTACTCCCCCACGGCACGACCCTTTTCCAGGAGAGGAAGGGGCTGTGCCGAAGGGGTGGGGGCCCGGGTCACCTCCCCCGCAGTGCAGGCACACTCTGGCTTCCACGTTTCCCTCTTTTCCCCTTTGGCCCGGGCCCAGCCCATCTGGAGGCCGGCTCGGCGGCGGCCTGGGAGCGTTTCCATCAGCTGGGCCCGAGGAATGCGGAGCTATTTAACCTGAGCATCCCCAGGTGTACGGAGGCGCCTGGCTGTCTGGGGCCCGCCGCCTTTGGCACGGCCGCGCTAGACAAACAGCGCGCCGCCCCCGCCCTGCCCCTCCGCCCGCAGCTGCAGCCAGGCCTGGGAACTGGCGGGCGCCGGCGGCTTGCATAAGAGGCTCGCGCTCCGCGGAGGGAGGGGCGAGCGGGGGACGGGGGCCGCCGGGGGGTGTGAGAGCAAGAGTGTGTGTGTGTGCGTGCGCAGCGCGCAAAACCCTGCTGCGAGTGTGTGTATGTACAGCACTGAAAACCCTGCTCTCTGCGTGTGTTTGTGTGTGTGTGTGTGTGTGTGTGTGTGTGTGTGTGTGTGTGTGTGTGTGTGTGTGTGTGTGTGTGTAGCACACAAAACCCTGCTCCTTTGGGCCGCCGCTGGGGAAATCATTAACTCCTTAACCCTGCCAGACAGGGGGCAGGAGCTGGGCGCGGGGAGGGGGTGGGGGAGACCGCAGAGAAAAACCAGGACAAAGTTCTTTGGGCATTGGACCCTGCCTCTCCAGGGCTTTGGGGCCCAAGAGCTGAAGGATTTTTTTCTTTTCTTTAACAAACACTTCTAGAGCGCTTATTCTGTGCCGGGTACTATATTAAACTCAAAATTAATTTGGTTAATTCTCCTCACAGCTGTAAGGGGGCAATGCTATCATATGCTCATTTTAATAATAGCAACAACAGCAGCACAACAGTAAAGGTAAGATAACATTTTAGTAGGGAGGCTGGTAGAACACAGCTTCTGAATCAGCCTTGATGCTCCTCACTTCGCCTGTCTGAGCCTCCATTTTCTCATCTGGGAAATGGGCTCCAGAACCTCAGCCTCAAGGATCAATTGAAGGGTTGTGAATGGAAAGCTTGGCACCAGGACTGGCTCAGTGTAGACACTTGGTATATGTTGGTATAAAATGTTTTGTGCCCTCACTAAGGGGATTGTCTCATGAGCCCTATCAGATGTGTGAACCCATCGCTATTCCTACTTTTCAGATGATAAAAGGGAGACATCAGAGAAGTGACCCACCCAAGGCCACACAGGGACTGACTAAGAACTTTCTGGAAACTAGGCTTCTGAGGGGCTTCACATTCCCACTGGACATCCAATTGAGCTTTTCTTTTTTCTTTTTAAATAGGAATGAATTTTTTTAAACCAGTTTTTGTTTTTTAATGTTTTTATTTTTGACTGTGTTGGGTCTTCGTTGCTGCACGCGGGCTTTCTCTAGTTGTGGTGGGGGGGGCTACTCTTCATTGCAGTGCGTGGGCTTCTCATTACAGTGGCTTCTCTTGTTGCGGAGCATGGGCTCTAGGCATGTGGGCTTCCGTAGTTGTGGCACATGGGCTCAGTAGTTGTGGCTCTTGGGCTCTAGAACGCAGGCTCAGTAGTTGTGATGCCCGGGCTTAGTTGCTCCACGGCACCCAATTTAGCTTTTTCATCTTATTTCCAATCGAAATCACACCGGGTCATTATATATTTTTGTTTTAAACACATAAACTGGAAAAACGCAAGACATAACGCATATCACAATTTTTGCAACTCATGTTTTGGCATTTCTTAATTTTAAAAAATCTAATGAGAGCCTTGAAAGATGGAAATGGCCCAGGCTCTCTCTTCCTCTAAGAGGTCGTGGGCCAGGTCCAATGTGACCTGGCTCTGAGAAGACAGGTCCCACAGTGGGGCACAGTCTTGAACCAGGTAGTGACCAACCAAACTGTGGACACGTCTGCTTGGATCCTGGTGGCTAGGGATCACTAGGCCCTGACCTCTGGAGGCACATGCCCCCCTCCACAGAGGTCAAGGGGGTTTCATGCGCAAACACCAACCTTACACTTGCCAATTTGAGTCACCCAGACCTCAAAGTGCCCCTGGAGCTGCCTCCCCGCCCCCCAACATTGCCTCCTGAGCCTAAGACTCAGGGGTAAAACCTTTCCTCACACCAGCTACTCTTATTGAGTCCCAGGGACTGCACACAGGGAGGGCTCCCGGCTGTCCAGGTCACACACTGCAAGGCTTTCCATTGACAGTTGGGCCTGGGAGTCCAGCCTGACTACCAGAGGGAAAGGTGAGTCATGGCTCAGCCAGGGTCCCGGGCGCCGCTTTCCGGGAAAGGGAAGGGAACGGAAGAGAGGAAATCAAAAGGCCTGGAGGCGCACAAGGCGGTGGGGCGTTCTTATCTTCCCGGGACCCGCCCTGGCTGGCGCTTCCTGCCCCAACTCTTGCAAAATGGATTTCCCAGCGCTGCCCCCAAGAGGGGCACCGCGGGCCATACAGGGTTGCATCAGGGCCTTGTGCAAGGCATAGCTGGCGGGGAGGGCGATGCTGCAGGCCAAGAGGGGGCAAGCGAGGTGGGACTTGGCTTCTAGGTCCAGTGCCACTTCTGATTGGCACTTGTCACCTCCCTGGCCTTCATCATCCTCAGCTTTAAAATGGGTGTTACAGCCACTGTTCTGAGGTTTCAGTGACATCATCCCCGTCCCATCCACTCCTCAAGCCTCACCCAAGCCAGGCCATTGTCATCTCTACCTGGAAAACTGTACCGGCCCCAACTGGTTCATTCAACAAACATGTTGGCCCTTGAACAATGTGGTTTTGACCTGCACGGAGTCCACGTCCCCAACACCCGGGCCGCAGACCGGTACCTGTCCTGGGCCTGTTAGGAACCGGGCCGCTCAGCAGGAGGTGAGTGGCGGGCGAGCCAGCGAAGCTTCGTCTGCAGCTCCCCACGCTCGCATTACCGCCTGAACCACCCCCCCCCCGCCCCTTCCCGGTGCGTGGAAGAATTGTCTTCCACAAAACCGGTCCCTGGTGCCGAAAATGTTGGGGACCACTGCACTACAGGACTACAAGATCGGTGCGTGGCTGAAACCACTGATGCAGAACCACGGATGCGGAATCCCCGATAAGGAGAGCTGAGTATAAACTACACGCGGATTTTCACTGCGTCGGGTCGGTGTCCCTAACCCACGCATTGTTCAAGGGTCAACGGTAGTTACAAAGTTTCTACCTGTGCTAGGAGTGGGTTGCAGAAGCTAAGAATTTAGATAAAAATCCTTGCCCTACTGGAATTTACGTTCCTAGTGGAAGAAGACAGACAGTAGATAAACACGCATAAGCATAATCAGAGGTGGATTTACCCTGAAATGACTGAAGCTTACATTTCAGGTCTTCACATCTGGAAGGAGTCCTAGCAATGAGTTATGTGGGGTTTTGTGTGTTTGTTTGTTTGTTTCTTTGTGTGGGTGTATTTTTGTAAAATTTGCAAAATGTTGTGCCTAGATGCAAAAATCTAGGCCCACAAAACCTAGATTCTCTCCTGTATATGCAGAGGGCATGCAACAGGATCCAAGCTTGAAGACAAGGCTGCTGGAGGCGGAGCAGAATCATGTCTACTCGGTAGTTCATGTTTTCAGCTTGAGACCCCGGTCTCTGAGCGGCGGAGAGGAGCTGGGTGGATCAGCGAGCTCCAGCACAGTTGAACTCACTCAGCTCACAGCAAACCTGGGCGCCCTGCCCGCTCCGCCCTTTCTCGGACCACTGGCCCCCCTTGCCGGGAAGACCTGGAACTGCGCCAGCGCCGGCGAGAAACCAGGCCTGGTTCCCGAGGGCTGTGAAGGCTGGTGCCTTGGCGGCCTCTGGCGGACTGTCTGGGAACTGCAGCCAGAGCTGTGATTTCTGTGTCTGGTATGTGACTGTGTGTCTGTGTACATGTACACAGCAGGTGACGAATCCAGAAATCTCCACCCAGCTCCTGCTCTGATCAGGGCCTTAGTTACTCTGTCCCCCATTCTTTCATACTCTTCCTTCTTCCTTGCTGTATGACAGCCCCCTCTGAGCCTCATTACCTTATCCACAAGAGGAGGAGATCTTAGGCAAATTCTTGAAATTTTTTAAAATTGTGAAATGTATTATACATACAAAAGGGTACATATCACGAATGCATACAGTTTAAAGACAATAATAAAATAAACACTTGAGTATCAGCCACCGTGCTTAAGAAATAGAATATTAAATCTTTCGGTGCCCCTCTGGATAAAATCCCCTCTCTCCCTGTAAAGACATTACCACTATTCAGAACTTTGTGTTATTTAATCATTTACTTTTCTTTTATTTTTTCCCACATACGTACCAGTATGCATCCTTAAATAATCTATTGCTTAATTTTACCTGGTTTTTTCTGTTATAGAATCATACTAAAAAATAAATAAATAGAATCATACTGTGTGTAGTTTTCTGTCACTTGCTTTTCTCATGTAATATGAATTACA
This sequence comes from Pseudorca crassidens, assembly GCF_039906515.1. Taxonomy (NCBI): domain Eukaryota; kingdom Metazoa; phylum Chordata; class Mammalia; order Artiodactyla; family Delphinidae; genus Pseudorca; species Pseudorca crassidens. The sequence continues at coordinate 62,572,806 of NC_090310.1, forward strand.
CTAGAGCCATCCACAGTGATGTGTGTAGCCTTAATTCACTCACTTTTCACTGTGTATAGTATTCTGTAATGTGATTTTTTTTTTTTTTTTTTTGGCCGTGCTGCTCCTCATGCAGGATCTTAGTTCCCCAACCAGAGATCGAACCCACAACCCCTGCAGTGGAAGCGGGGAGTCTTAATCACTGGACTGCCAAGGAAGTCGCTCTGATGTGATTTATTTACCCAATCCTCTGTTGCTGGACCTTTGGGTTGTTGCATTGTTTTTGCTGTTATCAGCAGGGCTGCTCTGAATGTCCTTGTGCATATCTCCCAGTGAAGATGTGTGTGAAGGAGTGAGATGGCTGCATCACAGGGCATACACAGTTTAAATGTTACTAGGTTGGACTGGAGTCTATTTTGATTAAACAGAGGAGTCAGAACTGGGAAGTCCCTTACATACCACTTAACCCAACACACTCACTGTAGAGATAAGAAAAGGAAAACGCAGAGAAGTTAAGTGACTTGCCCAGAGTCCCCAGCCTTGACCTCCCCATTTTGAGGATCAGCAAGACTATTTCATCGTTAAAATTGTCTTCTGGGCTGGTTTTAGAATTCTGGACAAAGTAGAAACAAGGACACTCCTTGGAAAGCATGCCACAGACACACACACACACACACACACACACACATTCACTCCATCTCCAAGTCCTGCCAATTCTAACCCCCTAAATGTATCCCAAATGCACGCATTTCTGCCCATCCCCCTGGCTTCCATTACCTCGCACCTGGACATTGCAGTAGCCTCCTCACTGGTCTCCCTGCTTCTAGCACTGTTCCCCCCCCCCCCGACATTCTCCAAATGGCAGCCAGAGGGATCTTTCTAAAATGTTGGCAGAACGTATCACTTGCCTGCATAAGAGTCTCCTGTACCTTCCAGTTGCTCTTAGAATACAATCCTAATTCTGTACCACAGCTCACAAGGCACAGTAAGGCCTGGCTCCTGCCTATGTTCTCCCACTCGCCTGCACTCACCTCACTGCTCTCCTGTCACTTTGGTCACTTTCCAATTACTCTTCCCTGACTGGGAGGCCTTTGCATGTGCTGTGCCTGTTGCCTGAAATTCTATGCCCCACAAATAAACATTCTTGTCACTCAGGTCTCAGCCCAAATGTTCCATCAGAGGGGTCTTCCTGACCATAACATCTCTTTTCTTTTAAAAAAAAAAAATTATTTATTTGTTTATTTGGCTGTGCCAGGTCTTAATTTGCAGCATGCATGCGGGATCTAGTTCCCTGACCAGGGATCGGACGCCAGGCCCCCTGCATTGGGAGCATGGAGTCTTAACCACTGGACCACCAGGGAAGTCCCACCATCTCCCTTCTTTCTTTCTTTTTTTTTTTGGCCACTCCTTTTGTGGGATCTTTGTTTCCCGACCAGGAACTGAACCCAGGCCCTCGGCAGTGAAAGCACAGAGTCCTAACCACTGGACCACCAGGGAATTCCCACCATTTCCTTTCATTCCCTGCCTTTCACCCTGTTTTTTGTTTCCTTCCTAGCACCATTCACATCTGTAATTGTCCTTGGGGAAATCTGCTTAACCTCTCTGGACTCGTTGCACTTAGAACAATTCATTATCCTTGTGGCAGGTTTTTTTTGGCAATACGCGGGCCTCTCACTGTTATGGCCTCTTCCGCTGCGGAGCACAGGCTCTGGACGGGCAGGCTCCGCGGCCATGGCTCACGGGCCCAGCCGCTCTGCGGCATGTGGGATCCTCCTGGAGTGGGGCACGAACCTGTGTTCCCTGCATCGGCAGGCGGACTCTCAACCACTGCACCACCAGGGAAGCCTGTGGCAGTTTTTTAAATTGCCACAATTACTCCTTCCTTTGAAAGGTGGGTCTATGTCCCCTCCCTGCGAACCTGGATGGGTTTCTGTGACTGCTTTGACCAATAGTTTACAGCAATTGATGCTACATGACTTCCAAGGCTAGATTAGGAAAGGGCCTTCAGCCTCCGTCTGGTTTTCCTGGGGCACTCACTCTGGAGGAAGCAGCAGCCAGGTGAGCCTGCCATGAGACCTTCCTGCTGGCACGGCCATGGGCAGGCACTCCCGATGACACTGCCAGCTGAGCTCAGCCATCCGGTCATTCAGGTCTACAAGAGGCTATCTTGGATCCTCTGGACTAACCCGTCTGTCAGCTGAATCCCACTGAGTGACCACAGCTGACGCCACAGGGAGCAGAATTGCCCAACCAAGCCCTGCCTGAATTCCTGATCTATAGAATCTGTGAGATACAATAAAATGGCTGTTGTCTTTTAAGACGCAAAGTTTTGGAGTAGTTGTTACCAAACAGTATAAAACCAAAACAATCTTGTGTGTTTGTTCCCTTGTTTATTGTGACTCCTTTCTCTAGGACGGGGGCTCCATGGGCTGCTTTGTTCTCTGCTGTATGACCTCTGTCCAGCACAAAGCCTGGCATGCAATTGGCGCTCAGTAAGTACTTGTTGAATGAAAGACAGCGTGGATGAATAGAGGTACTCACACTATACTCCGCTCCAGCTCCCTTCACCCTGCTGGGTGGGGTTTTGGGGACAATCCTGCAGATACCTTGGCATTGGGAAGAGGGGTACCCAAGTTCCTGCCATCCCCTGGCAGCCCAGTCCCTAGCTCTGGAAGTGGGTACTGAGAGTTGCTTTGATCACCAAAGCCCACTGGGGCCTCAGGGCCTCTCCAGTAAGTGCCCACCTGCCATGACCTCTCTTCTATGGTCCAGCCTGTGGGCTTTGCATAAGTTCCTTCCAATGATGTCTTTCAAGCTTCCTTTACCTGAAGTCACTTCCTCCAGAAAGCTGGTGCACTTTGGGAACTTTCCCAGGCTCTCTACCTGACCTCCAGAAACAAGTCCCCTCAACTGCTTCTTTATTTTTTTTTAATATTTATTTGGTTGTGCCAGGTCTTAGTTGCAGCACATGGGCTCCTTAGTTGTGGCATAAGAAATCTTAGTTGCAGCATGCTTGTGGGATCTAGTTCCCTGACCAATGATCAAAACCAGACCCCCTGCATTGGGAGCGTAGAGTCTTATCAACTGCGCCACGATGGAAGTCTCTCAACTGCTTCTTGATCACAGACAATTCCAGGGATTTCTCTAAGATCATTCCTGCTCAGTGCCTGCAGAACACCTCTTTGCCCTATACTGTTATCTCCCAACAAGGACACACAGCCCTCTTTCCTGCAGTTCAGTCCCCTGACAAGGACAGCCCCATCCCGAGATATCTATGTGCCAAGCCCTCTGCTAGGTGTTTTGCTGCCAGTATCTCATTTCAACACCTCCACAACCCAGTGAGGTCAGATTCATAATTATCTCACTTTATAAATAAGAAAGCTGAGATTCCAAGAGGAAAAATAAGTTCCAGGTACATGGCTGGCAAGTAATCTTCTGGGATCCAATTCATCATCGTCAACATTATGATTGTAATTTCTTAAAGTACTGACTGTAAAGGTAACAGTCCACTAAAGGACGCTAAATTCAGTGGGTCAGACTTTAAGCAGAAACAGGATATTTTCACAGTTTCAAAATATCCCCCTTAATGTATTTAATAATTACAAAGAGTAAAATATTAATTTTAATATCAATCCCCCTAAACAAGGGATCAAGATGATGTCACCAGTTATACACATCAACCTCATGAAGTCTTGGGCATATGTCACTTCTGTGGTGTTTTTCCCCAAAAATGCGTAACCTCAATTTGATCACGAGAAAACCTACGACAAACCCAAATTGACGGACAGTCTACAAAAGAGCTGGCTAGTATTCTTCAAATGTGTCAAGATCATGAAAAAGATGGAAGGACAGAGGAGCTGTCCAAATTGGAGGGGACTAAGGAGACATGACAACCGCATGTGATGTGGGGTCCTTCCTGGACTGGATCCCAGAACAGAAAAAGGACATTAATAGGCAAACTGATGAAACCCAGATAACTTCTGTTGTTAGAACTTTAGTTAATAGTAATATCCAAGGTTAATTTCTTAGTTCTGATAAGGGTTCTATCATTATGTAAGATGTTGGCAAAAGGGAAAGCTGGGCATAGGACATACAGGAACTCTGTACTAGTTTTGCAACTTCTGTAAGTCTAAAACTACCTCAAAAGGAAGAAAAAAACATTAAAATAAAAAAGAGAGAGAATGAAGGCTAAGCTAGAGTAAGCCTCCTACAGCCCAACTCTCCCACTGGTTACAGCTAAAAACTCTGGACAAATACAAAAAGCAACTACTTAAGAAAGCCATTCTCTGGTGGCGCAGTGGTTAAGAATCTGCCTGCCAATGCAGGGGGACACAGGTTCGAGTCCTGATCCAGGAGGTTGCCACATGCCGCGGAGCAACGAAGCCCGTGCGCCACAACTACTGAGCCCACGTGCCTACAGCCTGTGCTCCGCAACAAGAGAAGCCACTGCAATGAGAAGCCCGCGCACCGCAACGAAGAGTGGCCCCGCTCGCCGCAACTAGAGAAAGTCAGCGTGCAGCAACAAAGACCCAACATAGCCAAAAATAAATAAATAAATAAATAAGAAAGAACACTGTAAAGTAAATAATAGCAGATTGGAGTGAAAAGTCAAAATATGAAGGACAACCCACACAGCAGTAGTAAGTTTCCTGGTAAATGTTCTTCCTGTATCTTCTTGCTTAGACCCAGGGTACTCTGAGTTCAGGAAACTGCACACCTGACATGAGCAGCAAAAACTCCCATAGAGAAGCCCAACATTCTGGCCAGAGAACGGGGAAAATGGACCTCCGGAAGCTGGAAAGTGTGAGGAATTCCTTGGTATTATTTTTTTAATTTAATTAAATATATATATATATATTTATTTCTTTTTGGCTGTGTTGGTTCTTTGTTGCGGTGCGCAGGCTTCTCATTGCGGTGGCTTCTCTTGTTGCAAGCCATGGGCTCTAGGGGCGCCGGCTTCAGTAGTTGCAGAAAACGGGCTCATTAGTTGCAGAACGCGGGCTCAGCAGTTATGGCTCACAGGCTCTAGAGCTCAGGCTCAGTAGTTGTGGCACACGGTCTTAGTTGCTCTGTGGCATATGGGATCTTCCCGGACCAGGGCTTGAACCCGTGTCCTCTGCATTGGCAGGAGGATTCTTAACAACTGCGCCACCAGGGAAGCCCTCCTTGTTATTATTTTTATTTAATCTTTGCTCTCAGTCCCAGTCTGCTCTGCAGTTCCCAAAGTTGTTGAGAGAAGAGTCTTGAGAAAACCCACCTGCTGGAGAAAAGAACTTGGAAAAGGAACCCCTGAGTGTAAATACTGTGGGGCGAATCTGTCTTTTCTCTGTTTTCTGTCTTTTCTCTTGCTGCTTTGCCCCAGGGGTAGGCCCAGTGGTGACAGTGCTGGTGGTTAGAACTCTGAGAAAACTTCATATTTCAGACCAGAGGACCAGAAAAAATGGGCCTGTAGAGCCAGATAATGTAGATAAAATGCTGGAGAGGAGAGAATGGATGAAGGAAACCCTCTAATTCTGTGTATGAACCAACACAAGTCCTGGGCTCAACTCCAAGCTGAGCCTGTATGGAAGACACCCCAAGAAGGTGAGCAAAGCTTTGGGTACTGACACCGTGTAAACCACTGCCCATATCCCAGACTAACCCCTGCACCAGGCAGACCCAAACCACATAGCAAAGCTTTGAAAGTAAAACTGATTAGAATCACTGCCTGCAGCAGGTGACATAGAACATGCAGTCTGCACCTAACCAGGTTTGCCTGCTACTAAAAAAGAACAAATTTCCAGAGGCTTTTTAACAGTACCCAGAGTCTCAGAAGATAGTATTGAAAATGTCCAGGATACAATAAAAAGTTGCTCAATAAGGAACATCCAACCAATTCTCAAAGCAAAAGACAATAGATGCAAACCGTGAAAAGACCCAGATGTTGGAATTGTCAGACAAAGACTTCAAAGCAGCTATTATAACAGTACACTGTGAGGGAAAGATGGATGCTTTAGAATGAATGTGAAAACAGACATTCTCAGCAGAGAAATAGAAACCATAAAAAAAGAGCCAAAAAACAGGCGGTGTTGGTCAAAAGGTACAAAGCCTCAGTAATACAAAACAAGTTCTGGAGATCTGTACAGCACAGGGCCTGTAGTTAGTATTGTATTGTATGTATACTTAAAAACTTGCTGGGTGTGATGAATTGGGAAATTGGGATTGACATATATACACCAATATGTATAAAATGGATAACTATTAAGAACCTGCTGTATAAAAAAATAAATAAAATAAAATTAAAAAAGAAGTTTTACAGAATAAAAAGAAAAATACTTGCTGGGAGGGTAGATCTTATGTTAATTGCTCTCACCACACAAAGGAAATCAATATTTTTAAAGGCAGGGGCAGGAGGAAACTTTTGGAGGTCATGCATAAATTTATGGCCTTGATTATTGTGGTGAAATTTTCAGTAGTGTATACTTACCTTCAAACTCATCAAGTTGTATACATTAAATATCTGTAGCTTTCTCTATGTCGATTATACCTTAATAAAATGATTTAAAAAAGAATCACTGAATTATACTAAGAAAAAAAAAAAAAAAAAACAAATGACCAAATGACAATTTTAGAACTTAAGAAGCACAATATCTCAGATCTTAAAAATTCAGAGGATGGTCTCAATAGCAAAGGGAGATGACAAAGAAAAGACTCAGTAAACCTGAAGCTAGATCAATAGGAGTGAAGCAATCTAAAGAAGAGAGAGAGAAAATATTTTAAAAACTGAACAGAGACTTAGGGACATGTGGGAAAATATCAAAAGATTTCATATGCACGAAATTGGAGTCCCTTAAAGTTGCAGAAAAAGAATTTTTTAAAATGACGACTGAAATTTTCTCAAGTTTGGTGAAAAACTTAAATTTACAGATTCAAGAAACCCCGCAAACGCCAAACAGGATAAACTCAAAGACAACCCACACTCACACATCTCATAATCAAACTAAAAACCACCAATAAGGAAAAAACAATCTTGAAAGCAGCCAGGAAAAAAAAAAGAACCAAAAGCCAAAAACACTTTACATTTAAGGGGCCATGGAGGCCAGAAGATAGTGGAACAGCATCTTTAAATTGCTGCAGGTTGGGACTTCTCTCGTGTCACAGTGTTTAAGAATCCGCCTGCCAATGCAGGGGACACAGGTTTGGGCCCTGGTCCGGGAAGATCCCACATGCCGCAGAGCAACTGAGCCCGTGCGCCACAACTACTGAGCCTGTGCTCTAGAGCTTGTGAGCCACAACTACTGAGCCCACACACCTAGAGCCCGTGCTCCGCAACAAGAGAAGCCACTGCAATGAGAAGCCCATGCACCGCAACGAAGAGTAGCCCCCGCTCGCCACAAGTAGAGAAAGCCCGCGTGCAGCAACGAAGACCCAACGCAGCCATAAATAAATAAGTAAATAAATAAATAAAAATACAGTGCTGCAAGGGACTTCCACAGCAGTCCAGTGGTTAGGACTTTGTACTTCCACTGCAGGGGGCATGGGTTCAATCTCTGGATGGGGAGCTAAGATCTCGCAAGCCACGCAGCACGGTCAAAATAAATAAATAATAACAATAATAATAATAAAAATAAAGTCCTGCAAGAAAAGAACTGTCAACAACTCTACATCTAGCAAAAATATCCTTCAGGAATGAAAGTAAAATAAAGACATTTTCAATGAAGGAAACTAAGAGAATTTATCATCTGTGGGCCTGCTCTAAAAGAAAGTTAAAGGAAGTTCTTCAGGCTGAAGGGATATGACCCCAGAGATAAACTTGGGAGTTTAGGAATAAATAAAAAGCAACAAGAGGGTAAAAATATGAATAAGTATAATAGATTGTATTTCTCCTGTTAAGTTCTTTAAAATATATATGACTTGAGAGCAAAAATCCTAACATTTTTTGGGGTATTTCAATGAATGTAGATGTAATACATATATGATAACTATTATAAAGGGGAAAAGGTAAAGGCACCTTTATGGTTGTAATGCATCTATCTTTTACTTGAGGTGTAAAGTATGAACACTAAACAGACTGTCAAACGTTAAGTATGTATATTGTAATCCCTAGAGAAACACAGAACCTACAGAAAATTAATACAAAGATATACAGCCAAAAGGCCAATAAGTAAATAAAAATGGAAGAGTAAGAATAACAAAATAATCCATTGCACAGCTAGATCCCACTTCATCCCAGTCTGGAAGCAGAGGGACCTGAGTGAACAGGCTTGATGGGTAGAGCATGCAGGAAAAGTGAGCCTGTGGGTTTTTATGTGTGTAATTTTGGACTGATTAGAGAGGGTACTTTCCACGGAGGTCAAGGAAAGCCTCTCTGAGGAGATGATATTGAGTTGAAATTGGGAGGACAATGGTGGGGTTTGGGGTGTCAACACTTAATACCCTCTTTCTTGCCCAAGTTCTGAAACAACTGAGTCAAATGAGGAGTCAGATATATTGAATCCAAATAACATTTTGTTACCATTCCAGTTACTACTGCTGCATAACAAACCACCTGAAAACTTAGTTGTAAAACAGCTGTCTGATGTTAATGGATTCTGTTGGTTGGGAATTCAGAAAGGGCACAGCAGAGATGTTCCATAATGTCTGGGATCTTAGCCGGGAAGACTCGATGGCTGAGGCGGACTTGATGGCTAGGGGCTGGGATTGTCTGGAGACGTACACGGCTAGAAGCTGAGGTTGGGTGTAGGCTGGCACCTCAGCTGGGCTGCAGCCAGAGCACCTAGATATGACATGGGCTAGTTTGGCTTCCTCACGGCATGGTGGCTGGGTTATAAGAGAGAGCATCCCAAGAGAGTCCATGGCATTTTATGATCCAGCTTTGGAAGTCACACAGCATCACTTTGACCATGTCCTATGATTAAAGCTGTCACAAAGGTGCACTCAAGTTCAAGGAATGGGGACATAGATGCCACCACCTGATGACAGGAGTGTCAAGGTCACATTGTAAAGAGAACGTGTGGAATTGGAGATACTGTTAAGGCCACAATAACTGATAAACTTGTTTGTAGACCAGAGTTTAAGTCTGCGGGTGAGAAGTGAGGTGTGCTGCTCCAGTAAAGCCTTTCTCATGGGAACACGCCAGTGGGAATAAATGAGCCTTGTTCTTGAGAGAAGAGCATTTCAGCAGAGGGAGTAGTTGCAAAGACCCTGCCATGGGCAAGAGTGGAGTATGTTCCAAGACCTGAAAGGCAGCATGGCTGGGGCATGGTGGGAGAGGAGGAGAGGTTGATGGGGGAGCTGCATTTGCTGAGTTTGGCAGGAGGGACCTTAAATATCAGGCTAAGGAGTTTGCTGGGAGGCCAGTGGGTGCTAAGGAAGTCTGAAGGATGCCATGAAGCTGTCCCCACAAGGGCCAGAGTCACATCAGGGGGCATTATCCCCATGCCCATGAGGCAGTTGAGTTTGAGAAGACAAGGCTTTGGGACTTGGCCAGGGTCCCTCACACCCTGCCCTGTGCACCCTTGGTTTGTCCTGTGGTGCAGAAGGCCCTGGGAGATCAGGAACAGAAGCAGCAGACCATTCCGTGTGGAGCCCCAGGGCGGGATCTGAAGGGACCAGTGCCTACCCCAGAGTTAATTTGACCCCCTGCGCCCCCAGGATCCCACGGCCACAGCCCTTCGCCAAGTTGGACTATTCTCTTGGTGGTCAGAGCAGAGCACTGGGCTGGACCTCAAGGCAATGCCCACACTGCCCATAGCTCCATCCATAGCTTGGCTGATACGTCACTGCTGTGGGCACCTCTAGGAGAAGCTCCGCTTAGACCATCGCATTCACCCTCCTGGTCCCCAAGCAGAGTTTGGGTGTGACTGGCATTATAGAAACGTGGAAAGGAGGCCATGCAGGCAGCCACGAAGAGGGGTTGAAACCAGCAGAGGATAGAGCTGGGACTAGAATCCTAGATGTGGGCCTCCCAAGCGCTCAGTTTCACGGCCCCTGATAACCAGGGGGTCCTTTGATGTCGTTTGTATACATCTGCCCAGGTCGGGGGTGGTGCTGATGAGGACCCGGACCCCAGGCCCGGGATGCCAATGCAGCGAGTTCTGTCGAAGCCCCACCCCCGCGCCCCTTCTCCTGGCTCGAGGCGAGTTCGGATACCCGTCCGGCCGCTTCGTGCCCTTCCTGCGGTCAGAGCTTGAGGGCTTCACGGTCCTGCTCCGCTCGGGGAACGTCTTCGCCTCCTCTGCCTCAGAGGTCGCCTGCAACGTGGGGGCTCCGGCTTGCGCCCTCACTGACCACGTGGTGGGGGCGGGGCCTGAGCGGGTTGGAGGGGGCGGGGCCCTGGGGACGGACAGGGAGGGCCTGCGTGACAGTCGGGGCGAGGCCGGAGCAGGCGCGGGCCTGAGGGGAGTGACAGAATGGGCAGGGCCTCGGGGAGGATCTAGGGAAAGTGAGCTGTGCCCTGCGGGGGCGGGGCTTGCTGACAGGGTGGGGGCTCGGCTGGGGCGTGCTGTGGCGAGCAGGCTGACAGTAAGGGCGGGGCTCGGGAGTGGGCGGCACCACAGAATGACTGAAAGAGCAAGGCTAGAGCCAGGAAGAGGGTTTAACGAGTCTTGCGAAGGCAGTGCGGGAAGGACTAACTGGGCAAGGGGCCGGCCGCGGGCTGAGCGATTGAGGAGGAGCCTCAGGGTACGGGCGGGGCCGGCGGGCGGGCTCAGCTAGGCGAGCTGGGCGAGGCCAGGGATAACTGACGGGACTGGGGTAGGGCTGGAGATGGTGGAACGCTAGACTACTACGTAGAGTCCAGAGGTGCGGGCACAATGACTGTGCAAGGGGCCAGGGAAAGATGACTGGCAGCTCGAGGACGGGGAAGGAGGGAGGAGACGAGGGACGTAGGTGAGTAGAGTGAGGCAGGTGGCGGGACCTAGAATAACGGCCGCCTGTGGTGGGGGGGGGGCCAAGAGGCCATGAGTGACAGCCAGAGGGGTCGGCCTCAAACGTCTCCCCTGCAACTCTGCGAGGAATTCCTCTTCCGGCTGAACAACGCGGGCTTCGCTCACTTCGTGCCCCAGGTGTGGTGGTGCAGAGATAACAGACCTGCAGGAAGGAGGTTTCCATCTTCCAGGCCACCACCGGTCTCGTCCCGTCCCAATGAAATCCATCCGAGGGCGTCCACCTGCTCCTGATCGCGCCACGGGATCGTTCCTAGGGCCGGGAAACGCGCCACTAGCGACCGCTCCCGTGGTAGCCCTGGTTCGGCGTCGGTTCTGAGCCGGCCCTCCTGTCTACAGTTGCAGAAGCGCTTTCTGGACTGGTCCCTGCTGGATCTGCGGATCTTCGCACGACGTCCTCCGAGCCTGCGCTGCCGCCCGGGCACCTTCATGCTGGCGCTGCCCGTCGCCTGAAGGCCGCAGTGTCCCGGAATCACAGTGTCCCTGCTGGGAGTCAGCTTTCCAGCTGGTGGGCGGGATCGGGCTCTGCTCTGTCCTTAACACGTCCCCTCTGTTTACCGGCACCCGCCCCCCCCACCCCCACCGCCCAACTGGCCCCATCCCCTTAGTGCCTCGGTTGCCCTGCTCTTCCCTGGCCCACTCTTACACGCAGTCCCCGCCCCTAAGGATAAGCCCCGCCTACTCCTACCTTCCGGTCTCCGACTACCCTATATCTCCTCCCCAGTCCCTGCACTTCTTGGCTTCGCCCCCTCCTATCCCAGGCCTCCTCCCCATGTTCAAATGGCTCCAGGGGCTCCCCAGGGGCTGGGGATACGGGTCCGCAACGCTTTGTCCGACACCTCTTCCTACTTTCGGCTTTGTGTCCTCCATGAGGCCTAGCTCTTCCTCAGTATCTCCTCTGGGCTGGGAGGCCAGAGGTGGGTCCTGCATGAAGCCTGAATGGGAGGGGAAGGGGTCGTACCAGCAGGATGCTGAGATTGTGGCTCAGGTCTTTGTGTCTGAGCAGAAACTCAGGGCCTCCCTGAATCTGATCAAGTGAGAGAGAGCTGCTCCTTTCTGTATGGGTTCCTGCTGGGGGGTTGGAGCCGCAGGGCCGCCTGAAAGGGACAGATCCCTCTCACCTCCTATTCCTGCTGTTTCTGAAATCTCAGCCTGCATTCACATGTAGGGCCCCTTGCCGTGAGTGGTGTGTAATGCCTCATCTGGAGCCCACCTTGTGCCCACCAAGGTTCCCACGGAAGACTCCTACTCCTCGGCCCCAGGACACCTGAGTGACCTGCTTTATGGGAGAGTCTGACTATTTCCAGGTTCCAGACCTCAAGACGCTGCTGGGCATCGCCCTCTACGCAGTGGTGCTGCCCTATATCAACCTTGAGCCGCCGGGGAGCCTGCCATCACCCCATCACCCTCAGCCCTGGGGCCGGCTTCCCAAACAGATGTTCCTTGTCACAGCACTGCTCCACATCTGGAGCCTGGCATTCCCACCGAGATGGGGGTGGGAGACGGTAGAGAAGAACAGAGGGTCAAGTTCTCCAGGGTCAAGTTCTCCCTTGGGAGGCCCTTGTAATGGATGGGGAAACTGAGGCCCAGAAATGGAGCCACTTAGTCACGAGTGTGGCAGCAGTAAAGCCTACACATTGCCCTCACCCCAATGCAGCCAGCACCCACCTGCCCCTGGAAAGATCTGACAAGACTCAAGGTGTGTCCTCCCCAGGTTGCCTGAGGGAGGGCCTTACCTCATCTTCTGTCCTTAGGGCTAATCTTCAGGACACCCTGGACAGCATCCAAGGGGTAAGGTGGTCCTCTTTGGGTTCTCTCAAATCTGGAATTCCCTTGATCATGGGGAAGGGGGAGGAGCAGCCCCCAGGAGTAAGCATGGCCAGTCCTGGGAGCTGGGGTCTCTTGACATCCAGCAGACTCCCACACTGCCTTCTCACCTCCCAGAATGGAGGTGACATGCATCCTGCCCACTCTACGGTCTCTCTAGCACCTCCCCCTGAGTCCCTGCTCTTTAAGACTCATCTGCTTCCAGGGCACTAAGCCCCTTCCTCCAGGCACTGGCTAGAGCAGGTCTGTATGGCTTCAATGGGCTACAGGAACCCTGATGGGTGGGTGGGTGCTCGGCACACCTCAGGGGACCAGAGCTTGCAGACCTAGAAAGTTCTGGCCCCAGGCCACGAAAGAATTCACAGCCTTCACCCATCAGTCCAGAATCAGTATTCTAACAATTCCAAGCCATATTTACTGGACGCATGTTCTGCTCCATTTAACCACATCACTACCCTACTTACCGTTTTTGGCTTCCCAGCTTTAAAATAAAATCCAAGATCCACACCGTGGCTTATGAAGCCCTGCTTGGTACTCCAGCCTCTCTCCAGCTTTCTCCTTTGCCCATTACACTCTGGCCAAGATGGCCTCTCTCTGTTCTGTGAACACACCTGTGTTTTTCTGCCTCTGGGCCTTTGCACAGGCCTCTCTCTGCTTGAAACTGGATTGTAAGCCCTAAAATGGCAGGGACCGTGTTTGATTTTGTTTGTCTCTAAATCCCCAAGCGTTTAACCTGTTAAACAGTAGACAATAATGCCAGCTGTAATAGGTCTTAATAAATAGTTCTTGAATAAATGTGCCTGTTGCACATTTTTCTATTGACATATTTAATCTTTCCAGCGATCATGTAAGGTAAGAGATATCATTAGCTCTCTTTTTCAGAAAACAGGAACTCAGTGAGGTTAGGCCATTTGTTGAAGGTCACACAGCTAAGATTTGAACCCAGGGGGAGGCTTTTTTCACCTGTCATTGAGTATGAGGGCATTCGTGCCAGGTGGTACACCACAGGACAGCTCCCAGATTCTAGATGCTTGTAGCTTCCTGGAGCAGGAAGGCATGGGGTCTGGGCTGGAAAGTTGCCAAGACTTGGGTCCTCAAAAGCCCTAAGAGAGCATTGCAGGTGGAAGAAACAGCGGTGAGCAAAGGTGTGAAGGCAGGAAGATCCAGCTCCTGGGACAAGCGGACTCACAGGGCTGGGCCAGCCCAGGGCACACAGCCAGCTGGTCCCAGGGCTGCGTCAGCTGGTGGCCTCCAGAGGCAGGACCCCGGTGGGCAGGGAAATTGAGGCGGGGAGTCATTGCGCAGCCCGGGAGACCCCAGGGACGCGGGCTAGGCTCTCCCAGGCAGGACGTTCCCACGCGGGGGCGGTCCTGGGAAAGGCTGTGGGGCGGGCCCGGAGGCGGGCGCCAGCGCTCCGGTCCCTCTGCAGCCTGTTCTCCGTTACTTGCTCCGCAGACCCGGGTCGCGTTCTGGCTTCCGCTGAGCCGCACGGTAAGTGAGTGGGTGGGAAGAGCCCCGGCTGCCCAAATCCGGGCCGGTGGGAGACGCGGCTGGGACTCCGGCTTTTACCATCCGTGGGGGCGCTGCTATAGAGGAGCATGGCGGGTGGGGCGGGCGGGCAGCTACTGGCAGCTCAGAGTTGAGGGGAACTTTCCTCCGTCCGCATATGGGGAGCCATCTCTTTCCTCAAATGTAGATTACTCCTTCCCTCCCCATAGATGGGGCTCTCAACCACTTATCACTGATGGGGAGCCCTTCCTTTCCAGATGTGCAGCCCCTTCCCACTTTCCATATATGGTACACCCCTCCCTCTCTCTAATGATTGGGTGCCTCTCTTTCCCTAGATGTGGGGCCTCTTTCAATTTCCAGAAGTGGGATACCCCCTTCTTCTCCCCAGATGTGTGCCTCTCTTCCTCCCTCTGTCCCAGTTTGGTCCGTGTCCTCCTCTAAGTCCCCTCCTCGCCCCCCTGGGATGCCAGACCCTGAGATCTCCCTGGGGATGGAGGGTTGGGCTCGCCTGTCTCCCTCTCCCACCAGGTCCAGCAGAGCAGGCTCTCCAGGCACGTAGGCAGCCAATTATGGGGGAAGGGGTGGGGGCCAAACCATCTGCAGGAGACCTTGGCAGATGGCCCTGTAGCGAGGAGAGTTATCCCAGGACCTGCTCCCTCCCTACCTGGACTCCCACCCTGTTTCCTCTAGAGGACAAACAGCTGAGAGAGGTTTCCCAACCTAGCCACCATGAGCTGGGGCTGGAATCGGAACCCAGGCTCCCAGACCCAAACTGTTCAGGTCCTGCCTTTAAGAGTTAGGCCTCCTCCCACTTCTCAGATGGTAAACTGAGGTCCCAGGAGGGGGGGTCCAAATGTCTAGGATGCCCATCAACCCCCATAGGGATATCATACAGAATTAGAAGGGGCAGGCGGTGACCTTGGAATCCTGGGGACCAGTCCCCCAGCCACAACACCTGTGAAAAAGCTGTTCCTCTGGATCCTGAGGGGAAGGGCAGAGGGCAGAGGGCAGGACTCACCCACACCTCCCCCCCCAGATGTCCTTTAGAGCTGCCTGGAGCTTGGTGCTGAGGAAAGGAGGACTTGGAATGCGAGGGATCCACAGCCCGGGAGGCACTGGTAAGACCCGGACACCCACCCCGCCCTGACTCTCGCCTAACTGCAAGGCCAGGGGCAAGGGTCCTGTCTGCAGGCTGCCCCTGGTCCCTTTCATGCTGCCCTGGGCCTGCCCCAAACCATTTCCCATGATCCTACCCCTTGGTCCGGGGCCACATTCTTCCAGGAAATAGAGACAGCCGTCCCCTCCTCCCAAGCTTTCTCAGGGTCTGACCCCCGTATCTCAGGCCCCTAAGACCTTTGTGTCCTGAGGCTGAGGGTGCTGACAGAACTTTGGACTGTCTTTCCAGACCCTTGTGTCCATGCTAGTCAGAAGAAAGAGGCCTAAAGTAGGAGAGACTTCAGCCAGATAGAAGGCTGACCCTCTGGAGAATAAAAACAGATAGCATTTATTGAGCCCTTACTATGTACCCTGAGCCGTGATAAACTTTTTGCAGAGATTAACACATTTAGACTTCAGAGCAAACACATGAAGTGGATACTATGCTGTCATCTCCATTGCTCAGGTAAACACACAGGCCCAGAGCCAGGACTCTTTGCCCAAAGCAGTTCCCATGCTATTTGGGCACGGTGGTACCAATGCCCTCCTTGAGGGCATCTCTGGTGACAATAAACAGAAGAAGCTTTACTGAGACCCTTCGAGCGCCCAGCCTTGTTCTGGACACTCGCATGGAGCCCTTGAGGGCTTAGCCATCAGGGAAAGCTTCCAAGAATGGAAGCCAGAGGTGAAGCCAGCCGCTGTCTATCAGTGGAATTCGTGGAGCACCTACTGTGTGCCAGGCGCTGTGCTAAGCCTTTCGAGTGCATTATCTTGAAGCTTCCACAACAGTGTGGAGTTGGATCTTTTACTCTCCCCACTTTCCGGATGAGGACGTGGAACACAGTGAGGTAAAGGGGCTTGTCAGAGCTGGGCCGGGGTAGAACTGGGGTTCCGCAACTCCAAAGCTGTGCCCCTGACCACTCATTAAAACCATAGGGATACAGTGAGAGGCCCGCGCACCGCGATGAAGAGCGGCCCCCGCTTGCCACAACTAGAGAAAGCCCTTGCACAGAAACGAAGACCCAACGCAGCAAAAATAAATAAATTAATTAATAAACTCCTACCCCCAACATCTTCTAAAAAAAAAAAAAAAACAAGCATAGGGATAATGCTTTACAGTTTGTGGGGCAGTTTCCCATCTGCCATCTCAGGTTCATCACAATGAACCTTTCCCTACCCATTGCCTTTGCCTGATGTGCCCTC
This sequence comes from Pseudorca crassidens, assembly GCF_039906515.1. Classification (NCBI taxonomy): domain Eukaryota; kingdom Metazoa; phylum Chordata; class Mammalia; order Artiodactyla; family Delphinidae; genus Pseudorca; species Pseudorca crassidens. Next base: position 62,589,404 of record NC_090310.1, read on the forward strand.
CTCACCCCAGATCTTCCCAGAGGACACAGGATTTGAAGCCACAGGGGCTGAATTACAGCCCTGGCCCGGCTCCCTTTTGCTCTGTGAATTTCGGCAAGTCCCTTAGCTACTCAGTTTCTTCCTCTGTAAGATGAAGAGAACAATATCACTGTCTCAGAGTGATGCCGAGCCAATGAGTCAACTCGCCCGAAGGCCTTAGCATGGCTCCTGGCACACAGTAAGTGCTCAGTAAGTGCCACCCACTTTCTAATACTGCGGTTAGTGCCAGGACGTCCCAGGGGCAGCCTGAACTCAGTTCCTCCCTGTGCCCGCAGCCCACGGCAAGGAGAAGATGCCCCCCTACACCAACTACCATGCCCAGCGCTCCTACCCCATGCCCGATGAGCCCTTCTGCACGCAGCTCAACGCAGAGCAGCAGGCCCTGAAGGAGAAGGAGAAGGGCAGCTGGACGCAGCTGAGCCACGCTGAGAAGGTGGCCTGTAGGTCTCAGGGTGGGGCTGGGGGCGACTTTGCAAAGAAGGGCCTGGCCTGTCACGGAGCAGTGGGCAGGGAGAGCCCCCAACAAGACAGCCAGAACCACCCAAAGACTCGAATGCGTACCTGAGGGGTGAAATTCATTCCTTTGTTCATTCATCTTTTTATTCATTGAACTGTTTGTGCACAGCCTGGTGCTAGGCGATGCTGGGGACACGGAAGTGAATCCCCCTGAGGGTTCCTGCCCTCAGGGTGCTCCCAGTCCAGTGGGGGAACCAACGCAAGCCCAGATAGCTGTAATACGGGATATGCGGCTGGGTGAGGTGTGTTCAGGGGGCTGTGGGAACCCAAGGGAGAGAGAAAGATGGAATCCTGGTGGGCCTTCCAGAGGAGCGTTGTTCCAGTCGGTTTTGGATGCTGAAGAGGAGGGGCTGCCAGGTAGTAGGAACAGCATGGGGAAGGATGTAAGAGCTGGAGAGCATGGAGGGTCCTGGGCATCACTGAGTGGTGTGGGGAGATGGAGCAGAGAGAGGCAGGTGAGGTGGGTGGGAGAGCAGGGGCCTGACCCTGGGAAGCAGGAGGGACGTGTGACCCCAAGTGCTGCCCACCAGAAGTGCCCCTGGGAGCCAGCTTTGCCATCAGCTCCTGGCCATGCTTTGCACATGCTAGATGCTCAGTAAGAATTTGCTGAATGGACAGCATCTGCTGCAGGGAGGGGGAGGCTGGAGGTCCCTGAGGCCAAGAGTTGGCCCAGGGCCCTTGGAATGGATGCACCTGAGGCCCCTCCTCCCCCACCCCTCACCTGCCTCCAGTGTACCGGCTCCAGTTCCATGAGACCTTCACAGAGATGAACCGTCGCTCCAACGAGTGGAAGACAGTGATGGGCTGTGTCTTCTTCTTCTTTGGATTCACAGGTCTGCTGATTTGGTGGCAGCGGGTCTATGGTGAGTGGCAGTGTCTCAGCTGGCCGCAGCCCTCGGCCATGCCCTTGTGGCCACAGCCACCAGCCAAGCTTTGATAAGGGAATTATGCTGGCACTCATCTGAAGAGTTTTGAAAAGTCCCCCAAAGAGGTGTATGGGGAAGGGCAGAGCACGGCTGCCTGGGTTGCAATGTAGGGACCCGACCTCTCTGGGCCTCAATTCTCTCATCTGTAAAATGGGAATAATAGTGCCCACATGTCAGGGTTCCTGTGAGGATTTAATTATAAAACTGTTGCCTAGTGCCTGGCACATAGTCATGAACGATGTTGTTACTGATTTTGCTGCTACTAACCGTGAACTTGTCAGTATATTGTTTTGGCTGCTGTAACAAAGAGTCTCCAATGTACAAGAGCTTAAACAAGATAGAAGTTTTTTTCCTCTCTCACAAAAAAGGCCAGGGGGAGTATGGGGATTCCACAATATCAGACTCCTATTGTCTTGTTGCTCTGCCATCCTTAACATGCAGCTTCCTTCTTGACATACAAAATGGCTGCTCCAGCTCCAGCCATAAAGCCTACATTCCAGCCAAGAAGAGGGAAAGGGAGGACACACTCTCTCTAAGGTCCAGAATTTGCACCACCACTTCTGCTCACATCCTATTGGCTAGAAGTGATCATATGACCATGCGTAGCCACAAGGGAAGCTGGGAAATATAGTCTTTAGCTGAGTGATCATGTACCCAACCGACCATGTTATTACTACATTTGTTACTACAGAAGAGTGATTTATTACTACAGAAGAGTGATTCTCAAAGTGGGGTCTCTGGACCAACAGCTTCACTTGGGAACTTGTTAGAAATGCAAATTCTCAGCCCCACTCTGGATCTACTGAGTCAGACACTCTGAGGCTGGAGCCCAGCAATCTATGTTTTAATATCCCTCTGGGTGATTCTGATGTGCACTGAGGTTTGAGAAGCACTGCTCTGGAAGTAGAGGGGAGCATGTTGGGGATGAGCTGGCAGTCTCTGCCTCAATTGACTTCACCTCCAGAGGCCTCACTTTGTTTCTTCTTCTGTAAAAGTGTGATGGGAATTCCTACCTTGCACGAGGGTGAAATGAGAGAACCTTTGGGAAAAATTCTATTCTAGTCCAATGTTTGGTACTAATAGGTGCCCATAAAGATCTTTCCCTTCTTTCACACCCACTGGAATAGAAAGTACCAGAGACAAAGGTCAGGCAGGTTAAGCTGGCCTCAGGGGCAGATGGACCAGGAAGTAGGATGTGAGCAGGGCTGGGAGCTCTGTCCCCCAGGCCTTTCTAGGTCCACACATCAAGGCACCTAAAATGCCTCCGTGAGTTCACCCTTTGGGTCCCCATAGCTTTAAAGTGAACACCCCTATCCTACCTCCCACTCCCAACCCCTTCAGGAAGCATAAGAAACTGTCTCATCCTGGACCCTTCCCAATAAGTGGGAGCAAACTCAGTAATTATAGTAGCTATCATGTATTAGGGGTTTTCATATCTTCCCTCATTCTGCCAATTGCATTATAAATACTAACACATTCAATCCCCACAACCCTGGTGGACAGGACCTGTTTTTGACAGGTAAGGAAATTGGGGGTCAGAGATGAAGTGACTTGTTCAAGGTCACACAGCAAAGTAGTGGTAGAGCTGGGATTTGGACCCAGAAAGACTTCAAACCAGTGCTCCTCTTACCCTTGGGTCACAGAGTAGGTGAGGAAACTGAGGCTCAGAAAGGGGAAGGACCTTGGCCCAGTTCCCACACCAAGTCTAAGGCAGAGCAGGGATCATGACTCAGAGGTCCCCAGAGTGCAGCTTTAGTGGGGAGTCTGGTGGCGGATGGACAGGGGTGGCGAGGGGTCCTCATGCAGGGCACCCTGACCTTGTGCCTGGAGACCCTGGCTCAGCGGGAGGGGGTGGGCCTGGCAGGGTCCCGCATGCCCCTGTCCCTACCCGGTTCCTTCCCTGCAGTGTTCCCTAAGAAACCCATCACCCTGATGGATGAGTGGAAGGCCCAGCAGCTCCAGCGCATCCTGGACATGAAGGGCAACCCCGTGCAAGGCCTGGCCTCCCGGTGGGACTATGAAAGGAAGGAGTGGAAGAAGTGACGTGGCATTCCAGCTGCTCGCGCTGCAGCTCTGCCCTGGCCCGGAGCCTATGGAGGCCCCTCCCCGCCACTTAACCCCAATAAAGCTGGCCTGCTCTCATCTGCCTTTAGTCTCCACCGCAGTCTCTACCTGCCATAAAGCCTACATTATACCTAAAATTGGGCAGGACAGTAGGTGGGAGGCAGTAAGCCACTTTCCAGGGCCCCACTTATCAGGGAGGGCTTCCTGGAGGAGTAGAGGTTGGGGTTGAGCCTTAAATGATAGGTGGGATTAGGAAAGGCAGAATACTTACTGAGTATCTGCTGTGTGCCAGGTACTAATCTAGGCCCTGGGGATGCAGCAGTGAACGAGACACACAAAGTGTCTGGCCTCATGGAGGAGGTGTTTCTTTATGTGTGTGTGTGTGTGTGTGTAGGGGGGGAGACAGAAAAAGGAATAAGTAAGTATAATATACAGTATGTTACCCAGTAATCAGTGCTATGAAGGAACAAAACAGCAGGATAAAGGGACAGAGCTAAAAGGGGTTTGGGGGTTGTAGGTGAAGCCTCTTAGAAGAGGTGGCATATGACAAGACAAAACAGCAAGTGCAAAGATCCTGAGGCAGGATTTTAGTTTGTGGAATGTGGAACATCAAGGAGGCCACAGTGACTGGAGTAGAATGACTTGGAGAATAGTAGGAAGGTGTGTGTTGTGGGAGAGGGTTGGTCTTGGGGCAGAAAGCAGATTATATAGGAATACACACACATATACCCCAGAACCAAGAAGAGAAGCCTCCTTTCCTCTTGGTATGTCTCCTCCAGCACCCTCTACTGGAGAAGTTTAGCATCTCACTGTAAAGGGGGTGGTGCCCAGAGTCCTGCTCATTATCTTAGAGCAGGCACTGAGGGGTGAATTTGGGGTAGAGGGGCAATACATTGATAACTGGCACAGCATCTTTGAGAAAGTCTTGGCCAGGCCAATGGGGAGCCTTAGAGCAGAAAGATGAGTCCTTAGATGAGTCCTGTGTTGGGCAAAATTGACCCATCCCTAGAGTCCCACTGTGCTCAGTCCTTTGTAGTCCTTGGTTTCCTAGGGGGGCTGTGGCCTTGGCATGAACACTGCAGCAGCTCTGAAAGTGCAGCAGCTGGAGGTGGTCATACACCTATCCTCTTCATAGCAGGTCCTCTTGAAGAGACATCTGAGCGGCACACCTCCAAGGACACCCTGGATGCCAATGGAGGGATTCAGCAGGGCAATTGGGACAATATTCATTCAATCAACAAATATTTATTGTGCATCCACTATGTACCAGACTCTGGGGACAGAGTGAATGAGACCTCATTCCAGTGTCGTGATTTCCAGTCCTCATGAATCTGAAAGTCTGTAATGGTCACCCTAATAAATTATAGAAGAGATGAGTGCTAAGAAGGGGAGATACATGGTACTTGGACTGACCTAATCTAGAGAAGTCAGGGTGGGCTTCCCTGAAGAAGTGTCTTCATATTTGAGATATTGCCGAAATTCATCCTCTGTACGCTGGTGCCAGATTAAACCTCAGAGACAGAATTTTGAGTGAAGTGGAAAGAAATAGCTCTATTGCTTTGCCAGGCAAAGGGGGCCCCAGTGGGCTAACGCCCTCAAGAATGTGTGTCCTGCCCTGGAGGGGGTAGTGAGGAGTCTTATAGTATTCAAGGAGCAGGGTGTGATCAGCTCATGGACATTGTTCTGACTGGTTGGTGGGGAGGTAATCAGGAGTCAGCATCATCAGCCGCCTTGTTCCAAGTGGACTGGTATCTACATGCTTGCGGGCAGCCTACAGTTAACTTCTCCCACCTGGTGGGGGTTTCAGTATCTGCAAAACAGCTCAAAGGACATGGCTCAGAATGTTATCTATAGTCCTCGAGGAAGAACTAAAGGTCCTTGACTTTGTTTAATGGCTAAAGTATTATTATTTTGTCTTGCTTGACTGTTTTCCTTTCTTTCTGCATTTTCTCACTTCTCTGATTAACTTTATTCTTTAAAACTTTGACTAAAGTTTTTCTACAGACAAAAAGCAGGTGGAGGACATGGGTGGGGATCTATTCAGGGAAGGCCTCATAGGGTCCTGCTTGGTTACAATATGAAGGATGACTGGGTGTAAACTAGATGAAAGGGGTGGTGGAACAGCATTTTAGGCAAAGAAAATCATGTGCAAAGGCCCTGTGGTAGTGAGGACCATGGCATGAAAGAGGAAATAAAGGAAGCCAGTGGGTTGTCACAGGATAAGGAAGAGATGAACAAGGGGAGACAGGGAAGTGGGAGACTCATACAGGGCCTTGGAGTCTCTGCTGCCTCTACTGAAGACACAAGTCTGGGGAAAAGCAGGGAAAGATGGAGCTGAGGGAGTATGTGGGGGCCAGAGGATGGGAAGCCTTGAACATCCATTTAATTTTTATTTGAGAAAGACAGCTGCCTTGGTGCAAGTTTCTGTCTGGCCTGAGGGATCCACTTCACTGCCTTAGCATGAAAGATGCTGGGGATGCAGACATGGAGCAGAAAGGAGCCCTGGCATTCGAGTCTCCTGGCCTGCGGGCAGGACTGGCATGAACATGGCCAGTGGGAGGCTAAGGGGGATAAGAGCTATAGAAATGTTTGATAGTATGTTTTGACCCCATTATTTTGACCCAGGCCCTGATGCTTTGCTAGCAGCAGGAGCAGTTTCGACATAACTGAAGATGTTGAACTATGCAGGTGATAAACTTTGTTTAGATTAATAACTTGCTGAGGAATTATGTTGTGGGTAATAAAGAAAATTGTCAAAATTGGCCTGGGGAAAATTTGATGTCATACTAGTCATTTTTTCGCCTACAATAATGCTGTGTAACAAACAACACCAAAACTTGATTGCTTATAACTTTGAGCATTTATTTCTATCTTTCATGGGCTTGTGGGTTGGCTGAGGCTCTGCTGGGATCCGCCAGGTTTAGTTCCAGGCTCTGGGTTGGTGTTTTGGTTTCCTAGGGCAGCCATAACAAAATACCACAGACTGGGTGGCTTAAACAACAGAAATGTATTTTCTCACAGTTCTGGAGGTTAGAAGTCCAAGATTGAAGTGTTGGTAGGATTGGTTTCTTCTGATGCCTCACTCCTTGGCTTGCAGATGGCCTCCTTCTCACTGTGTCCTCATGTGGTCACTCCTCTCTGTTTGTATCTCTGGTGTCTCCATGTGTGTCCAGATTTCCTCTTCTTATAAGGACACCAGGCAGATCAGGTTAGGGCCTTCCCTGATGACCTCATTTAAGTTTATCACCTTTTTAAAGGCCCTATCTCCAAGTGCTTTCACATTCTGAGGTATTAGGGGTTAGGACTTCAACATAGGAATTTGCAGGAGACACAATTCAGCCCGTAACAGTTGGGTTCAGGGTTATTCATGTATCTCCTTTTTCTGGGACCAGCAGGCACATGTTTTTGTCATGACAGAAGTCAGAGACTCCTGAGGGGACAGAGAGACAGTGGGGACCCACGATGCTCTGAAAGCCCAAGCTCAGAACCACACACAGAACCAGCACCGCATTCCACCAGTCAAAGCAAGTCCTGTGGTGCTCTGGTTACAACTGCTACATTACAACCCCCCTTAAAACTTAAAGGCATGAAACAGCCATTTCCTTATGCTCACTGATTCTGTAGTTCAGGAATTTAGGCAGGGCACACTGGGAACTGCTTGCCTCTGCTCTAGACTGTCTGCGCCGCCAGCTGGAAACATTCAAGGCTGTGGCCACAATCTTCTGGAGGTGTTTTCACTTACACATCTGGTGGTTAACATTGGCTGTCAGCTGGGACCTCAGTTGGAGCCGTCAACCAGAACAATTCTTTGTGGCATTCCCCAGGTGTTCTCTCTGTGTGGGCTAGTTTGCGCTCCCTCAAAGCATGGTGGGTGGGTTCCAAGAGAGCCAGGGGGAAGTGTATTGTATTTTTATGATCTAGCCGCAGAAGACACATCACTTCTGAACCCTGTTGCTCAAGGCTCTCACAGAGATCCACTCAGGTTCAAGAGGGAGAGGACAGAGACCTCCCCTACTTGATGGGAAGACATCAAGGTCAATGTAAGATGTGAGATGAATGAAACAACAAGGTCCTACTGTACAGCACAGGGAACTATATTCAATATGCTGTGATAAACCGGAATGAAAAGAACATGAAAAAGAATATATATATATATAACTGAGTCACTTTGCTGTACCGCAGAAATTAACACCACGTTGTAAGTCAATTATACTTCAATAAAATTTTTTTAAAAATGTTGAGAGATGAATGTGAGATGGGAAATACATTGTGGTCATCTTTGGAAAATATAGACTGCCAACACAGTCAAGTTCAACATCAATGAGTAGAGAAATGTCCTCCAGTAGAGGGTATGTGGAGAGCGTGAGGAGGGAAGGCAAAGTGTGAGCAAATAATACAAACTGGGCTTCCCTGGTGGCGCAGTGGTTGAGAGTCCGCCTGCCGATGCAGGGGACACGGGTTCGTGCCCCGGTCCAGGAAGATCCCACATGCCGCAGAGCGGCTGGGCCCGTGAGCCATGGCCGCTGAGCCTGCGCGTCCGGAGCCTGTGCTCCGCAACGGGAGAAGCCGCAACAGTGAGAGGCCCGTGTACCGCCAAAAAAAAAATAATAATAATAATAATACAAACTACCACAGATGTATAGAAATAACCAACACAAAATCAAGTTGACAGAAACGAAAACTGACATGTTAAATTACATATTGACTAAAATTCAAACAGGGAGTACAATTTTGACATTTAGATAATCAAATGTGACCTGAAAAAATTGGACCAATTAAAATTAATGGACATAGTAGACAACGCACAATGGCAGGAAACTGGTGAAATCAGATATAGACTAAAAATGACTGAGAGAAGAATTAAATCTTCATGGTGGCATTTACCCCATGAGACTAAGTGATTTTCATGAAAAAATAATTTCGTAAAATTAAATTTAAAGTGGGCAACATTAGAAAGAATTTAATTTTGGTCATAAAATAACTGATGGAGGGATTAAATTTGTTTCATTCAGCTTGCCCAAGAAAACTCTTTCTTGATGTATTGGATTAGTGTAATTCTGATAAAAATAATTGAATTCAAAACTCATAGTCAAAATAGTCTTGGGGTAAACACATATACGAGGTCAAAACATTTGGGTCAAATTATCCTGTAATATTGAAATTTTCTGTAAAAAATGAGAAAGAAACTCAGAAGACAAATGAGGAACTAAAAAGTATTTACCTGTATGACAGATAAAGGGCTGATTTCCTTTAAAAAAAGATTTTTTTAAACCCATCTAACAAATCAGTAAGAAAAAAACAAGAATGCAGTAGAAAGTAAACAAAAGTCATGACCAGGGAGATTACAGAAAAAGAATAGAAATGCCCTAAACAGTTCTTAAGGAAAAGTTCAAACATACAAAAACAATAGTTTAATAAACCTCCATGTGTCTCCCGGGAGTCCACAATTATCTGCACATGGTCCTCATTTTCCCACCCTTGCCCCTGAATTATTTTAATAAATCCCAGGCATTATATCATTTCAGTCATAAATATTTCAGTATGTCATTAAGGACTGTTTTAATATACATAACCAAAATACTATGACTAGACATAAAAAATCCTAATATTTCCTTAATATCAAATATCCATTCAGTATGCAGATTTCCCTGATTGTCTCAAACATTTTTATTTATTTGAATTTTCTTGGAATGAGGATCAACCTTAAATCTAGATTGCAGGTGGTCATCTGAATCTTTGTCTCGTTTTGGTATCAGGGTAGTTTCCTTCCCTCTATTTTCTGGAAAATATTATCTAGAAATAGTGTTACTTTTTCTTTAACCATTTGGTAGAATTCTCCAGTGAAATCATTTGGGCCTGGAGATTTGGGGGTGGGGTAGGGTAATTTTTATATTGCACTGATTTTACTGCATCCCATAAGTTTTGGTGTGTTATGATTCATCTGTCTCTGAGTATTTTCTAATTTCCTTTGTGATTTCTTCTTTGACTAATTGGTTATTTAACAGTGTGTTGTTTAATTTCCACGTATTTGTATATTTTCCAATTTTCCTTCTGTTATGATCTCTAGTTTTTTTTCACTGTGGTCAAAGAAGATGCATTTATATTATTTCAATCTTTTAAATTTATAGAGACTTGATTTGCGAACTAACATATAGTCTATCCTGGAGAAAATTTCATATGCACTAAAGAATGTGTATTCTGCTGTTGCTGGTAAAGTGTCCTATAGATGTTTGTTAAGTCTAATTGGTTTGTAGTTTGCTTAAGTCCTCTATTTCTTTTCTTTTTTTTTTAATATTTATTTATTTGGCTGTGCCGGGTCTTAGTTGCAGCACGTGGGATCTTTGTTGCGACATGTGGGATCTTTTCAGTTGTGGCATGCAGGCTCTTAGTTGTGGCATGGTTCCCCGACCAGGGATTGAACCCGGGCCCCCTGCATTGGGAGTGCAGAGTGTTAACCACTGGACCACCAGGGAGGTCCCAAAGTCTTCTATTTCTTCTCATTTCCTTTTGTGTATATATTTAAGATATTTTCTTAATGGTTACAGTTAATTACCATTAACATCTTAAATTTATAACTACCTAGTTTGAATTGTTACTAGCTTAGCTTCAATAACATAAAAATATCTCCTATACCACTCTGTACCTCTCCCTTTATATTTGTCAAAAATTGTATCTTTATACATTGTGTGCCCTGATAACATAGGTTTCTAATTTTTTATGCATTTGTGTTTTAAATCATGTAGGAAATAGAGTTACAAACCAAAAATACATTAATACTCCTTTTTTTTTTTTTTTTTTTTGCGGTACGCAGGCCTCTCACCGTTGTGGCCTCTCCCGTAGCAGAGCACAGGCTCCGGACGCACAGGCCCAGCAGCCATGGCTCACGGGCCCAGCTGCTCCGCGGCATGCGGGATCCTCCCGGACCGGGGCACGAACCCGTGTCCCCTGCATTGGGAGGCGGACTCTCAACCACTGCACCACCAGGGAAGCCCAATACTCCCTTTATATTACCTATGTAGTTGTCTTTATCAGAGTTCTTTATTTCTTCATATGTCTTCAAATTTCACTGATTTCTGCTTTTATCTTTATTTCCTTCTGTTTGCTTTGAATTTACTTTGCTCTTCTTTCTCTACATCTTGAGGTGAGAACTTAGATTAATGAGTTGAGAATTTTTCTCTTTTGTGATGTATACACTTATTGCCTAAATTTCCCGCTTGGCACTGTTTTAACTCTGTCCCACAAATTTTAATATCTTGAATTTTCATTTCATTTAGTTCAATGTATTTTTTTTTAATTTCCCTTGAGACTTCCTCTTTGACCAATGAGTTATTTAGAATTATGTTGTTTAGTTTCCAAGTGTGGACATTTTCATGTTATCTTTCTGTTTCTGATTTCTAGTTTGATTCCACTGTGGTCAGAGAACACACTTTGTATGATTTCAATTCTTTTAAATTTATTGAGGTTTTTGTATGGCCCACACTATCGTCTATCTTGGTATATACTTAATGGGCACTTGGAAAGAATGTGTTAAGTGTTCTATAAATGTCAACGAATCCTGATGGTTGATCGTGTTGTTGAACTCTTTATATTTTTGGTCATTTTCTGTCTAGTTATTCTATCACTTGTTGCAAGAAGGGTATTAATTGTGATTTGTCTCTTTCTCTTTTTAGTTCCATCAGTTTTGCTGCTGTCCTTTGATTGTTGATTGCATGATATATTTTTTTATCCTTTTTCTTTCAGCCTGCCTATATCTATCTATCTATCTATATTTTTTTTAAAGATTAATTTTCTTTATTTTTGGCTGTGGTCTTCATCGCTGCGCGCGGGCTTTCTCTAGTTGTGGCGAGTGGCTACTCTTCATTGCGGTGCACGGGCTTCTCATTGTAGTGGCTTCTCTTGTTGCGGAGCATGGGTTCTGGGCGGGCTTCAGTAGTAGTGGCATGCGGACTCCAGAGCGCAGGCTCAGTAGTTGTGGCACATGGGTTTAGTTGCTCCGTGGCATGTGGGATCTTCCCAGACTAGGGTTCGAACCCGTGTCCCCTGCATTGGCAGGCGGATTCTTAACCACTGCGCCACCAGGGAAGTCCCTGCCTATATATTTTAAAAGGATTTCTTATAGACAACATATAGTTGGTTTTGTAAATTTACTCTGCCAATATTTGTCTTTTAATTGGTATATTTAGACCATTACACTTAATATAACTATTGATACGTTAAGACATATCTCCTAATTTTCTTTCTGTGTGTTCTCTTTGTTACTCATTTCCCTGTTTTCTTTTTTCTGCCTTCCTGTGGGTTATTTGAAGATTGTTTTCTAGAACTCCATTTTAATTTATCTATAGTGTTTTCAAGTACAGCTTTTTTAGTGGTTACTGTGGGTATTACATTACATATACATAATTTGTCACAGTCTACTGATGTTATCATTTTCCCCATTTGAGTGAAGTGTAGAAAGCTTACCTTTCTTTATGTCTCTTTACCCACTTTCATTATTGCCAGGTAGGGGTGGAATTCCAGGCTCCCAATGTGGTCTCCACTGACATTGTGGGGAGAAGGTGTAGCAGGAGAGGGCTCATTAACTGGCCAGCAGAGATGAAAGTCCTGGCTCCCTTGGCCTAATCTCACAACACCCCACATTGGTGGGAGTGGGGTCAGGGCACGTTGAATCAGGGTGGAAGCCTAGGCTCCCCACTCAGCCTTTGCTGATGTGGCTGGCCATAGTCTTCATAGTTTTTTTAGTGGTATTTGGCTGGAATAGAGCTGTTATTGTCTAAAACTTTTCTGTCCTGCTAGGATGATCCTTTCCTAATCCTTTGAATAGAGAGAGCCGGCTTTGGTTGGGGCTGTTTTTTCTGTTCTGTGCCCATTGGCTTTTTTGGGTAGCCCACTCCAGCTTCTTTGGCCCCAAGTCTGGGGTCTCTGAGGCAGAGAGGAAAAACTAGGGAACTCACCACCGTGTTGTTCCTCAGGTCCTGAGGTCCCCGTGCAGCCTGCCTTCTCTTTACCTTTCAGTTTTCTTATGCTTGTTGCATATACAATGTCCAGGGATTTTAGTTTTACTTAGCCATCTTCCCAGACATGGAAGTACAGAGGGGGGTCATCTGTCCTGAGGAGTTTCCCCCAGTTTGCATTTTACTGATTGCATTCCCATGTATCATTTATTGTGTCCTTCTGTCCCCTGCATTTTCCATCAATGGTGGTCACATTTAGAGGCTTTGGTCAGATGCAGATTTGACTTTTTGGCAAGAGTATTTCTTTTTTTTTTTTTAAATTAAACTTTTTATTTTGGGATAATTGTAGGTTCACATGCAGCTGTAAGAAATAATACAGAGGGATCCCATCTACCCTTCACCTAGCTTCTCCCAACGGTAATGTCTTATAAAATAAAAAATCACAACCAGGATATGGACATGGACGCAGTCAGGTACAGAACATTTCCATCGCCACAGATTCCTTTCTAGCCACGCCCACTTCTCTCCCTCCCAAGCCCCTGCTAACTCTGGCAACTACTCATTTGGTCTTCTTTTCTAATTTTGTCCTTTCAAGATTGTTCCATAAATGGAATCATACTGTATGTACCCTTTTGGGACCGACTTTCTTTCTTTTTCTTTTTTTAAAAAATTTTTATTGGAGTATAATTGATTTACAGTGTTGTTAATTTCAGGTGGACAGCAAAGTGAATCAGTTATAGATATACATAGGTCCACCCTTTTTTAGATTCTTTTCCCTTATAGACCATTACAGAGTACTGAGTAGAGTTCCCTGTGCTACACAGTAGGTTATTATTAGTTATTTGTTTTATATTTAGTAGTGTGTATATGTCAATCCCAATCTCCCAGTTTATCCCTCCCTGGCAAGCGTATTTCATGGGTGTTCTTTTGCCAGGAGGCACATGCTGCCTCACTGTCCTTGTGTGCCATTGGCAGCCTTCGTTGGTCATTGTGTAGATTCATTAACTTATTAGGGGTACAGATGGCTTTCAACTTATTGAAAGATGCCAATCTCAATTAGAGGTTTGAAAATGAAATTTTAAAGTATGGGATACTATTTTTTCATCAGCCAGATTGTCAGAGGTCAAAGAGTGTTAACATGGATGTTGGCAAGTGTGCAGGAGACAGGCAGTTTCACAGGATTCCGGTTTTGGGCATCCCCTTCCAAATGACAAATGGCCCAGCAATTCTACTTCTACGAATATCCTGTGGATACACACACGTGTGTGCAAAATGATGGATCAGTGAGGTTCTTTATTGCATATTGTTTGGATTAGCAAAGTGGCTAACCACCAACTGTTCCTCCCTCAAGCAGAATTTCCCAACTGATATGCTACTAAGTTTCATAAGTTGTGGTAGATGTGATGGTACCCCCACCATGTGCCTTCAGAACACCCTCGAAGGTCAGGTGCAGCTTTGGTGGACAGTTCTCACTCAAGAAACAGGTGCCTGGGCTTCCCTGGTGGCGCAGTGGTTGAGAGTCCGCCTGCCGATGCAGGGGACACGGGTTCGTGCCCCGGTCAGGGAAGATCCCACATGCCGCAGAGCGGCTGGGCCCGTGAGCCATGGCCGCTGAGCCTGCGCGTCCGGAGCCTGTGCTCCGCAACGGGAAAGGCCACAACAGTGAGAGGCCCGCGTACGGCAAAAAAAAAAAAAAAAAAAAAGAAACAGGTGCCTGTGCCTCCTTGACCATAGGTTTATGCTTGGCAGGAAGGAAGTGCCAAATACTGAGGAGAAATGACCTAGGAGCAGCCCTCAGCTGATGAGGGATGGGAGTTAGTGTATAAATACCTCGTGTTCTTTCCCCTAGAATGTTCCACAGGTCTTTCAAGGATCCCCTGGGAAGGAGCCCCATTGTCTGAGTTGGCAGGTTACTCATCATTGCATCCTCTGTTGACTTCCTGTCCTTCCCTGACTCACTGTCCCCACTACCCTGGGATCACCTTTTAAACTACTTATACCTGAATCCTTATTTTAGGCTTTGCATTTGGGGGGTATCCATAATAAGGTTAGAAATAGCCCCCAGACTAGCCACCTCAGGCGTCCTCAGAGTACTGGTGGTGAGGGGTGGGAGGTCTGACAGCATAGACTGATGAAGTTTGTATAATATTTATGGTGCCAGAAACCCTTCTTAAGCACTTTACAAGCATAAAATTAGCATTAAATCTGCATAACCACCCATCAGGTAGGTATAGTTATCATTCCCATTCTACAGGTGAAGAAACTCAGGCACAGAGAGGTTAAGTCACTTGTCCCAGGGCACCCAGCTAGCCCTGGAAGTCTGGTTTCAGAGTCCAGCTACTAACCACTACACAGCCTGTCTCTCCTGCGGCCCCCACTGTTCCACCAGGATGAGCTAAGCATGGCCAAGTTTGGGCTCTTCCTTCCTGGATACCTAACTGCAGTGATCACCTGCACAGCATGTGGCCACCCATCTAGGAGGGCCACCCACCCTCCACAAGGACCCTCCACAAAGTCCATGGAGCCACTGGAGAAGTTTGCTTTCCAGGTGCCCAGGGAGCTTGGCACGAAGCCTAGGAGAGACTGATGTTCGTAAAAAGGATGGCCAACTAGCTGCTGGGGGATGCCCCACCACATAAATAGTTTGCAAATAAGGGCCTTACCATTGTTTTTATTGTTATTGTTTTTACAGTGCAATTGGACAGAACACAGTTGTTTTGCTTGGTGGGGTGTAGGGGGCTGGGGTTTGGGGGCAGTATTTTTCACACCAGTGCAACTTAAGCCAAGCTGATGCGGGCACTGGTCATTTCCCACTCAGTAACAAATTTACAAACCATGTAAAATGTGTAAGACAAATGTAGCAGGCCAGGCCGCTACATTATGTTATATATTTTAAAATTTTATTCGTAGAAGACCGTTTTCTTTATGTCCCTATTCTCGGTACCTTAGTGTTTGACTTCCTCAAACTTTAAGACTGACTTCTTAAAATTCTGTAGTAAGACCATTTAAAGTCATAAGAATTCGCAAGGTTATCATGAAATTATTCAAGCTAATTATCCACGTGTGAACCTACTGAAATGGGATAATAATTTAGGAGGGAATTATACTCCATATAATTTAGGAGGGAATTAATACTCCATATGCCCTGAATTCTAACATTAGTGCACGGATATTTATTAAACATCAAAGAGGACAAACTTGTAGGGATCATATATGTTTGTTTCTATTATTGTCTATATATTAAGAAAAAGTTCTTGGTTTTTTTTTTTTTTTTTACCTCATGACAAAGGCTGTGATGGTGGAGATAGAAAAATGGAGAGCTGGATATTATGTAATGAATTTGATCATGATATAAGTTGCTGATTTTCGTGAAAAACTTGTTAATTTTTAAAAATTGCACAAGCAATGAACACAATCATTACCTTAAACTTTTATGGAATTCAGAAGGGTGAAAGCTAACTTTAAACCCTTGGCTTGCTAAAAGGTTTTTTAAAAATCATAAATAGGTGTGAATTTTACAAAATACTATTTTAACATCTACTGAAATACCGTAAGGATTTTCTTTGTGAATGTTACGGTACAATGAATTACATCGAAAGATTTCCTATATTGAGTCAATCTTGTTTACCTGGAATAAACCCTACTAGGTCATGAACTATTATTCTTTTTATATGTTGTTAGATTCCATTTGTTAATATTATACTTAGAACTTTGGCTTGCATGTTCATAAGTAAATTGGCCTAGAATGTGCTTTCCTTTCCTTGCCTTCCTGCCTCCCCTCTCTTCCTTTGCGCTATACAGCCTTGTTCCGTTTTAATAACAGTTATATAATTTTCTCAAAAAAAAAAGAAAAAGAGTTTGAAAGCTCTAGGTCATTTCCTGTGCTCTGGAACTCACAATTACTTTAAAATACCCAAAATGAAAAAGTTCATTTGGATTCGAAATCCACTTGATTACAACACTGTACTTGTCAATTAAAGAAAGGGAAAAACTATTAAAACATTAAAATATAATTTCAACTGTAAGTTCTGGAATGGCTTAACATTTTCTTTTGTCACCTACTTGAGGTTACAAAGTCTTGTCAATGCTGACTACCAAGAATTTGAAGAGATCATTGTTAATAAACTTTGATCAGGAACTGTGTAAACCATTTTGATCATAAAACCTCATATAAAAAAGTTGTGTTCATAGGAACAAGATCAAGTGTCTCAAGGAAAAAAATTTAAATAGTGTATTTAGATATATTAATCAAAGTTAATTCTTCATATCTGATGAAATATGTTGTATTTCATCTCTCATCATAAAAATATATAGAAATGGAATGAATTTTTCCCTAGGACCCATGCAGACAGTCCAAAACCACTTCCAGCTTTTCCTCAGTGTGCATTTCCAGTATTTTGTGTGTGTGCCATGGCATGTTTAAGGTTGGAATCTTAAACTGAGTTCAAGGTCTGGTTAAAAAAATGTGGAATATTACATGGCTAGAAAAAAGAATGAATCTGCCATGAGTTAACTGTTGAAGCTGCACAACAGTGGGAGATTCGTGTATGAACATGGAAACTTCTATAAGATACACTATAGGTGGGAAAAGCAAGGCACAGTGTATCTGTTACCATTTTTGAAAAAAAAAAAGGGTCAGAATATATTTATATTTATGTATTATGTGAAAAGACGTTTCTGGAAGGATCTCAAGAAACTGGGGAGGGGACTTGAGTGGCTAGGGTAAGGGATGGGGGCCAGCGTCATGGGCCTAGAGGTGGCGGGAGCCTGCAGGCTTTGGAGAATGGTGACCTTGAGCCCTGAGAGAGCCGTGGCAAGCTGTGAATCCGGTACCTAAGGGGTGGTAGTGTAGACGTCCTTCTGGTGAGCAGGACAGAGGATGGAGGACGCCACAGAAAGCTGGTCAGGCGGGAGACACAGGTCGTGGGCACGCGCAAGGGCATCTGGGGTTGGAGCGGCTTTCAGCTGGCAGCCCCCGGCCACCAGGGGGCAGTCAAGCTCGCTCCTGGAAGCGGGCAGGGAGGAGCACCCGAGGCAGGTCCCCCGCCTCCAGGCCCGCCCCCCGGCCGGAGCTCCTGCCTCTGGAGTCCTGCTCCCTTTCCCAGGCCCTTCCCCGACCTCCGGGTACAGCCACGTGGAGCTCCGTGTGGAGCACCTCCTTCTTCCTCTTGGGGGTCTGCTTGATGGCGAGGTCATTGATGCCTCCCCCCTCAACTTCCAGTCTTCGTTAGGTTATCTTACTCAATTTTAACCACAATCGCTTGAGATGGGTACTGCTATCTTACCCATTTCATAGATGGGAAAGCTAGGGCATAGAGAGGCTAGGTAACTTGCCCAAAGACCAGGAATGGCGACCCAGGATACACCCCTGGCCTGTCCACTCTCAGAACTGGAGTGTTAACCAAACCATGGCTTCTCCACTCTGCTCCCCCTCCAGAACCTTCTCCACATAGCAGCCAGAGGGTGCTTTGGGGGCTCTCAGTGGTGTAGCACTCCCTGACAACCTCTCTCTGGCTCTCACTGCCCTCAGGACCAAGTACAGTCCCCTCATTCCACCTGTCTGGCATCATATTGACCCAGGAGCCTCCAGACACAGCAACTGTTCTTCAACCCGGAGAAAACTCTTGCTCATCCTGTGCATTTGCTTCTTCTTCACCAGGACCACTCTTCTTGCCTCCCTGCTTCTTTTGGATAGCTCTTATAGATTCTTCAGGCCCTGGCTGTGATAGCACTTCCTCCAGGAAGCCCTCCCTGACTCCCAGACAGGCTCAGGTTCCGTATTAAATGCTGTTAGAGCACTCACTATGAGCCTCTTGTGTTGCACTGGCCTCAGATGTGTGCTTCATTTTGTGATTATAATAATATCATTATTTCAAAACCTCAAAATCACCCTTGGTTCCTCTTTCTTCCTAGAGCTCTCTCCAATACATCAGCTGATCTTGTGGGATTATCTTTAAAATGGTATCTCAAGTCTGACCCCTTCTTACCTCCTTCCCCACTACGTCCTTCATGTCTTGCCATACTTCCTCAGGGTCATCCTGTTTCCACTTTTGCCCTGCAACAGCCAGCCATCCTTGTATTCGTCTGGCTGTCTCCCCGACCAGAATGGAAGCTCCATAAAGGCAAGGGCTTTGTTCCCTGCAGGATCCCCAGTGCCTAGGACTGTGCCTGCACAGAGCAGGGCTCAGTAAACACTTGCCAAGTGGCCATTTGACTGTTTCTCCCACTAGAATGTCAGCTCCTGAGGGCTGGGACTGTGTCTGTCCTGTTAATACACAGCCCCAATGCCCAGCACACAGCAGGTGCTCAATAAAAACCCAGTGTACAGGTGGAGAAATTCAGGCCCAGAGGGAGGAAGAGACTTGTCCAACGTCCTCCCCAGAGAGCAGCAGAGCCAGCACCGGTACCCAGCTCTCCTGCAGCCCCCCTGCCAGCCAAGCATCCCCTCCTTTCCCTGTCCCAGAGCACACAAGAGCCCAGGCCCTTTGCTCACCAAGTCAACACAGTTTATTACTGAATTTCACTTTCACACAATTTCAAAGAGCTGGAACAAGTGTGGGGTGGGGGTTGGGGGAGGGACAGGTGCCCCTCAGGAGCCAGGACCCCCGGCTGGCTTCCCCGGACCACGGCAGGGGAGGGAGCATCAGGCCGTTCAATCTCTGGGCACCAGCTCTCCACGTGCACACGCACAGCAAGCCAGCAGCTCCTCACACATAAATACAGACACGCTTAACAAAAATAGTATATCATCTTCACAAGGAATAAAAATTAGTCTCAAATATGTACAGCAGAGAGCCCGGGGTGGCCAGGGCTAGGCCAGGATCCCCAGGGATGAGACAGGCCATGGGTGGAGCAGAGGAGAGAGGGAGGCCTGAAGAGCTCCTGGCCAGGCCACCCTGACCTTGGCAGCCCGGCTGCCCAGGCTGAACGGGGGTGGGGCACAAATCGATCAGGCCAGACAGGACTGGCCCCTCCAGCCAGCCCTACCTCCACCCCACGCACAAGGCTCTCTTTCCTGCCCTTCCTGCCTGAGGTAGGGAAGACCCCAGGGCTCCCACAGCTGTTCCCCGTGGCTCCCCCTCACCTCTGGGCAGAGGCCCCTGAACCCCATGGGCAGCAGCCCAAGGCAAAGGTGCCACAGGACGATCTCCTTGCAGGAAGCGAGGCAGCTGAGGCCATAAACAGCTCTGGGGCACCTATCTTGGGCCCAGTCGGTCCCTCAGTCGTGGTCATGGGAGCCGGGGAAGGGGAAGGGAACTGGGGTGGTGCTCAACTGCAAGGGCCACCCAAGCTTGGGCATGGGGTGCCTCCTGCAGCTACAGCTCCCCCATCCCAGGTGGGGCTGGCCTCTAGCCAGAGGCCTCTAGGACACTGGGATTGAGGGTAGGGACTTTGGCCAGGCCAGAGGTGGGGAGGGGGTCCTGGTCCTTGTTTCTGTATCCCAAGCAGCCTGAATCCCTAATTAGTCAGAAGTGGCCCCTAAGCGGCTCTTGGAGGGTGGGGATAAATGGAAGGGGAGCCCAGGTCCGGGAGGAGGGAGAGACAGGAAATGATCAATTCCGAGGCCACAAACATCAAAATGAAGGCAATCTAGTCTCTCTTTCTGGGGAAAAGGGTCAGAAAATTTTCCAGCTCCCTGGCAGGAAAGCATCCTCAGTGAGGCTAAGGGGGCAAGGGGTTCCACCAATCAGGCAGGGCACTGCAGCCCCCAGTCACAATCCCCCCAAACCTGTCAGCTTCCACGGGACAGAATCTGGGGAAATTTTGTGGGTTTTGAGGCCGGGAGAACTGAGGTGTCGGGGAAGGCGGCTTTCACAGAAGCATGGTAAATTCTAGAAAACTAAATGAGGGGACCAGGTCTAGGCCCAACCCTGTGATGTGTGGGTGGCCGTGCGCTGCATGTAGTGAGTGGTTCTCCAGGTGGCGACGGTGGCTGGACAGAGGGCTGTGGTGAGGGCAGGATGGCGGTGGGCGGGTGAGTGGGTGGTCAGTGTCTGGTCATTTCCGACTGAAGAGCGAGCCCAGCAGAAGCACGCCAGCCACAGTCATGCCCGTCAGGAACCAGCGGTTGAAGCGCTCCTGGCCCTTCCGGCTCTCGGCTGCTGCATTGTTCCCATAGAGTTCCACGAAAGTGTCCTGCAGGGAGACAGAAGAGAAGGGAACATGCTGTTCGAGTCCTCGACAGTAATGTGGCTGGGACAAAGGGGGACCATCTGCATGCGATGGCCTTGGTGAAATGAAAAACTGTGGCCGTCCATGCCCACTCTGGGCCAGATAAAGGGTTAAGGGCTGTCCTTCTTCCTGACCCTCAGTTTGGGATAGCCAACCCATTTTATTGCTGAGAAAACAGGTGCAGAGTGGGGAAAGAGTTTTGTCCAAGGTCAGACAGCTAGGAAGTAATACTTCAGAACCTGAGTTGGGAAAGAGATGGGCAGGGAACTGACAGGAGGTCAGGGGTCTGGAGCAGGGTGGAGAGAAGAAGGGAGATGAGCGTGCAGGGGTGAGCGAGAGCTAGACCACGTGTGGTCTGGAAGCCTCGGAGGAGCCTGGAGTTGAGCCCAAGGGTGGTGCAGAACCACCAGGCCTCAGCCTTTCCACTGCTGCAACAGAGGGAGGGAGGGAGAGAAAGGAGCCAGGGCTAAATTCCCAGAGTGATTCAGGAGCAGAGCAGATCTGGAGGGAGCCTCTGACCAGGGCAGGCTGATGGGTGGGCAGAGCAGGGCAGAGTAGAGAGGGTAACAACAATGCAGGACTGGGATGGGGTCTATGAGGCCCTGTCCCCCACCCCAGGGGGTGTGACCCTGGGCCCAGGAGGAGGTGAGCAATAGCTCTCTCCCTGAAGCTAGTCAGGAGGGAAGCACGTGATACAGGGAAGGAGGGGCAGTGGGTTAAATGACCAGGCCTGGGGTGGAGTCAGCCTGTGGCGCAGGGAGAGGGGAGCTTGGAGCACCCTTTAATGAGTGTGCTTCGCACCCTATCTGTCCTTTAATCCTCTCAGCAATGCTGTCTCTCCCCACTGACAGACCAGGAAGCCTGGCCTCTGAGCACTGAGGGACTTGATCAGGTCACCCAACTCTCTGGTGGAACCAGAATCCAAACCTGGTGCCTGGTGCCTAGAAATCAGTGTGCTTTGTGTGCCTAGAGAGGGAACAGATCACTGGCTGGTTCCAGAGACTGTGTTCTTGCCTCTCCACCAAGAACTCACATCATGGGCCCACACCTCTACCTGGGCCCGACTGGCTGAGCCACCAGGCGGCTCCCTCAGACAGCGTCTGCCATTTCTGGTTGGCCCCAGGTCCCACCCGGCCAGTTTGCTCACTGTGATATCTGCTGGGCCCTACTTCCAGTCTTGATGACGTCCCCTTAACTCCATGCCAAGAAGATTTTTTAAAACATAGGTCAGATCGTGGCACACCAACAGCTTTCCCTTGCACTTAGAAAGCCAGCGTCATGTCTGTTCATGTCCCTGGTACCTAGCAGAGGGCCATGCGCACTGAGCTGCCACCTTGACTCAAAGAATCCGTAACATTTATTAAACCATTAGGGAGGCAGCAGTGATGCATGAGCCAGAGCCCTTCCAGAAAGCTCACCATCTACTGGGGAAAAGGCATTGGGAGGGGAAGGCAGGCAGGTGGGGAAAACCCCACCATTCAGACCATGTCACTCCACCATCTCAAGCTCTCCAAGGCTCCCCATCACACACAGAATCAAGTCCTCACCACGGCCAGCGAGGTCTGGTAGGACTCGGACCCTCCCCACCGCACACTGCATTCTAGTCGCACTGGCCTCCTTGCTGTTCCTCGAACATCCGCTGAGCTCGGGACCTGCTGCCCTTGCTGCCTGGAGCACTTGACCCCAGGCTCCCTCATTTCACTCCTAACTCTGCTCAAATGTGATCTCCTCAGAGATGCCTTCCCTGGCCACCCTGTCTAAAATGGTACCCACCACCCTGATCTCTCTCTACCTACCCCCTTACCTTGCTTTATTTTCCTTCTCAGCACTTTTCAGAAGCAGAGCCTACCCTTGGTCTTTGTTTTGATTTGTCTCCTGCAGTAGTCATGGCTTGATGAGGCAGAGAGCCTGTCTTGTTTCTAAATACCCAGAACAGTGTCTGGCACATAGTTGGTGCTCAATAAATACATGAGTAGAACAAAGGTCTTACATGTCTTCTAAGTGCCAGCCATTGTCATCCCACTTCTCCTTCATCAGAATCCCCAGATGTAGCGACCTGAGCCCCATTTCACAGGTGAAACAACTGAGGTATAGAGTCGGAAAGACCTTGCCTGGGGTCACCCAGCTAACAGGTGGCAGAGCTAGGATCAAAACTCAGGACTGCCTGGCCCCAACCCAAGTGCTGCTACAGCAGGACACTTCCCTATGTGGGGGGCTGCAGTGGAGGTGGAGCCCTGGCTCTGGGGAGAGAAGGGCAGGGGCAGTGGCAGTGGCAGCAGCCAGCGTCCTTACTCTTTGGCCTTCATCCTGGTTAGCCTCCATGAGTGTTGGCAGACCAGAAAATTCTTACAGGAATTAAAATTTTTCTGGTCCCAAGTGAAGTAGGGCCAGGTGAAGTCACAAAAAAGATTGATCTGTGATGAGGGAGGGTCCCGGGCTGTGGGGAGCATGGGAGAGGGAGGCCATGGCCAGAAGGCTTTGGGTTATCCCAAGGGACCAAATGTCCCACAAGAAACCAGGGACATTGGGTTGCAGCCAAAGTGGGAGAGGCCTGGCTCCCTCGATGGGAACTTTCCTGAAGTAGAGGGCTGGCAGCCACAGGAAATTTTCAACTCTGAGGCTGAGCTGGAATAAACAGGCCCTGCTGCAAGGCACAAAGCACTCACTGTCCAGGAACAGTTATTCTAGGGTGGCGGGAACATTCTCCTGTCGGTGCCACAGAGACAAGGCTCTGAGCTGCCCAGCCCCACCCCCACCCCATGCATTCGCGGTTGGACAACCTTCATCTCCATTTCAGAAGCTCCTTCTCCTAGGGAGGGGGGAGAGAGGATTCTGGGGATTGCTTTTGCAGAGAGAGCAAGAGCAAAACGGGGCGTGCTGTTCCAGGGCGGGTGCCGGGGAGGCAGTGGTGTGGGTATATTTAGCCCACGGTTCACACTACACACTTGGAAACAAACACAGCCATTTTCTCAGCGGGCGCCTGCTCTGGATAAATAAACAGGATTGCGGAGCTGCCCTGGTCTGGAAAAGCAGAGATAAGCCCCCACTGCTGCGAGCCAGAGCTGACGTGGTGGACAGGGGGTCAGACGTAAGAGTGGGCTGTAGGGAGGTCTCTGATGTCACAGAGGCTTTCAGGAGACCTATCCTCAGTGTGGGTTAGGGCAAAAGTGGGGCAAGTTTCTCTTTGTAGCTATGACCACTACCATGGGATCCATGTGGGGTTTTCAGGACCACTGGGGACAGGCAGTGGCTAATGACCTCCATGGGAGAACCGTGGACTCCTAGGCTGGCAGACCCCAAAGTCAACAAGGCCAACCCATTTGCGCACTCTACAGTTTCAAATAGCCTGTTTGTGGTAGAGCTTGGACTCAACCCTCTAGCATCGGGGCCCTTCAGAGTGGCGAGACAAGAACCAGGGTCCCCAGGAGAAGCTAAGGCGGGGGCCATTTTCAAGGTCCTCCCTCCAACAGTCCTGGCCACATGCGTGGATTGGCCCAGCCCCACACTCCGGAGCGTTTCATGCCCCTGTGCCTTTGTCAGCATTGTGTCTTTAACTGGTCACCCTCCCCACACCTCCCTTCCTCAGTCAGCCAACCCTACTCAGCTTACACGACTCCACTTTGGAGTCCTGTCTTCTGAGAAGACTTCCCTATTTATCTCTCTTCAACTTCACGAGGAATGTCTCCTTTGTGCTCCCAGAGTTTTTGGACCTTCGTTCACACCGTTAACTACTGAGTGTCTACCATGCTCCAGGCCCAGTACTGGAGACACAGCAGTGAACAAGACAAATAAGGTCCCCACTTTTCCGGAGCTTACATTCTAGTCCATGCATTCTCCATTGGTTGGGGGGGCGGGGGGCATAGCACAGAAAGAGATCACAGTACAGCTGTGGTATTCAAAGTCACGGCAGGGCAATTAGGACAAACATGTCTAAAAGGACTCCTTCGTGGGAAGTGGTGAAGAGAGAAAAAGGTTGAGAAACACTGTCCTAGTAGGAAGCAGAGAGAATAAAGAAGCAAGACAATTTCAGATATGATGAGGTTTTGAAGACAGTAAGTCCCGGGCAGGTGATAAAGAATACCAGGGGACTGATGTAGGTGGAGTGGCCAGAAAAGGCCTCTCTGGGGAAGCGAGGTTTAAACTGAGACCTGAATGACTAGGTGGCAGTGGCCAAGAGAGGACTAAAAATCTCGGGTGAAAAAGAGCATGTTCCACCAGAAGCAACAAGTGCAAAGGCCCTGAGGCGGGAAGGAGAGGCAGGGGGGTCCCTAGGTTGAGGCCTTCTGTATGTCTGTCTCACCCATCAGTCTGGGGGCTCAGTGCAGGCAGGGACCAAGGACCCATGTCTGAAGCCAGGGGTCCATCCAGACAGGCACAGACTGGCTTCAGCTAGATCTCTGCCCAGAGACAGCCAACTGCACAATGCAGGTTATCCTGCGGCCCCCTGCAACCCTGGAGAAGTCAGGAGAAAGGCTGGCACAGCAGTGCCCCTGGGGCAGTGGCCCAAGTGCCAGCGGACCACCCGCCCTGCCAGGGGCTGGAGCGCAGTTCCTGCTTGAATCCGGTCAGTCCTCCACTCCCCACCCTTCTCCTCTCTCACCTCCCACGTCTCCATGCTTCTTCCTAGCAGTGTGACTCTGAGCAGGTTACTTCGATTCTCCAGCCCACAGTGTCCTCACTTTTTAAATGACAATAAAGTATCTGTTATTATGGCAGCTGACCTTTATCACACAGCTGAATGTTTTACCTGTGCCAGGGACTGAGCTAAAGCACTTTACTCCAAGGAGGCCATACTCCCTGCACAATCACAATCACATTCACTTGAGGGACTGCACAATCACATTCACTTGAGTGATTGTTTTTTGTCCTGTCTCCCCCACTAGACTGCGTGTAGTTTTTGTCACTTATACCTAAAGAACCTGGTGCTGTACCTGGAACATAGCAGGTGCCGTTCTAAATGAACCTATTTGAGATGAACAAATGAATGACTACTTTCAGTTAATCGTCAGAACATTTGTCAGAGCCTCATTCTGCAGACGTGAAGATGGAGGCTTCAGCGTTTCCCCGCAAGCTCTATCTAGGAAGTGGTAGGACTGGGATTTGTCTGAGTTCTGGCCTCCTGCTCATTCTGATGTCCAATCCTGCCATCTTGGGTCCCTGCTGTCTCCACCCACAGAGAACTAGCCTCTTCAGTGGCGGCAGCAGTGGGTGACTTTTCCCAAGCACTTATCTTGCAAGACACTCTTCTTGGCCCTTTCTGTGGATTAGTTTATTTAACTGTCTCTATGCTCTGCCGGCCAGCGGGTACTACTATTAACCCAGCATACAGCTGACGGACCTGAGGCCCACAGACGATCTGTGACTTGCCCAAGGTCACACAGTGACCTGGTGACATGGCTGGGTTGCCTGCACCAACAATCTGGCTCCAGTGCCTTTGCTCCTATCCTCTACACAGCACTCTGCTCACTTTCAAAAGGATAATTCGCCTCAATGCCCCATCATGGGCCAGGTGCGTGCACTTCTGTTACTGAAGGAGGTCCTCACTTTAAGCCCAGGTAAGCCGAGGCTCAGAGATACTGAGAGACCTGTCCCAAGTGGATAAGTAGAGAAGCCAGTTCATATTCTGGGCCAGGCCTATAGCCCTGAGTCCCTCTAGGAGGAAGAAGGTGGCCTGAGGCCACCAGCTGAATGAATGAGTTCTGGCCCCTAGCCAGCTGAGGGGAACTGGGTGCCACAGGAAAAGGATGTGACGAAGGCCAGGAGAGAAAGTGAAACCCTTCCGTCCTGGCTTCAGTGGAGAACAAGCACCTCTGCCAGACGGGCCCTTCCTTCCTTTAGGGTGACTCTGGAGGGCCCAGGCCCACTGCTTCCTTCCTGCTTGGTTATTTCAGGAAAGAGGTAGGTGGAGAAGAGGAAGGGGCTCCTAGCAGCCCAGGGAAAGTGCCAGGGACATCAAGACTGTACCTTATCCGGCCTCACCACAGCCCAGCATGGGCAGGCCGTGAGTCACTTTCTGTTCCTGGCCTCAGTTTCCCTGGAGGAGAGGCTGATAAATGCCGGCTGAATAGACAAATGAGGCCTTGCTAGGAGATCCCAAGGAGATGGCAGGAAGGTGGGTGGTGGGGCAAACGAAGAGGTCTTATCACTCTCTTGGCAGGGAGCAGCAGGCGGAGACTCGGAAGAAGTGAGGTTTGTGGTTGGAATCCACTTCCCCTGGCTTTCTTGGGGGAGCTGTTGGCTTCAGCAATGTGAGAGGAACACAGCCTCTCTCCTCTACCCTGGGGAACACGGGCCTGGATGTGGGCAACTCAGAGGCGGCTCAGTGGGGCAGCGTAAAGAGATGGGTTGTCAGATTGCTGAGCCGACACCTCAGTCTAGCCAGCCCAGCTGTGGGTGGCACAGCAGGCAGCTCTACTTCTGAGCCTTAGTTTCTCCTGCTTTGACCTCAGTGATGAGGTGAGGCAGTGATGGTGAGACCAGGGGATGAAAGCATTTGGTAAAGCAAGGTGACCCTGGCGTTACTGGCTGAGGAGGGTGGCATGGGGGGCCCAAGCCATCCGGGCTGTAGGTAATATTTGGAGCATCCTCACAGCAAACTTCATGTTAATCTTTCTCTAAGTCTGCCCCTGTCAGCTGCCAGCCTCTCCTCCCCCGCCTCCTCCCCCACCATTAGTTCTAAGAAGCTAAGCCTGACAGATGTGCTTACTTCTCAGAAAAGGAAGTGGTTGTGCCAGGAGGAGATAACACCTCCGCTGGGGAATTGAGAAAGCTATCGCGCCCAGCAGTGCAAGCGTGGGCTCTCCACCTCCTCAGCTCAGAAGTGGAGTGCTAGTCTTGGAGGCAGAGAGAGAGAATTCAGAAAAGCATTTACTGGGGGCACAGATGCTCATTTTGGGGCTTTCGACCACCTTCCCAGGGAGTGATGGCTGCTCTTTACCGAGCACTTACCATGCACCAGGCAAGGTGCTAAGAGCTTCGTCATGTATGCAAATTCACTTAATCCTCATAATAACCCCATGAAGTAAGTGCTATCATTACTCTCCAAGTTACAGATGAGGAAACAGGCACGGAGAGGTCAAGTGACCTCCCAAGGCCATACAGTTATAAATTGCAGAGTAGGGATTTGAATTCAGGCAGTCTGGCTCCAGAGCCCAAATGTTTAATGGCTCCTGGGCAGCTGCTACCTGCTCATAAGCATTCATTCCCTGGCAGTCTGGGCACTCCCCTCATCTCAATCCTCTCTCATCTCTTCCTTGGTAACTAACTCCCTATTCTTTTATGAGTAGATGGCCACAGCCTTTCATTCCTCTCCCAGTGTCCAGGGTGAGAAGGACCAAGGCTCACCCTTGAAACAGAGTCAGAGACTCAAAAGTGACCTTACAAGATACCCATCCAACCTTCCATGTGATGCTCAAGCTCACCCCTAACTCATCCCCACTTCCCAGATGAGGTTCAGAAAGGTGGAGTGCAAATCTACAGATTCAGTGCAATCTCTATCGAAATACTAATGGCATTTTTTTCACTTGGTTATTTCAGGAAAGAGGTAGGTGGAGAAGAGAACAAATAATTATAAAATTTGTATGGAAACACAAAAGACCCCCAATAGCCAAAACAATCTTGAGAAAGAAGACAAAGCTGGAGGTATAATGCTCCCTGATTTCAAACTATACTACAAAGCTACAGTAATCAAAACAGTATGGTACCAACACAGAAACAGACACGTAGACCAATGGAACAGAACAGAGAGACCAGAAATGAACCCACACTTATGTGGGCAATTAATCTACAACAAGGGAGGCGAGAAGATACAACAGGGAAAGGCAGCCTCTGCAACAAATGCCGCTGGGAAAACTGGACAACTACATACAAAAGAATCAAACTGGATGATTTTCTCACACCATGCACAAAAATAAATTCAAAATGGATTAAAGACTTAAATGTAAGACCTGAAAACATAAAACTCCTAGAAGAAAACATAGGTGGTATGTTCTTTGATTTGTAATGTTTTTTTGATATGTCCCCTGAGGCAAGGGAAACAAAAGCAGAAATAAACAAATGGGAGTACATTAAACTAAAAAGCTTTCTCATGGTGAAGGAAACTATCAACAAAACTAAAAGGCCACCTATTGAATGGGAGATGATATCTGCAAATGATATAGCCGATAATCAGTTAATATCCAAAATATACAAAGAATTCATCCAACTCAAAAAAACATATAACCAGATTACAAAATGGGCAGAGGATCTGAACAGACATTTTTCCAAGGAAGACATACAGATGGCCAACAGGCACATGAAGAGATGCTCAACATCACAAAACACTGGGAAATGCAAACCAAAACCACAATGAGATATCACTTCACACCTGTCAGAATGGCTATTATTGAAAAGGCAACAAATAACAAGTGTTGGTGGAGACGTGGAGAAAAGGGAACCCTCACGCACTGCTGGTGGGAATGTAAACTGGTGCAGCCACTATGGAAAACAGTATGGAGATTCCTTAGAAAATTAAAACTAGAACTACCATATGATCCAGCAATACCACTCCCTGCATATTTATCTGAAGAAAACAAAAACACTAATTAGAAAAGATATATGCACCCCTATGTTCACTGAAGCATTATTTGCAATAGCCAAGATATGGAAGCAACCGAAGTGCCCATCAACAGATGAATGGATAAAGAAGATGATACACACACACACACACACACACACACATACACACGCAACGGAATATCAGCCATAAAAATGAATGAAATCTTGCCATTTGTGACAACATGGAGGGACCTAGAGGGCATTATGCTTAGTGAAATAAGTCAAACAGAAAGGCAAATTCTATATGATTTCACTTATATGTGGAATCTCAATCAAAACAAAACAAATGAACAAACATAACAAAACATAAATAGAGTTACAGATACACAGAACAAACAGGTGTCTGACAGAGGGGAGGGGGCTGGGGGAGGAAAGAAATAGGTGAGGGAGATTAAGAGATATAAATTTCCAGTTGCAAAATAAATGAGTCTCGGGTATGAAATGTACAGCATGGGGAATATAGTCAATAACTATGTAGTATCTTTGTATGGTGACTTATCTTAACTAGACTTACTGTGGTGATCAGCTTGAATTGTATAGAAACACCGAATCACTTCGTTGTATAGCAGGAACTAATATAGTGTTGTAGGTCAATTGTACTTAAAAAATAAACAAACTCATAGAAAAAGAGATCAGATTTGTGGTTACCAGAGGCAGGGGCCGGGGGAAGGTGAGGGGAGGGGAAAGGAAGAAGGTGGTCAAAAGGTACAAACTTCCAATTATAAGATAAATTAGTACTAGGGATGTAATGTACAACATGATAAATGTAATTAATACTGCTGTATGTTATATATTAAAGTTTTTAAGAGAATAAATCCTAAGAGTACTCATCATAAGAAAAAAAATTTTTTTTCTATTTGATTTTGTACCTATACAAGATGACATGTTCACTAAACTTACTGTGGTAATCACTTTATGATGTATGTAAATCAAATCTTTATGCTATAAACCTTTTAAACTTATACAGTACTGTATGCCAAATATATTTCAATAAAACTGAAAGGAAATAAACAAAAAGAAAGGTGGAACATCCAGATCACATAGTAGGTCTGTTTCATTCCAGATGGTCCATACTCATGGAGTATCTCCAGGGCATTCTCTGCTTACACACTGTGAGCAGGGGTTCCCTCCCTCCTATGTGGAGCATTTCATCTTTGGACAGCTCTTTTGGAAAACTTTTCCCATTGATCAGCTCTCCTGGAAAACTTTTGCCTCTTTCCCTCTACCTCCCGCCATTGCTGGGCCTTAGTTCTGGTTCTCTCTCCTCTGCTGCTCTCCTCCAACTCTGTCCCAAGGGCTACCCAAGAAGGCAACATGAGCTGGCAGAGGAAGCTATGCCAGCTTGCCGAAGGCCCTGGACCAGGTCCTGCTGCTCTCTGAGTATCAGCTTCCTCATTTGTAAAATGGCAGTGCTATCCAGATGAGGCCAAGGCTGGTGACAAATTAACTTCTTTTTCTCCACCAAACTGGGCTGCCAGAGCAACGAATAGGCAGGTACCCAAAAAGTCTTGCAATTAGACTAAGATGTTTAGCTTTGGACCTCATCTATAACATGGGAATTAAAAATGTACTTATTTCACAAGAACATTGTGAAACTTCAATAGTAATACATATAAAGGGCTTAGAACTATATGTGACACATAGTAGACTTTAAGTAAATGCCAGCTATTATACTGCTCTTATTATTAGACCAAGGCTCAGCCCGAGTCTTAGACCTTTCTCCATGGTCTGCAGGGTTTCCTTAGCTTTGTCGAGGGCTAAGCTGCTTATTCCTCACATGCCATGTTCTGTTCGGCCTCAGGACCTTTGCTCATGTTGGTCCCTATGCTGAACTCTCTCCTGCTTATCTCTTAGGTCTTAACCTACAGGCCACTTCCTCAAGGAGGCCTCCTGCTCTCCCCTTCCAAGTCTCCTTCGGCTCTCTCACCAGTTTGCTGAGCTGCTCATTTCTGACCATGAGCTCTGTCCCCCAGGCCTAGCCCAGTGCTGGGCCCAGAGAAGGTCCTGATGAGTACGGCTGACTGGTGGGAAGGGAAGAAGGCCAGTTCCCTCTCTCTTCATCCCCACCCTCATTGCCTGGCAAAACTAGGAGGAGGCCCCAAGACACCAGGTGATTGGGCAGGGTACCTGGGGCTCCCCAGACACCAAGTTCTCCCAGGCTCATGAGAAAGTTCTGGAAAAGGCATCTTCTGCATTGTGTTGAGGCAACAGGCAGGAGGGACTAGGGTAGCAATCTACAAAAGGAACAGGGGCTTGGTCTCTGGGGTCAACCCCCTCCCTAAAATTCTGCTTCTTTCTGGGGTCTATGCCTCTAAATACTGCATGGTCCAAAGCAGCCACTCCCTCCTCCTTTCTGCCCAGAGCTGCCCCCATTCCCTCATCTGGTGCTGATCAATGCTGCATGCTGTGGGGAAAAGAGCAATGGGCTGAGCATCAGCAGGTGTGGGTTTTGTGTCCCAGCTCTGTCACTGGCTTGCTTGGGGTGAGTCCATTCCTCTGTCTGGGATGCTGGGAAAGCCTGGGACTTTCCTCATCTGCAAAATGAAGGGGATCATCTCAAATCACTCTTACCAGTGCTGCAGCATGAGGAGGATGAAAATAATTCACACATGGGCAAATAAGTGACTACCTGTGTTCTCTCTCAGGGGTATCCAAAAGATCCAATAACTTAGTGCGGAAGGTGGGAGGCAACATTCTGGAGTAGAAGAACTTGTTGCCTCCACTTTAAAGCCTGCTGAGCCTTGCCCTCAAACCTGCAGATTCCTGGGGAAAAGGGCAATGGGCATGTCTGTGACCAAGGCCAGCTCCTCAGAGGGCCAGACCTCGCCGGGCTGTACCCCAGTGGCTTCAACCTCCTCACCCCAGCACCGCCTCCAACTAGTCCAGACAAGTCCCGGGTATTTTCAGCCACCTTTATCTGATGGGAAATGTTTGGAATTCCACAGAAGGCAACGGCTCTGGAGGATTTGGCAACAGGAGTAAATCCCTACAGCCCCCACCACATACAAATGGTCACACACACACCCCTGTAACCAAAACCTCAGAGCTGAAGGCGCCCTCAGGGTGCATTTCCTTCATTCTGGTTCCTTCTAGTCTCCCCGTTTCATCTTCAGCCCGGTCCACCAGCCCCCACAAGGTAGAGAACAGCAAGATGCCTGAGATGGTGCCAGGAGAGCTGAAGTACTCTTGTAGCCATGACGCTGAGGAGGGGCCACCTGGAGGTTTGCTGTTCACGGTCAGTGCCCACAGCACCAACAAACTGCAGAAGGTCACCACCACCATCACCAGGCAAGCCCAGAAGCAACTCACTGTCCCACCTGATGTGGCATGACCTGTGGTTCACAGAGATGTCTAGTTCAACCCCTACCCTAAACAGATGGAAAACTGAGACCTGACGAGGTGAAGGGACTCCCCCGCAAGGCTTCTTGAGCCCTGGAGCACAAAAGTACAGGTTCCAACCCTAGCTCTGTGACTGCCTACTTGTGGGACCCGGGGCAAGACTTTACCTTTCCAAGCCCAGGGGCCTGTCTACAAAGTGAGAACACTGTCCTTACATCACAGGCTTAGCAGCAAGAATTAAATGGTCCATGGAAGGTGCTCAATAAATGTTAGCGTTATTTTTTTATAGCTAAAAATGAATGGCCCCATTTGTGCTTCTCATGTGGTATTCTCATTATTTATAGCTACAAACAAACAAACCCCCCCAAAACCCCCAAAACAGCTCATACTGACTCAGCCTCTGCTTGAATTCTCAAAATCTTCCAAGTAGGTCTTGTCCCCATTTTACCAACGAGGAAACTAAGGCTCAGAGAGGTGAGGAGACTTTGCCTGAGATCTCTGGTTACCAAGTGAGGGTGTCTGACTCCACAGCTCGTTAAATCTGCCAGCGCAATAGGACAGATGCAGAAGGATGTGACTAAGCTCTTCCTTCCTTCCCCTTTCACCCACCCACTGCCCACTACTTACTGAGAATCTTGGGCCTTGCATCAGAGATGACCCTGAGGTCAGGGCAGAGGCATATCTCTTGGTTCCCCCCAGGTGCCTTGAGGGTGGGAAGGACAGAGGTATGCGGATGGCTGCTCTGTGCTTCCCCACTGCCCCCCAACTCAGCCCCTGCAAGGCCAGTCCTTGCAGAGTCCCTCCCTCCACCTAGTCATTATCTTGGAAACAAAAGCCATGCCAAAAAGCTTTGGCGAAGTTGTTAGCTGCGTTTTTAAAGACAGACCATGACTCCTTTCTGGGCTGACCTGTGGGTTGTAGGAGGATTCCCTGCTTAGCTCTGGACACTCATTCATTCCATAAATCTTTATTAAGAGCCCACTAAATGCCAGGCACCACGTTAAGTGCTGGGGATAAAGCAGTGACTAAATTAGAAGAAAATTCCTACCTGCATAAGTTTATCATTTAATGGGAAGAGACAGGCAACAAACAAATGTCAGATGGTGATAAGTGCTAGAGAAAACTAAATGAGAGAAAGGGGTTAGCGAGAAACACGGAAGATGGCAGAATTAAAACCCTGGTCAGGGGCTTCCCTGGTGGCGCAGTGGTTGGGAGTCCGCCTGCCGATGCAGGGGACGCGGGTTCGTGCCCCGGTCCGGGAAGATCCCACATGCCGCGGAGCGGCTGGGCCCGTGAGCCATGGCCGCTGAGCCTGCGCGTCTGGAGCCTGTGCTCCGCAACAGGAGAGGCCACAACAGTGAGAGGCCCGCGTACCGCAAAAAAAAAAAAAAAAACCCTGGGCAAGGAAAGCTTCTTTTAAGAGGTGACATTTGATCAGAGCCCTGAATGAAGTGAGGAACCGCACTGCAAGGATCTGAGGAAAGGCAGAGGGAAGAGCAAGTGCCAGGCCCTGAGGCAGGAACACACCTGGGGTGCTCCAGGAACAGGAAAGACGTCAGTGTGGCTGAAGCTGAGTAGTGAATGAGGGGAGAATGATAGCGTAGGGTCTGGCAGTAGCCAAGGGCCAGATTGTGCAGGGCCTGTAAGGCCATTTAAAAACTTGAGCCTGTCCTTCGAGTGACATGGGAACACTGCAGGGTTCTGAGCAGGGGAGGGACATGATCTGACTTTGATTTTAACAGAATCCCTCTGGTTGCTGGGTGGAGATCTCCATGATTTTAACAGACTCCCTCTGGTTGCTGGGTGGAGATCTCCAGGGGTAAGGGTGGAAGCAAGAGGTCTGGTGAGGAGCTGATGCAGTCATCTGGGAAAAATATGAGGGTGGCCTAACCAGGATGGTGCCAGGGAAGCTGGAGAGAAGCAGTCAGGTTCAGAATTTATTTTTAAAAGTAGAGCTGAGGACTTCCCTGGTGGCACAGTGGTTAAGAATCCACCTGCCAACGCAGGGGACACAGGTTGGAGCCCTGGTCCGGCAAGATCCCACATGCTGCGGAGCAACTAAGTCCGTGCGCCACAACTACTGAGCCTGTGCTCTAGAGCCCGTGAACCACAACTACTGAAGCCCACACGCCTAGAGCCCATGCTCCGCAACAAGAGAAGCCACCTCAATGAGAAGCCTGCGCAACACAACGAAGAGTAGCCCCCGCTCACCACAACTAGAGAAAGCCTGCGTGCAGCAACAAAGACCCAACACAGCCAAAATTAAATAAATAAATAAAATTTTTTAAAAAGTAGAGCTGAAAGGATTTGTTAATGGAATGGATGTGGACTATGGGAGTTGCTTTCTTCTCTGGCCTTGTTTCTCATCTACAAAAGGCAGGGGATTTTTTTCCAGCTTGATAACTATGGGAACCCTGTGACATGAAGAAAGAGACAAAACCATTTCTGCTATCAAAGCCATTTGCTCACCTGACCTCCAGCCATGTGCAGGATCATGGAGTAGCCAGGCCCAGGGTAGGGGTGGGGATAGCTTGATTTCTATGGGGAGGGAAGGGGCATTAGAGCTGTCCTATGTGTGTCCAGGGCCTGCTAGGCAGAAAGTGCTCAGTGAGTGAGTGAATGAGGCAATGCTAAGAGGCCAGGATGTGTGCAAGAACTTTCCAAGTCCTTCCAAATTAACAACAGGTAAGCCTAGCCTAAGGGATTCCTCTCCTGGCATTCCTTCTGCATCCATTACATTCTAGGCTGAGTGTCAAGTTCCCATTCTTCATGAATGGGAGACTTAGAGGTCTGAAATCACCAAAGCAGAATTTTAGAACTGGAAGGAAGCACAGACACATCTGGCCCACTCTATCCACAATTTTAGCTGTCACTGTTTTGGCCTTATCCATGTGTCATGATTATTATTAACATTTTTCTATCAACTGACTCACTTTTTAAACACTTAAATGTATTGAAAATTTTTAACCCATCCCCCAACTTGTTCTTTCTGCATCTTTCCCCCTTTTACTGAATGGTAGCAGCTTCATCCGTCCAGGTACTGAAGCCTGGAACACCTTAGAGTCAAGATCCTTAAGTCCTCTCTAGCTCTGATCTGTCAGCAAATTCCGCTGGATACATACTCAGAATTTATCCAAAATCCCACCACTTCTCACCACCTCCACTGTCCAAGCCAACATTATCTTCTGCCTGTATTGTTATAACAACCTCCTTACTGATCTCCCAGCTTCTTACTTCCCTCTCTGGTCCCTCACACAGCAGCCAGAAGGGTCCTTCTAAAAGCAGTCGGGGGACTTCCCCCGGTGGTCCGGTGGTTAAGATTCCATGCTCCCAGTGGAGGGGGCACAGGTTCAATCCCTGGTTGGGGAACTAGGATCCCGCGTGCCACACAGCGTGGCCAAAAAATAAAAATTAAAAAAAAATTAGGGCTTCCCTGGTGGCACAGTGGTTAAGAATACATAAGCCAATGCAGGGGACACGGGTTCGAGCCCTGGTCCGGGAAGATCCCACAGGCCGCAGAGCAACTAAGCCCGTGCACCACAACTACTGAGCCTGTGCTCTAGAGCCTGCAAGCCACAACTACTGAGCCCACGTACCACAACTACTGAAGCCCACGTGCCTAGAGCCTGAGCTCCACAACAAGAGAAGCCACCACAATGAGAAGCCTATGCACCACAAGGAAGAGTAGCCCCTGCTCACTGCAACTAGAGAAAATCCGCGCGCAGCAACAAAGACCCAACGCAGCCAAAAATAAATAAATAATTTAAAAATAAATAAATAAATAAATAAAAATAAATAAAAGCAGTTGGACCCGAGCCTGTCTGGTCAAACCACTCCCCCCGCCTTCCCATCTCACCCAGAGGAAGAGCCACAGTGTCTCACCACGGCTCACACAAACCTCTGTCTTCTACCACTCTCTCCTCTGCCACTCTGTTCTAGCCACCCTGGTCTCCTGTCCTCTTCCTCAAACATGCCAAAAACACCCTTCTCACCTTGGGGTCTCTGTACCTGTACCCTCTGTCTACAATGTCCTTACCACAGACTGTTACATGGTTTACTCCTTCAGGTCATACAGATCTCTCATCCCATGGCTCCTCCTCAGAGAAGCCTTTCCCAATCACTCTTTATTAAAACAAACAAATACCAACAGATACCTAGCCACCCTCCACCCCCACCATCATTCCCAGTCTTTTTTTTTTGTGTGGTACGCGGGCCTCTCACTGTCGTGGCCTCTCCCATTGTGGAGCACAGGCTTCGGACGCGCAGAACCAGCGGCCACGGCCCACGGGCCCAGCCACTCCACGGCATGTGGGATCCCCCCCGACTGGGGCATGAACCCGCGTCCCCTGCATCGGCAGGCGGACTCCCAACCACTGTGCCACCAGGGAAGCCCTCCCTGTCTTTTTAGAATGTAAACTCCATGAAGGCAGATATCCCCAGTAGCTAGAACGGTGATTGGCACAGAGCAGACACTCAGTAAGTATGTGCTAAATGAATAAATGAAATGAAAAGGCAACTTATATTATTATGAATACTACTATAAACAGAAAACCAGTATCATTTGCCACAGACGGAAATCAACATAAAATAAAAACACTACTAAAAATCTTAAATGTTTATCTGCATATCAACTATAAGTTACCTTAAAGATCAATGCTACAGGTACTGATCTTGGTCCCACATCTTTACAAAGGAGATACATGAAGTCTAGGGCAGGAGAAAACTCAGGACAAAATAAGCCAGCCCATTAGAGGCCAGTCCAGAGCAGCCACACAGGTGCCCCTTCCCTGCCTTGGAACCACAGCCCCGCCCCCCAGAGTGCAGGCAGAGAGATTGAATCTTGGGACGGGTACAGCTAGGATGGACCAACAGAGCCTATCTGAGGGGACAAGAAAGCTCTCCCCTTGGCCAGGCACAGAACTGGCAGCTCTGCTGAAGAGAACAAAGGCCAAAGTGGAGTATGCCAGGCAGAAGGACCCTTGTGGGGCTGCATCGTGGGGGACGGGCATGCATAAACCTGTAGGTGAGGTCTGCGGACACCAGACAGCTGAGAGCAGAAATGAAAACAGGCTAGGTCCCAAAGGGTGGCAGCTTCAATCCCGTAAACACCAGACAGGCATGGGGGTTCAGGTGCAGGCCTAGGGGCCCAGCTGAGCCCAGCGTGAAGCTGAGACCTTCCCAGTCTCCTCCATCAGTGATGATGATGCTAAGTTGTGCTGAGCAGAGGACCACCAACCCTGCTACTACGAACCACAGCAGGCATTAGACATTAAGGGGGAAAGAGACAGAGACACCCTCCTAGTCCCCACATTCCAGATGGTCTCTTCCAGCACCCTCCTAATTCCAGTCAGCTCTGCCTACATAGGCCCTTGAGGATTTGATCCCTGTTTGGAGGGGAACATTCTTTTCCCATCCCCACAGGGCTTAGCAAACATGGCTGCAGGTGCAGGGGTAGAGACAGAGCTGTTGTAACTGCCAGGCCAGCAACGCCTGACCTACATCTCCACGGTTGGTCGCATGCAAAGAAAAATACCAGGGATTTCCGTTGGTGTTCACCAGATGCAGCTGCCAAGGGAAGGCTGGGTCTTCTGAAGACCTATTGTGAGTTGGGCGGGACCAGCGGTGAGCTGGCTGGGATAGTCTGGGGGCTGGCCTCTAAATTATTTCCTGGCTTTGAGGACCTCCCTAGACTTCAGAGAATCTACCAAATTTTTACCTTTTTTCTATCAAGGTCTTCCACTGAACTTCCCCCTGCTCCCCCTTCTAGTATATCATCCTTAATAAGAATTGAGAGAGAGAGAGAAAATGAGAATGAGATTCTATTTGGGAAAAAACTCCCCAAACTAAACAGCTGTTCTAATTGTAAACTGCTGGCATTTGGAGTGAGGTTTAGATTTGCATAGAAAAAAAGCAATTTGGAATCCAGTTTTGCAAGATAGTATGAAAAGGACCTGGGACCTTAGTCACCACTGCTCTGTGGTGACAGAGACATGTCTGGCTCTGGACATGTCAGTTAATCACCCTGGCCTCACTCTTCTCATCTGTCAAGTGTGGAGGATGGACCAGAGGATCTCTAAGGCTCTCTCTCCAGCTCCAGAGTGCTATGATCCCAACCCTAGGCCTTCCTCCAGCACCCCCGTACCCCTGCGGGGGAGCAGTATTGTATAGGGAAGAAGTAAACTCTCTTAGGTGACAAGAGACCCGAGTTCTAATCCCAGTGTTGCTGTTTATTAACTCACTGTGTGGTCTTGGGTAAGTCACTTTACCTCTGGGGGCACATCACTTTCTGCATATGTAAACCAAAGACTTGAAAGTTCATTGAAAAAAGCACTATAGGAACTTTGGCATTATTATGCCTCCCTTATGTCATTCACCCCTTAGAGTATGCCTGCCTCCCAAAGGGCATGTTCTTCACCTGCAATTGCCTCAAACTGCAAATCTTAAGATCCTAGAGACACAAAATGGAGGAAGGGGGTTAGAACCCCCTTCTAACCCCCTTCTGTCTGATCGCAGAGCCTGTGTTCTCCCACTACAGAAATGTGGAGGTGGCACGGATGGTGGACAGGACTTGGGATTTGGAGTCAGAAGACCTCAGTAGCTTCCATGGTAAGAGGAAGACCTCCTCTACACCTCCTGGCATAAACAGAGGCTCAATGAGATAATATATGAACACAAAGCAGCACTGGACAAACCTTAGTCAATGTCTCCAGGCCACCCAGCATAGAGCCCACAGTGCTCTCCCTGAGAGGCCATGGAGGGACTCAGAGTCCTAAACCTGACACTTATTTGCGGTGCACTCTGGGCTGATCACTTAAACTCTGAGTCTCAGGGTCCTTGTTTATAAAATGGGCATAAGACCTACCCCATCGGGCTCAATAAATGTTTGCTATGATTCTAATTATGTTACGCTTCCTCCCTCTTCTGAACTCTTCTAATCCTGTAGTCGTTTCCATTGACTTTGGTACTTGCAGTCTCATGACCTAAGTTGTTGAGAGCTAGGCCCGTACTTTATACATCTCTTCTCTCCCATGGGAGCAGTGAGCACATGACAGGTGTGCAAAGAGCACCTGTTATACCATTGGGAGATGGGTTCTTTCTGAAGTAATATCAGTGGGGGCCATCGCCAATGATCACCAACCAATCCTCGGGCATCACACTGCAGCACACTCTTTGCTACCCTGTGCTGAATAGTGGGCACAGGGGTGGGGAGTATGAGGTAAATGGAAGCTGTAGGCCCTCTCCTCTAAAGCAGTCAGTGTGAGGTGGAGAAGCCAGATTCACCATCTGGAGAGGGCACCAAGCAATACAGAAAAATGGAAGAGGCAGAGAGAGCCAAGGGAAATCAATGGACACCAGAGGGAGCGAGTGAGTGTGTCTGAGTCTAACAGATTGTATTTGGATTCTGTCCTTATTAGCATTTGACCTGTCTTACTCTCAGTTCACTAATCTGGACAACGGGGACAATAATATGTTTCCCAAGCAGGATTATTGTGAGGGTTAAAAATACGACATTAGTGCACCTTATAGCACCTTGCACATAACAGGTACTCAATAAATGGGGTTATGTCTATGGGCCCCTCTGACGGCCAATAGATTGCACACCAAGAACCAGTACGACTTATGGCTCTCTATAGCAACTGGAGCTCTGGATGGAGAAAGTCCTCTTGACAGAATCCTGATTAGATTTGGAAACTCTTTCTATAGAAGGAAGGGAGGCAGCTCAGTACAGACCAGAGGCCTCAGATCAGACATATGTGGTTCCCCCCTGGGGACTCCATAGCTTCCTGGCTATGTGTTCTTTTGGCCAGTTACTGTGAGTCTGATTCCTCATCTGTGTTAGACTCTAAGACCATGTGTTACTCCTTCCAAGAGGCAGCCAGGGTGTTCTTTAAAAGCACAGAGCACAGGGGTTAGAGGATTCAAACCTGGGTTTAAATCCCAGCTCCGCAACTTACTAGCTTGGGTGAGTGACCACAGCACACTATTTAAACTTCCTGAGCTTCAATTTTCTCATCTAAAAACCTTCCTCCTTCGGTGGCTTTATTACCAGATAACATGCTTGTGTCTGGCACACAGTAACAACTTCACTTGATACATGAAAGTGTTATCTTTGTATCCAGAGCCTGGCACTGGAAAGCACTCAATAAATGTGCTGAATCAAACCCTGCCCAGTGGAAGGGGTGAGGGGAGGAAAGATGCTCCTGTAAACTGGCACTTGCTGCTACCAGCCCAGGTTGGTGACATCTATCAAAATCACAAGTGCACATGCCCTTTGACCCTGCAATTCCACATCTAGGGATTTATCCTCCACAGATACCCTGTAGTCATACATGGGCCAAATGACAAATATATCGGGCTCTTCACTGAGTATCCTAATGGCAAAAGACTGCAAAAAAGTGTTTACCACTGGAAACTGGTTAAATAGAGGACGGTACCATGTATGGAATACTCCGTAGCTATTAAGAATGAGAAAGCTCTTGATGGACTGATACAGAGTGATCTCTAAGAGACACTGTTAAGTGAGAAAATCAAGGTACCAAATAGTATTTATAGCACACAACCATCTGTATAAAAACCAGGGGAAACATATGTGTTTGCTTATGTCTACAGAGTCCATTCTCCCAGGAAGGGAACTGGGTGGCTAGGAGAAAAAAGTGGGAGGGAGACATTTATTCCTTTCAAAATTTGAACCCCATGAATATACTATCTATTCCAAGAAAACTAATAAAAAGTTAAAGGGGGAGTGGTTTGAGAGAGGAGAGAAGAGAGAGAGAGAATAATTCTCCCACGAGAAGCAGCTGGGACTCCCCAAAGACAGACCCTTTGGCCAGTTATCATACTATCAGAAAAAAAAAAGACGACTCTGGTATTTGCATCCTGTGACAGCAAAATAACATCACTGCTGTGTGACCAACTGCACTAGGGTTGCCAACATCTCTGATCCTTTGGCCCTAGGAGAGGACCAGGATCCATGATGAGGTCCCTCTATCCTCTGGGTTAAGTCTGTCCAGGTAGAGTAACAGGGAAAGAAGGTTCAGGTTAAAGTAAAAATTATCCCTGATAGTCTCAGAAGAAAACATGGAAAGGAGGGAACCTAGTCCTGGAGGGAGCCCTCTTCCCACCTTTCTTTCTTTCTTTTTTTTTTTTTTAGAGAAGGCATTGGATCTTTTTTTTTTAAATTTTATTTATTTATTTTTGGCTGCGTTGGGTCTTAGTTGCTGCGCTCGGGCTTTCTCTAATTGCAGTGAGTGAGCAGGGGCTACTATTCGTTGCAGCGCACGGGCTTCTCATTGTGGTGGCTTCTCTTGTTGTGGAGCACGGGCTCTAGGCGCACGGGCTTCAGTAGTTGTGGCAATGCGGGCTCAGTAGTTGTGGCACATGGGCTCAGTAGTTGTGGCACGCGGGTGGCTTAGTTGCCCCGCGGCATGTGGGATCTTCCCGGACCAGGGCTTGAACCCGTGTTCCCTGCATTGGCAGGCGGATTCTAAACCACTGTGCCACCAGGGAAGCCCCACCTTTCTTCCCTTAAGGCCCCTACTACTCCTTCTCCTCCGTTTTCCTTAACAATCTGCCTGCATGCTAAAAACACTCTATCAGGGACTCCTGGAAGTAAATGGAGACCCAGCTGGCTCTGTAAGATATATACCTGGCTAATAAAATATAATAAAAGATGCTTTACCTCATAAGTAACCCTGGAAATAGTCCTTGGATATTTTTAACTTTTTATTATGAGAATATTTCAACATGTACAAAGGTAGACAGAATGATAAAATGAACCACCGTCACTCAGCTTCAACAATTATCAACTCAGTATCAATCTGATTTCATGTGTTTCAACTCTCCCTCACCTCTCTGTATTATTCTGAAGCAAATTCTAGACATAGTTTAGCATGTATTTCTAAAAGAGAAAAAAAAATCCATAATCACAATACCATTATCATATCTAAATTTGAAAAATCCAACAAAAGTCTTGGAAGGGGTTTAAATGTGATCAAAATTCTTTCCCAAAGAGGGCACCTTTGTTCAATATGAAATATTAATGCAGTGTATATAATAAGCTCCAGGTACAACTCAAGTTATAAATAATTCAGATCTGTAGATGTTTAAAACCTATCGAAATAAGGGTATTCCACCAACAAAAATACTAAGACACGAGAGTCAATTCCAGATCTATTAAGAACTTAAACGTGAGAGGTAAAACTTTAAAACTTTTAGAAGAAAATATAGACAAATGTCTTTAGGACTACAGATTAAGGAAGTATTTCTTCAACATAACATAAAGGGTGTAAATCATGGAAGAAAAGATTCAACTACATTAAAATTAAGAAATTCTAGTTATCAGAAGACATCATATATAAAGTGAAAAGGCAAACTGCGAGCCTATATTCATAACACGTGCAGACAAAAGATTAGTATTCAGAATACGGACTTCCCTGGTGGCGCAGTGGTTAAGAATCCGCCTGCCAATGCAGGGGATACGGGTTCGATCCCTGGTCCGGGAAGATCCCACATGCCGCTGAGCAACTAAGCCCGTGTGCCACAACCACTGAGCCTGCACTCTAGAGCCCATGAGCCACAACTACTGAGCCCATGCACCACAACTACTGAAGCCTGTGCGCCTAGAGCCCGTGCTCCGAAACGAGAAGCCACCACAACGAGATGCCCGCAAACCGCAACAAAGTGTAGCCCCTGTTCGCCGCAACTAGAGAAAGCCCACGTGCAGCAACGAAGACCCAACACAGCCCAAAATAAATAAATTTATATATAAAAAAGATTAGTATTCAGAATACATAAAGAATTTCTAAAAATCCATAAGAAAAAGGCATATGAAAAGAAAACAGAGCAAAGACTTTTACAGGTATTTTACAAAAGAAGAAACACGGTCAACAGATGTAAGGAAAGATTCTCAACTCCACTGAGAAATGCAAATTAAAACCCCAAGATACCATCTCACACCCACCAGCTATATAAAAATTTTAAAGTCTGACCATATCAAGTATTAAGATGTAAAGCAATGGAAATTCAAATGCTGCTGTTTCCAGCATAAATTCTTACAAACACATAGGGAAACATTTGGGCATTACCTTCCATCAAGCAATTCCACTCCTGAGTATATACCCTACAGCAATGTTTCCCACAGTGTGGTTCCTGGACCCGCAGTAGCGGTATCACCTGGGAAGTTGTTAGAAATGCAAATTCTCAGGGCCCCAACCCCAGACATACAGAATCAAGCACTGTGGTGGTGGAGCCCAGCAATCTGTGGTTTAACAAGCCCTCCAGGTGATTCTGATAAGCAGCTGAAGTCTCGGAACCACTGCCCAGGAGAGACTCTTGAACGTGTGCATGCGAGGGAGACACACACAGAATGTTCAAAACCACATTGTTTGAAATAGCAAAAACAAGGGAACAACCCAAATAATCACTGACAGTAGAATGGATGCA
This sequence comes from Pseudorca crassidens, assembly GCF_039906515.1. Classification (NCBI taxonomy): domain Eukaryota; kingdom Metazoa; phylum Chordata; class Mammalia; order Artiodactyla; family Delphinidae; genus Pseudorca; species Pseudorca crassidens. The sequence goes on from NC_090310.1 coordinate 62,633,448, forward strand.
TAATCTGAGACATAATCATACAAAGGGATATGAAAATGAATGAACTACAACTATACACATAACATCGAGGGATCTCACAATGTTCAATGAAAAAAGAAAACTGCAGATGAATACACACAGTATGATATTTAAATGAAATTTAAAAGCATGCAGAAGCATACACACACACACACTAAAACATTTTTTTAAAGGCAAGGGAACGACAGACACAAATCTCAGGAGAATGGGTAGGGTGTGGCTGTAATTGGAGAGGACACACAGGGGGCTCTAAGGTATTCATAAACTGAGTTATGAGTTTACAGGTGATTATTTTCCTAGTCTTGAAACTTCACATACACATAAGATATTCTCTGTTGTATTTATGATAAATTTCTTAAAAAAAAAAAAAAAGTTATACTGGAACAGTGCATACTGGGAGCCAGAACTGCAACCACTAACTCTGGCTACATGTGTGGTGTCCAAAGAGTTAAGCCTGTTTCTCAGCCTGTGGGTGGGAGGGCAGGCAGCAGCTGGGGCACAGTGGGAGTCTCTGGCTCCAGCTGGCTCCAGCCTAGATCTGCCTGGATCAAGCACCACGCCCAGGAACTGGCACCTGTGGGGGCAGGGCCCTCTGGACAGGTGGCACCTGAAGCCCCTGATGACCTGCACATGTAAGGGACTGGGCCCAGTCAGATGGATGGCAGTCTCCTCCTTTAGGAGCCCCTCCATCTGGTAAGAAAGTGTGCTGGTGGCAGCTTAGAGATGGTGAGAAGTGGGAAGAGGGTCTGGGACTCAGCGTGGAGGCGGGGAAGGAACTGGGTGGGCTGGGCTCAGATACCAAGGGAGGCTGCTGGGATTAGCACCTGCTGAGAATGAGATTAGGTTTCTTGGGAAGGGCTCATCTATCTAATGCCCCCCAAAAGCTGTCTCCCTACAGCTTTTCTCTGCTGGACAGATGGTGTCTGAGCTGCTTCCTTGAGAGGGTGGTGGAGGTGGGGTGGGAGCTGATGCCTGCTTGGTCTTGGGCTTCCCTGTCTTCCACAATAGTAATGATCAGAGACCTACTACATGCCAGGCACTGTCCTAAAAGCCCTTCACACAAATTACCTCCATTTAATTTTCACAGCACCAGACTGCCTATGGCCTAGAGAGCAGGTTTACATTCAAGGAGACCTTGGCTTGGTATACTTAAACACTTGCCCAAAAAAAAAGTCAAAGAGTGAACAAACTAGGACTTGCATGCAGGAGCCCTCGCAGGAAACTACTGGCCGTGACGTCTTCCCCTTCTCATTAAACGGCAGCAAGTTCCTTCCTGTTGCGCAGGCCAAAAACCTGGACTCCTTTTTCTCTCACATACCCCTTATCCAATCATTAGCAGATCCAGTGGCCCTGACCTTCAAATTGTATCTATGCTCTGACCACTGCTCACCACTTTGGCCACATCTCTACCCTCGTACAAACCACCATCATCACCTGCCCAGCTTCTTACTGGTCTCTTGCTCCCACCTTTGCTCATATAGTGAATACAGGGACTCTGGTTAGTTTACACTGTATACCCAACCTATAGCTCAGTGTCTAACACATGGCAGGTACTCAATAACTATTTGTTAATGAACAAATAAATGAATGACCAACATCTCTCAGGAAATGACTCAGATTCAGAAGGGAGGAAGACCTGCCTGAGTGCCCTTAGCTTTCTCAGCCCAGATGACCTTTGGTACCCCAAAGCAGTGGTCAACATCCTTCCCTATTATGAAATGTCCTGGATGTATAGCATTACCACTGTGTCATCCACTTGTGCCTGTACACATGCACACACACACAGGGACAAAGGTACTGGAACAGGGCTGCTTCTGATTAGGAATGAGCCTAGGACACTTATTTCTAGGGGACCGTCCCTGCACTGTATACACGTTGGTTTTTATTCTCATGAATGAAGAGTCACTGGAGGGTTCTGAACTGAAGAATGACAGGATCTGACCTCTACTTTAGAAGAATCACTGGTTGCTATATGGCTAACAGATTGGGGGGGGGGCGGTGTGCAAGGGAAGAAGCATGGAGGTGGCTGTAGAGTTGTCCAGGTGAGAGAGGGAATGAGCAATAGTTCTGCCCTCAGCCAAAGCAATCTTGAGAAAGAAAAACAGAGCTGGAGGAATCAGGCACCCTGACTTCAGACTATACTACAAAGCTACAGTAATCAAGACAGGATGGTACTGGCACAAAACCAGAAATATAGATCAATGGAACCGGATTGAAAGCCCAGAGATAAACCCACGCACATATGGTCACCATACCTTTGATAAAGGAGGTAAGAATATACAGTGGAAAAAAGGCAGCCTCTTCAATAAGTGGTGCTGGGAAAACTGGACAGCTACATGTAAAAGAATGAAATTAGAACACTCGCTAACACCGTACACAAAAATAAACTCAAAATGGATTAAAGACCTAAATGTAAGGCCAGACACTATCAAACTCTTAGAGGAAAACATAGGCAGAACACTCTATGACATAAATCACAGCAAGATCCTTTTGACCCACCTCCTAGAGAAATGGAAATAAAAACAAAAATAAACAAATGGGACTTAGTGAAACTTAAAAGCTTTTGCACAGCAAAGGAAACCATACACAAGACTAAAAGACAACCCTTGGAATGGGAGAAAATATTTGCTAACGAAGTAACTGACAAAGGATTAATCTCCAATATTTACAAGCAGCTCATGCAGCTCAATATCAAAAAAAACAAACAACCTAATCCAAAATTGGGCAGAAGACCTAAATAGACATTTCTCCAAAGAAGATATACAGATTGCCAACAAACACATGAAAGGATGCTCAACATCACTAATCATCAGAGAAATGCAAATCAAAACTACAATGAGGTATCTATCACCTCACACTGGTCAGAATGGCCATCATCAAAAAATCTACAAACAATAAATGCTGGAGAGGGTGTGGAGACAAAGGAAACCCTCTTGCACTGTTGGTGGGAATGTAAATTGATACAGCCACTATGGATAACAGTATGGAGGTTCCTTAAAAAACTAAAAATAGAACTACCATACGACCCAGCAATCCCACTACTGGGCATATATCCTGAGAAAACCATAATTCAAGAAGAGTCATGTACCACAATGTTCACTGCAGCAGTATTTACAACAGCCAGGACATGGAAGCAACCTAAGTGTCCATCGACAGATGAATGGATAAAGAAGATGTGGCACATATATACGATGGAATATTACTCAGACATAAAAAGAAACGAAATTGAGTTATTTGTAGTGAGGTGGATGGACCTAGAGTCTGTCATACAGAGTGAAGTAAGTCAGAAAGAGAAGAACAAATACCATATGCTAATACATATATATGGAATCTAAAAAAGAAAAATGGTTCTGAAGAACCTAGGGGCAGGACAGGAATAAGAACGCAGATGCAGAGAATGCACTTGAGGACATAGGGAGGGGAAAGGGTAAGCTGGGACGAAGTGAGAGAGTGGCAATGACATATATACACCACCAAATATAAAACAGATAGCTAGTGGGAAACAGCCGCATAGCACGGGGGCGATCAGCTCGGTGCTTTGGGTGCTAGGTGCTCTAGGACGACCTAGAGGGGTGGGATAGGGAGGGTGGGAGGGAGATGCAAGAGGGAGGGGATATGTGGATATATGCATACGTATACCTGATTTACTTTGTTATACAGCAGAAACTAACACAACATTGTAAAGCAATTACACTCCAATAAAGATGTTTAAAAAAAAAAATAGCTCTGCCCTCTCACATCCCACTTCTAGCTTTTTTTTTTTTTTTAAACTTTTAAAATTTTGGCTGCGCTGGGTCTTAGTTGTGGCATGGCATGCGGGATCTTTCGTTGTGGTGTGAGGGCTCAGTAGTTGTGGTGCGCAAGCTTAGCTGTCCTGCAGCATGTGGGATCTTAGTTCCCCGACCAGGGATCAAACCCGCGTGCCCTTCATTGGAAGGCAGATTCTTAACCACTGGACCACCAGAGAAGTCCCCCCACTTCTAGCCGTTAACCAGGCTAGTTCTCCTGCCAAATGAGAAACAACAACAGCACATGCTGGGGACTCCCTCAGCAGCTTCCATTATCAAGATAGCACCTCACTAACCCCCTCAACAGTCCTGTGAAGCAGGTTCTAGCAGTACCCAAGTTTTACAGAGAAGAAAACAGAGGCTCTAAGAGGTAAAGTCACCTGTCAAGACTCCACAGCAGACTGTCAGCATCCAAAGTCTGTCCTCTTCTCATCTGAATAGTCTGCTTCCAGCCAGCATCCATCCACAGCCTATCCAGACTCCAAAGCTCAGTTCCCCTTACTCAATGGCCTTCTTTTGAGAACCTATCTACAGGGCTACCATTCACTGAGTACTCCCTGGGTGCTGCATGCACTGCTGAATGCTGTACATGTGCTGTGTAATATTCCAATGATCAAAGGAGCCACATACCTTGGTGACTTCCATTTTACACATGAAAACAGTGAAGCTGAGAGGGGCAAAGTCACAGAGCAAGTAAGCTGTCTATTGTCCTAGTCACCTGGCCCTGAGCCATCTTATTACTTTTCTTTTTCTTTATTTTTTTCCTTTTCAGTCATTGGGTCAAGGGAGGATATCCAATAGATCATAGTGTGGTGGATGCTCTGCTCTAAAATATAAGCTGTCTTTTTGTCCCCTTGACCCGACTCTACATGCCTTAAGGTCAAAGTCCACAAATAACATTTGTTTGCCCATCCTACAGTGCTGGAGCTGAGCCTTGGACTTGGGCAAAGGAGATCAGAAGGGTCAGGAATTCTCGTCAAAGTCACAGGGATAAATGAAGGTGGAGGAGAGGGATGGAGGCCCTCCTGTGAATCCTACCCCTCAAGGGTACTGTTCCTTTTAGCTTGAGAAGCCTTGAGGACACCTTTGTCCAGGAGAATGCACCTTCTAGTTCCTTAAAAGTGGGGAGCACTGTTCCAGCTAAGACCCTGCAGACAGGTGGAATGTCTGTACCCCAGCCTCGTTCTGAAGAGACTTGCAGAGCAGGAAGGAAGGGGCAATGACTTTCAGTTCCCGTTAATGTGTCTAGAAGCAGCAGCTGATTCAGCTAGATGATGTCACCTTCCTAAACCTCCTGACCAGCAGCTGAGATGGTAAAAGCAAGAAACTGGGGGATACTCAGCTGGCTAAGCCCGAACATGCCTCTGGAAAAGGCCAATAGTAACCTCGGGCTCTGGGAGCATCCTCCTGAAGTTTAGCAAAAAGAGTCCTATCAGATGAGAGGACAGTAGGTGTCCTTCAAGACCCTCATTCCAAGATGCTGCCCTAACTCTCCTTTTGCTCAGCAGCTTTCTGCACATCCTGAACTAACAATGCTTCGCTTATTTGAGGGTGGAGCACTGGAAAAAAGCCTGGCTTTTGGAGCCAGACCAATGTGGGTCTGAATTCAGGATCCAGTGTGTCCAAGCTGCAGGACCCTAGGCATGGAACTTCATTTCTCTCAATCTCAATTTCCTCATGGAAAAGAAACTGGAGCCGACAGCCTACTCATCACACAGGCTGGGTGGGAGAATAAACGAGAAAATGGATGTAGAGTGCCTGATTTGGGAAAGGTGCTCAGTAAGTGGTAGTCGCCGTAACTCCCTTTGGATCCCTGGGAGGGAGGAGTGAAAGACCCATAACACAAAGGGGAAGCAAGGCCCACAGTGGGCCCACCAGTGTCAGAGCCGAGTATCTGCGTGGGCCCAAAGTCTGGACGAGCCAAGTTCAATCTGCCTTGCTTTTCTGTTTGCAAAATCTTTGCTTCAAATCTTCCCAGGCCGGCTTGCTCCTTAATCTACTCTCAGGTCAAAAGTCACCTCCTCAGAGAGGCCTTCTTGATCTCCTCGTATAAAGTTGGTTCCCTAGATACTGCATTACTCAGTTTCATTTTCTTTAAATTATTTAACCCTCTATCTGAAATCATCTTGTTTCTCAGGCTAGCTGCCTCCCCAGCTCACATATGTGAAAGCAGTGTCCTTGACTGTCTAGTTCATCACAGCACCCCCAGCACTCAGCACCACCTGGCATGTGGTGGTGCTCAATAAACATCTGCTGAATCAACAAATGAATGAATGCACCTGGGACAGCCACCGGCGAAACTGACAAGGACCCCACACTTACTCCTCTGCTCACTGTCAGTTCTAGGTCCTGGCTCTCATGCCAGGTGCTGGCATTGCTACCTGGGAATCAGTGGACCAGAAGGTGGCCAGGATGGGCATCTGTACCTGGCAATGGGATATATATATTGGGATACCAGGACTGCCGAAGAGGGCCTCGGACTCTCTCCCTGGCACTTGAGGCTCCCACAAATCTGGCTCCAGCTGACCTTTCTGGCTTTATCACCTAATAAGTGACCCTTTCACACACACTCCAAAATGGACTACCACTCCTATCTGTCTCTTCTTGAGAGTCCATGCCAGCCTGCACAACTTAGCTCACATGGAGCACCAGCTCCTCTTTTCCCTCACTCTGCGGTTAAGTCCCAGCACAAAAGTCACCTCTCCTGTGAAGTGCTGCTCTTATTTGGCATTTAGCATTTATTGTTGGCTTTCACAAGATCTCTTTTCATGTGCATTACGTCTTTTCTAATTCAACTGGAAGTATTTCAAGGATAGAACTGGGTCTTCAAATGGAGATATCTCAATTAATAAATCTGGAAAAAAGGCTCTCTTTTTTATTTAAATTAGTTTATTTATTTATTTATTTTTGGCTGCATTGGGTCTTTGTTGGTGCACGTGGGCTTTCTCTAGTAGCAGCGAGCGTGGGCTACTCTTCGTTGCGGTGCGCAGGCTTCTCATTGCGGTGGCTTCTCTTGTTGTGGGACACAGGCTCTAGGCGTGCGGGCTCAGTAGTTGTGGTGCACCAGCTTAGCTGCTCTGCAGCATGTGGGATCTTCCTGGACCAGGGTTCGAACCTGTGTCCCCTGCATTGGCAGGTGGATTCTTAACCACTGTGCCACCAGGGAAGCTCCCAAAAGGCTCTCTTTGAAACAAAGTTGGCTGGGTCCCGAAAGGGTTGGGGGGACTCCTCCCTGCTGCACTGGCCCCTCTGGTGAAGGAGGAGAAAGATCATCATGCTGTCTCAGCCCAGGAGCCCAGGTATGAGGCAGTGACGGAGCCAACAAATCCTGGACTATCACATGCAGTCTGGGACAATCCCAAGGTCATGTGTGTGACTGGCTTTTTAAAACTCCATCATTTTCACGAATCTGGGCATAATTTACTTATCAATCATAAAGAATGATAGAAAAACTCTGCTCAGTTCAACGGGACTTCCATGCTATCTGCTTCTGTGAATTAAGCTTATCCATCTTATCATCTTCTTTTTTTTTTTTTTTTTTTTTTTGTGGTACGCGGGCCTCTCACTGCTGTGGCCTCTCCCATTGCAGAGCACAGGCTCTGGACGCACAGGCTCAGCGGCCATGGCTCACGGGCCCAGTCGCTCCGCGGCATGTGGGATCTTCCCGGACCTGGGCACAAACCCATGTCCCCTAGCATCGGCAGGTGGACTCTCAACCACTGCGCCACCAGGGAAGCCCCATCTTATCATCTTCTTATCCATACTTTCCTTTCCCTTGATTTCCCCTGCTATTTTATCCTTTTGATCATATGAATTTTCCTAAGTTGCCTCCAACTCTTTGTAAAACAAAGTGAGGCTCCAATAAAATGAGTTGGTCCAGTTCTCTTTTAAATGCTACAATGGTGTACAAAAATGATGTCCGAAACAATTCATTATAGCAAAGATAAGTGACAAAAATAATGCATGTGAATCACTAAGTATAGTACATGGCACTTAGCATTCAAAAGGTAAGTTGAAAGAACACTCACAATTCTTACTAGCTTCTCTGGGCTGACTCAGTTTTCTCATGTGTAAAATAAAAACAACGTCTTAGGTTTATTCATTTGTTCAATCATTCATTCCAAAATCATTCACTGAATGTTTACTACCTATAAGGAACAGTTTTAGGTATTAGAGATAAAATGATGAGCCACCTAAAGTCCTTATAATCATGGGGCTTACATTCTAGTAGAAGAGTGACAAAAACCAAATAAACAAACAAAAAGAAAATTTCAGATAGAGGTTGGTGCTGTGACAAAAATACAAGAAAGTAAACGACTAGAGAGTGATTTAGAAGTACCTTGGCTACTTTAGACCAAAGGTCAAAGAGAACCTCTCAGAGGAGGTGACCTGTGAGCTGAGTCAACTGAAAGAACCAGCAAGGCAAACACCAGGGGCAGAGCACTCCAGGCAGAGGGAACAGCAACTACACAGACCCTCAGGCAGGGGCAAGGGAGCCAGGAACCAGGAACAGCAGGAGCCCCTGAGCCATGAGTGCAGAGAGGGAAGGGGGAGTGCTGAAGGATGGAGAGGCAGCCAGTACCAGATCATGCAGGCCATAGAGGCCTAGGTAAGGACTGGGTTTTATTCCAATTGGGTGGAGGGTTGTAAGCAAGAATGTGCCAAGATCTGAACTGGTTTTCAAAAGACCACTCTGTCTGCAATGTTGGGGCAGAAGTGATTTTTTAAGGTCCCTTCTTAGCTCCAAATAGCTGACTTTTCCTCCTGTCATTATTCTAGGCTCCCACAAACTGGCTGCCAGAACAAGAAAGATGCATCCTCCTCAATAAAGAGAGAGCAAAGAGAAGGAGCAGTTTCTACCCCAGGCAGAAGCAAGGAATCTGTGTCACCTTGTTCTGCAGGAGATGGAGGGAGTGGCCCCATCAGGGAGGGGTGGGAATCCCAGCTTGGAAAACATCCCCAAGCCACCTGTATTGTTTCTGCCTCCTGTGTGGAAGTTTCTGCCATGACACAGTGCTCCGGAATGCTCTCCCCACCCACCCCCCCACACCCAATCTTCCGTTTACAGAGGCAGAGTTGTACTTTGCATTCCTCCCAGGATTTAGCTCAAATCTAGCCTACAGGAAATGGTCGATAAAGAGCTACTGACTGATTAATGAAGAGAGGGAATATTCTCAGCCATTAGGCAAATATTAATGAGTACTATGAGTACTATGTTGGTCTCTGGGGATACAAGGTGATTAAGATGGGTTTCTTGCCTTCACTGAGCTCAGAAGTCAGCAGATAGACCAAAAACCACAGACAGCTACAATGCTGGGTATAAGAGTAACAGCAGCAACATTTACTAGGCCCTCTTTATTCACAAGTAGAGCACTGTGGGCTTTAGAGCCAGACTAAGGTTCAAAACACGACTTTACACCACTTACCAACCTAGCATCTTTGTACAAATTCCTTAACTTCCCTATGCTTCACTTTTCTCCTCTGTAAAATGAGAATTATAGTAAGAATGCCTACCTCAATGGTACTGTTTTGAGAATTCAATGAATTAACACATATAAAATACTTAAGGGTAAGTGCTCTATAAATGTTAGCTATTATTAAAATTACTATAGCATCTGTGCCAAGCTCGACATGTATGATCTCATTTCATCCTTACAAAAACCCTACCAGGCAGGTATTACCATCTCCATTTTTGAGATAGGGGAACTGAGGCTCAGAAAGGGGGAGGAATGAGCCCAAGATCAAACGGCTGGTATGTGATGGAGCCAGATTCAAACTCAGCTCTGTCCCACTCCAGAGGCCATACTTCCAATAATGAAATGATCCCATTCTCTTCAGAAGCTCACAGCACAGTGCCCCAAACACAGCAGAGGCCCCGTAAAGGGAGCTATGGTTGTTATTCCATTGTTCCTGGAGATCTTCCAGTAGTAGGTGCTGTGGAGCCTAGAGGAAGCACCTCTTTTACCCTGAAGGGGTCTGAGAAGGGCTCAAAGGAAACTGACCTGGGTGCCAACTGCAGGCTTTGCTCTGGAGTCCTATGGGTTCCCCTCACTGAATCGTGGTCTGCTAATTTGGAACCCTACCTTCCACCACTAAATCAGACCCAGAAACTGCTCCCAGGTGCCTGGACACCTGCATGGACAGGCAGGCAGTTTCCTCTGGGCTGACTTCTTGTCTGGCTCTACACACCTCTCAGTTTCATCACTTAGCCACCAGCCTGGGGCCTCTTGCCTGTACCTGCTGCTGGACCCAGTCCCAGGGGACCCTGCCCAAAGGGCCATTTCTGAGTGACTCCCTGGAGACTTCCTTGATATGGTAACCCCTAGGGTTCCATATGAATGTGGGTGCTGTGAGCAAAGGGAAATTTTTCTTACTGAGTAGCAGACGGAGAGTGGGTAGAACAAGGGGTGGTTGTTCTTGTTTTGAATCAGAGGTGAGTGTGGGGTGAGGCCCACTGTGCCTCCCAGTTTTTATATTTAAGCAGCACTGATTCTGGCCAGTCAGAGCTCCCACTCAGCAGTCTGTGGAGCCTAGAGGTGGGTGAGGACATCCGGGGGTGAGGAGTTAATAGTCATCTCTACTTCCCATTTGACCCTTACTCATAGATCTGGCCTTGCCAAGTAATTAGACTGCAGAGGGCAACCAATGGATGAATTAAGGAATGACCAAACCTCACACTGAGAGGAAAAGGAAAGATCCAGCATTTGGTAAAGGAACCAGCTTTTACTCCATACCAGGCTCTGTGCTGGGGCACTTTACATACACCGCTCATCATTATGAATGTTCACTAACTTGGACACTACACACTCAGCCACCAAGTGCCAGGCACAAGAGTAGCTGATGGCAGTGAATGAGATTCAGTTTCTACCTTCAGAAAGCTCAGAGCACCTTGCTTAATTAGTCTTTCTCCCAACAATCCTATGAAATGATTATTTCCATTTTATAGATGTTCAGGCTTAAAGAAGTAAAGTAACCTGTCCAAATTCATGAAGCTAGGTAAGTGAGAGAGCTACGATATTGCTTCCACTCAAAAAGTGCTTGTTGGTTGAAAGAATTAATGAGTGAAAGAATGAATGAAAGAATGAGAGACACAGGGTTTTGACCTCAGTCAAGGAGCAGCAACAAGACCAAACATTTATAGTTCTCAAAGTGCTTTTTCATCTATCATCTCCTTGGGCCTCTCAAGATAGCCCATGAGGGAGGCAAGGCGGGTGTTATCTTTCTTCAGCAGATGAGGCAACAGACTTACAGCCACACAGCAAACAAGGAGTGGGGCCATCCTGGAAAACTCCAGAGTCCCCACAGCACCTTGTTTAATCATTCAGATGCATGTCAAGCACCTACTATATGCTAGGCATGCTCCTATGCTCTTTAAATATTCAACTCATTAAGTCTTCCACTCAGTCAACAAATAATGATTGAATGTCTTCTGTGTTCCAGGTTCTATGGCAGGATCTAGGGATACAGCAGTGAATAAAGCAGGGGAGATCCCTGCCTTCCTGGAGGCACTTGGCAAAGTGCCAAAGAAAATATGCCCCATCACCAAATGCCCAGCCAGCAACAATGGCCAAACCCCCACTGTGTACAGCATGATTTGGGGCCCTTGTGGAGGAGGTGGGGGACAAGGTTATGAGCTACAACCCCCAGCTTTAGGAGTCTTAAAATCTCCAAGTTCTTGGTTCGAAGGATATACATATACTCTGTCAGCCTAAAAGTCTGCTCTTGGAGTGTAGCTCCGATAGTGATCACAGCTTCTTGATCACCTGTGAAGGCAATCTGCTAATAACAGCTGTAATAGTAGCTGTCATACTGAGTAATTACATATGCCAGACTCCATGATAAATGTTCCATGTATCTGACCACTTATTTTTATGATCAAGAGTCTTTCAAGAAAAGTACGGCATTATTTTCATCTTTTAACAGATGAGGAAACTAAGGCTGCGACAGATTAAGCAATTTGTCCAAGGATAACTATAGAGCAAGTAGGATTCAGCACTGGTTTGTCAAATTTTGTATCTGGCTCTGAACAGTGATGGAATTTCTCCCAGGGAGGCACTGGAGATGGAAACATCAAGAATACCAAGAGCAGCTGCTTCCTGGGAGGGCTAGGACCTCCAGAGCCCCCAACAGATTTTTCCTCCCCCACTTTTATCAGGTCTGAACATCAGACAGAGAGGGAAAGGTTAAGTAAGCTCAAGCTACCCCTAGGGCAACAGGAGTCTCTCCCTCTCTGCTGAACCTCCAGGGGAGGAGTCTGTGACCTTCATTTGCCACCACCAACCCCCCACAAGAGAGACAGAAGGAAGGAGGGGATGGGGGCAGGGGAGTCTTTTCCCTGGGTTGGGGAGGGGTGGGGCACACCAGGGAAGAAGGGAAAAAGCATGACTGCTTCTTTCCTCTCTTGGACAAGAAGCCCGTACATGTGATGTGGTGTGTGTCCTGCACATGGAAGCCCCACAGGGGAATGCCAGGGTACCTTTTGGACCCAAGAAGACTCAGAGAGGAGAGACTGGCACAGCCCTGAACTGCAAGCTAAGCTAACAATTTCTAAGCATTGTAACTAGGTCATCAGGTTCCTGGAGAAGCCAGCTGTGTCTGGGGATGGGGGATGGGGAGGGAAATTTTGCAGTTTACCAAGATCCCTACTTCCCTTCAGGCCCCGCCCTCCCTGAAATCTGCACCTGCTCCCAAACTGACCCCTCCCCCTAGCTGGGCCCAGCTGTCAACGGCTCCCAATGCCCCACCCCTGCCTTCCATGGGCCGGAACTATGGGGGCCTCTTGGACAGGAGGTACCTTATTGCCACCTTAGCCCTTCGGAAAGGGAGCTGTGGGGCAGGGAAGGAGTGGCCTCGCCTGGGGGGTATTTCTTACTCCATGAGGGCAGCAAGAAAGCTGGGTTCCTTTGGGCCTGCCCAGGGTACCTTCCTGGCATTGATGCCACAGGTGGCAGGAGACAGATGATGTTTCCCCTGCTGAGACCAGAGTTGCCAAAAGGCTTCAATCAAGCCTTTGAATCTGCACCTGGCCTGGAGCCCCAAAATAACAACCATGGCAGCCTACCTGATCCACAGGTCGCAGGTGCATCTGGCTTTTTTCTCCCTGCTGAGCCCTGGCTGGCAAGGGATTCTCTCTGCCAGCGATAACTAGAGACCTGGCTGCATGGCTCTGGTGTTGGGCCTCTCCCCATTGGGCCCACCTCTACCAGCAACTATCTCCATCCCTCTGCCCAGGGGCCTCCACCATCAGTCACCATTCCCTTCTCCCTGACCAGCTTTACTGACAGCCCAGACCCTCTTCCGCCAGACTGCCTCTTCACTGTCTCCCAAATGCTTCATCATACACATTCCACCCTCCAGCTCTGTGTGGATCTTTCATACCTATCAAGGCTGCCCTTGCCACATTCGTTTCACCTACTGAAAGCCTTCACGGTCCAAATTTTCCTAGTAGGTAGTAATGATGCCTGACACCGACTGAGCGTACTGTATTCAGGCACTGTGCTAGGTAGGCTACAGAATCACTCACTCATTCAGCAAGTATTCACTGAGTGGATCCCATGTGCCAAGCACTCTGCTAGATGCTGGGGATGAAGGAAACTTGAAACAAACCCCCTACACTCTGGGAGCTTAGCTTTTACAAGAGGAGTCAGGCAGTAAAGAGGTAAACAAAGGTGGCCTCTTTACTCTTTAGGAGAGGTGATATTTGAGTTGAGACCTAAATGCTAAGACAGCCCTGATCAGATCTAGGGGAAGAGTGACCCTGGCAAGCCTATGACAAAGAGATTACTACCACTATCTTCATTAAGGGATGATTACTACCTTCATTTTACAGATGAGAAAACTGAGGACTCGGTGTGAACTGCACAAAGGCACACTGCTGAGAAAGCTATTATTCAAGCCTCTAGTGGTGACCTTTCTCCTTCCTGACACTAGGGTTTGGGCTGGTAATGCAGTTGGTGAGGGAGAAGGTGCATGGGGTGATGCAGGCTGAGAGTGGAGGTCCCTGGACCAAGCCACCAATTGAGTAGCTAGCTAATTGTGGAAGTGGGCTGGTTTGGCAGGGGTCCAGGGCACCTGTGGGATGCAGCCAGGGGGTCTGTCCTCTTCAATTTCTGGAGTCTACAATACAGATTTGGCACAGTTTGCCTGCAGCCATTCACCAAGGGTTGCGAGTCTATTCCTACTGCTTTAAATGAGTTTGCTTCCTTAAGGACAGAGACATTTTTGTAGCCTAACCTGCATCTAATAATAACAACCCTTCATGTTCATTGAGCAGATCCTGGCTGAGCCCTTGCCCAACCCCAGGTCCTGTGCCAGGTACTCAGGATAAAGTAAGCCAGTCCAGGCCTGCAAAGAAGCAATGATGCCGTGACTTGAGGGTAGGCTTTGGCATGAGATACAGCTGGGTGCAAGACCCAGCTCTGCCTCTTACAAGGTGTGGTACTGTGGACATGTTATAAAGCCTCTTGAAGCTCTGGATTCTCCATCTCCACACCAAAGCAGTTGTGAGGACCAAACACGATGATTATGTCAGGGGCATAAACATAGCACCTGGCACAGAGCAAGCACTCAACACATAGCACCTGTCATTATTACTAAAAAAACACTTTTGCATTTCACTTTCTCATTTGAGCCTCACTTACTCTGGTAGGCTGGTACTATTCTCTCAGATTTATGGATGAGAATTTAAAGCTGATTTGTCTAGTGCTACGCCACCAGCAAGAAATTAAGCTAAGTTTCACAGTGAGAGGCCTGCGTACCGCAAAAAAAAAAAAAAAAAAAAAAAGAAATTAAGCTAAGTTTCAAACCTGAGTGCAGAGTTTTATCTATGGGTATGTAGAAAGTGATCAATACATACTACCATGACCCTTGCCTGGAGTGTCTGGGAGCTGAGGGGACGGATGGGTGATGCACACAGCCTGACTCAGATGGCAGAAAGACACCAGCAAGGCCCAAGGTGTAGGGCATGGAAACAGACCACTGAGGGATGGGACCCGGTTCCCCTCATTGCAGTACCCACAGTATCCCCAGCCCTTAGCGCAAATAAAGTATTCACCAGTATTTGCTGATTTAACAAATGAAACAAAACTCTGAAGACAGCTCCAAGCAATGAATCCCGCTTTAGGGAAGGCAGGCAACATTGATAACACTGAGTTAAAAGCTAGAATTCTAAGCCATTTACTGTGGGACTAAGGCCCCTTGCCTTAGTTTCCTCCCTGAAATGGGACTGAACATACCCACCTCACTGTGAAATCATGTATACAAAGAAGTCTGGTGAGTTATAAAGTGTTATCATGCATATAAAAGCAATTATCATCAGGCTACAGACCACTAAGGCAATGAAGTGTTGTGACGACAAGCACCTCAGGTTTGAAGCCCAGGTCGTCCTGGCACTAGCCTGTGTGGCCCTGAGCATGTCACTTTTCCCTGAGTCTCAGTCTTCTCAACTATAAAATGAAGATGACACCACCTACCTTGTAGGGTTTTTTAAGATGGCTTAGAGATAAAGAACACAGGCTTGGACTAAGACAGACTTGGTTTCAAATCCTGACTCTGCTTCCCACTAACTGGGTCCCCCCAAATCTCATTGTCCTATAATGCTGAGATTGTTGGACAGTAACACAGATGAAATTGGTGAAAGCCCTGTCACATAGTGAGCACTGAATAAATGCCAACAATCATTTAGACACTGGTACAGTCAGGGGAGGGGGCAAGGTGTAGTGTTTAAAAGTGGGCGCTTGGAAGCCACCCTCACAGGCTTTGCCACTTACTAAGCATGCTACCCTTCACAAGGTGCTTAACATCTCTGTACCTCAGTTTCCTCATTTGTAAAATAGGGATAATAATGGTAGCAACTTCAGAGTGTTGCTCTGCGAATGGAATAAATTAATACATATAAAGCATTTTGAACAACGCCTGGCATAGAATAAGCACTTGATAAATGTTAGGTGCTATTAATAGTAACGTTAACAATAATATTAATCACCAAGTGGAATAAGAGGGAGGGACTGTGTAATCCTGGGACACGGGTATCCCATGGAAGAATTCTAGGGAAATCCCTGGGCAGCTGTTTGTAGGCAAGTTCTCAGCCTCTGGGAGAAAGACTCTTCTATGGAAAGGACATGAGGCTGGGGGCTCCTGAGCAAAAATCTCAGTCCCGATGACCAGGAGGCCAGTCTCTGGGGAGGCAAGTCAGGCTGCTTGGAAGGACACAGTGTTCCTGGCCCCGCCTGACTCAGGGGAACAAAGGCACGTGTGTGGCCAGGGAGGAGGGAGGGGAATGTTTCCCTTTCAAGAGCGGAACAAAGGATCTGAGGCATAGTTGAGTGCGTTCCAATCCCCTCCCAGGCTAGCTCCCATTCCTCAGATGATTGTCCAACAAGGTTTTCAACCTTCTAGCTTCCTCCTGAAAGGTGACCTCGGGGAGGGAGTGGCAGGCTCCACTTCACTCTTCCCTCTGTCATCGGTCTCCAAGAGGCAGGATTTCTACGTGCCAACCTCTAAGACCTCTCTTAGGAGTCCCAGGCCTGTGCAGGGTGTGGGGTGGGGACCCAGGGGGAACCCAGGGTTAACGGATGACACAAGGCACTGCAAGTGACAGGTTTAATGTCCCTCTAGGGGGAGTCCAAGACTAAAACTGCTACTTAGTGTGGAGCCAGGAGAGAACCCAGGAGTTCTGACCAACCCCCAGTGTGGGGTGGGTGTAAAACTCTGACAGAACTCAGTGGAAATGCATTTTCTAAACCTTAAAGGGATGATCACAGGCTGGAGAGAGAAGCTAGGTGAAGGGTGAAGGGGGAGGAAGCGAAGAAAGTAACTGACAAGAGGAAAGGGAGAGACATGGCCAAAAAAAGGAGTTTGTGTGAGGGGGGAGCCTTTAGGGATATTACTTTCCAATTTCCACACTCTAGCCAGCAAGAATCCGACTGCTGGGGTGGGACAGGAAGCAGTCCATGGAAGTCATTGCAATGGCATTTCCTGAAGAGTGAGAGAAAAACCTCTAGTTCCGAGGGGAGCTCTGGAGTCTGCCCAAAAAGCCCTGTAGCTTGGAGCTAGCCTTAAGGCTCCGGCTTGGCCTGAGAGTCTCATCAGGGATGAAACCAAGTAGCAGAAGGTCCCAAAGGCAGTTTCTTTCTGCAAAAACACTATTTACAAAAATCAATATGTAATAAACGGGAAGCCAGATGATGTGACTGAAGGAGCCCTTGGTTGCGGCTGCTGGTTGCTGCTGATACTGACAGTCACTATTCTGAGAGCCTTTTGACATGAATTAACTCACTGAATCTTCAGTGCAAAGCGCTATTATTATAGCCATTTACAAGTTAAAAGACTTGCCCAAGGTCACAAATGACATAAGTGGTCTAGTCCAGATGTGAAAGCCCAAACCCTGCATCCTCCTCCTGATGTAACCTTGGGCAAGTCACTTCATCTTTCTCAGCCTGATTTCTCTCTGCTCACCTCCCTGGGTGGTTGGTTTATAAGCATCAGAAAGGCAAGGTGGGGGGAATTCCCTGGCAGTCGGTAGTTAGGACTCCCACTTGCAGGGGCACAGGTTCGATCCCTCATCAGGGAACTAAGATCCTGCATGCTGCAGGGCCAAAAAAATACAAAGTATCTGGGAACACTGGAACCACAGTCCCTCAGGGAAATAATGAGCAGAACTCACTCCATTAAAAATAATAATAATAAAAAAATTTAAAAAATTTTTAAAGGCAAGGTGGATATGAAAGTGCTTTCTAAGCTGTAAAGTGCTACATAAATGTGGAGTGGAAATATTGTGGGGTCAGTGATAAACTACCCTACATTAACACTGGGATTAGTTAATTTTTAGCAATTAAAGTGCTGCAGCTGTTGATAGGAAAGAGCCACCCTAAAGCATAACTATCGTGAAATATGCCATAATGATGGAATCCACAAGGCCTAGGGCCAGTGAGAAGCAGGATTCCTATACTCAGCTTCAACCCTCCATCTTACAGATGGGGAAACTGGGGCCTAGGGGTAAAATGACTTGGCCAAAGTGAGACAGTGAGTCAAGGCAGATTTGAGACTAGAACTGGGATCCTGACTAAGACCAGTGCTTGACCAACATGCAAAGGAACACTACGGAGCTCCTGGCAGGACAGGAACACTGCTACGGCCTGCCTGCCCTAAGGATATGCCCAAAGGTCACTACGGAGTCCAAACAAGGGAGAATAGACGCTGTAGATTCTGTGAATGGGTCTCCAACACGAGTTCTGTGGCAAAGATGATCAGAATTATGATACCAACCTGTGCCAGGCTCTATGCATCTCAGGCAGATCTCGTTAGGTCTTCGCCATGGCCTTGTGAGGCAGGTAATATTTGCCCCAAGGTTCAGAGAGTTCAAGGAGCTTGCCCAAAGTCACAGAGCTAGACATGGGTGATGTGGGACCTCAACCCAGACATGGTGCAGTTATCCACACAGAATTAGCGCTAGAGTGGAGGAGGACCATTCAGCACACCACATTTGAAGAGACTATCCCAGAACATCTAGCTTATTTAGCCCTGATTCTATGATCTCCAAGTGGTTAAAAAATGTGGCTTTCAAGGTGGCCAGACCCATCAATATGCCATGTGCAAGCCTGGTCTTGGTCCCTTTTCACCATTTCCACCTCTACCTCCTGATCCAAGCCACTCTTCTTTCTCACTTGACAGCTTTCACCAGCCTCTTCACTGGGCTCCTGGCTGCCACCCTTGCAGAATTCAGATCATTTCACCCCTGCTCCTAATCTTCTCCTGGCCTCTCTCATTCTACCAAAGCCAAGTCCTCACCATCACCTGTAAAGGGCCATGTGATTGGGCCCCTGGCTACCTCTCCCCCCTCAATCCCAACCACTCTCCCCTCTCACCTCCTACCACTCTCTTACTGTTTCTTCTCCAGCTACGCTGGCCTTCTTGCTCATCCTTGAGCATGCCAAGCACACTCCCTCCTGAGTCCATCCCTCTGCTTATAACACTCTTTCTACAGGTACCCACATCGACCATCACCTTACCTTCTTCAGGCCTTGGCTCAAATATTACCTTTTGGTGATGCGTTCTCTATGCACTCTTTTAAAATTGCAGCCTTACCTCCTTTTGCTAGGCATGCCTTATGCCTCAATGTGCTTTATTTTCTTCATAGCACTTAGTATCACCTGATATATGTTATGTATGTATGTAATTACACGTTGTCTGTTTCTCCCCACTAGAATGTAAGCTCCACAATGCAAACTTAATTTTATTTAATGCTGTACTGCTAGTGCCTAGGACAGCCTGACACACAGCAGGAGCTCAATTAATATTATCTGAATCAATGAATGAATGTTTAGGGACTTCCCTGGTGGCGGAGTGGTTGAGAATCCGCCTGCCAATACAGGGGACACGGGTTCAAGCCCTGGTCCAGGAAGATCGCACGTGCCACAGAGCAAGTAAGCCCGTGTGCCACAACTATTGAGCCTGTGCTCTAGAGCCCGCGAGCCACAACTACTGAAGCCCGCACACCTAAAGCCTGTGCCCCGCAACAAGAGGAGCCACCACAATGAGAAGCCCGCACACCCAATGAAGAGTAGCCCCTGCTCTCCACAGCTAGAGAAAGCCCACGCGCAGCAATGAAGACCCGATGCAGCCAAAAAAAAGAATGAATGATTAGATAAAGGGCAATTCCTATTACTATTATTCTGGTTTGATAAGTGTCTGTTTCTTCAGAAATTTAGGCGGCTTCTCTTCTCTTTCATTAGGTACCTGCTACGCCTAAGACCTCTGCTCAGTGCTGATTAAACAAGTATGGACAAGATGTGGACTCCACCCTCAGGAAGTTCCTAAACCTGGTAGAGGTATGGTAGTGTTAGATGTCTTCTTTATACTAATTTAAACTCTACCACTGTGATTTACCTATCCAAGTTCTACTGGGTACTATACCAATAAAAAAGTCTTAGCCCCTCTTCCTGCAGATATTTGAAACCAGTGACCGTGGTCTCCTGGGTCTTCTCTTCCCCATGCTAAACAAAAAGACCCAGTGGGATTGTCTGACTTAGATCTGCCAACTGGGAACGGGGAAGACAGACTGTCGGCTGGAGAGACAGAAGAGAAGCGGATCCAGGAGCAGAGTGGCTCCTTCAAAGAAAAGAGAGGGAGTCCTTGGGGAGGAACTCCATGGAATTAGGTTGAAGGTTGGGGGTGGGGACAGAGCCCTGCTCATTAGGTAGTAGGAGATTATGTTTCTGTAGAAGAGCAGCTCACTGGGAATTACCCCTAAACCTATCCATGCTAAACCCAGACAAAACCATCGCTGCTAAAATAAAGCCCTGTAATGGAAGGCTGAGGGCACTGGAAAAACCAGGGAGGACGCCCAAGCCACTGGCCTCAGGACAGATACCTGCTGGGGAAGGGAGAAGTAACAACTGCTGCTTCCTGTAGCCCAAACAAATCTGGTGACTACCCACACAAAAGCCAAGAAAACCCTCTAGGTTCTGTTGGGGACCCCTGAAAAAATACTTGGGTATTTTCTACCAGAAGCTTAAGGGCTCTGTGGGGCTACTGGGGAAATCAGTCTCAGGAAGCCTGGAAAACCCTGTGATGGTGATGGCGTTTTAAGGGCAACTTCAAATGTACATCCAGAAGAACCGGGTGTTTTGAGGGGGAGCCCCTGAGACACTGCTACCTCACTTTGGGACCTGAATGAGAGATTACTAAAAATTTCCACGTTTGGGGTTTCTAATGGGGTTTCCCCAAGAAAACCACAGAACTGCGAACAGCTGCTGAGATCTGCAAAAGTCGCTGAGGTGCTTCAGCGAAGCATACATTAGTGCCAAAGAAGACAGAACAGGCAAGAAGAAACCTACAGAAACTAGAAGACCACAGAGCTATGCAGCCTGGGAAAGGCCAAATTATGGTTCCTCCGCCACCCCCGCCCCAACAACTGTTCATTGCTTTCAACAATGGTGTTTCCATCAAGCTAAGGGGTTTCCCAGGGACAGTGATAACAAAATGGCCTGGCCCACTTGGGTCCCCACCACATAGCTGTCCACATTCCCATTGGAAAGCCCCAGAAACACTCTGTCCCTATCATTCTAGTGAACATCTCAGCAGCTGGCTTTGTTTCTCAAGAAACTCTGGGGGCAAAGTTCAGTTTTCGTAGGCAGGTAGCCCATTCCTTAAAAGAGGCACCTCCATCCTGCAGTTAAGGCCAAGGAGAGCCTTTGTTCTAGATCCTTTACTAGAGTCAAGCTATGGCAGCTGTCTATCTTTATTTCATTTTACAGGTGGGAGAGATGGATGGACAAGAGAGATAAACAGGTTCAGCATCTTGGCAGGTGACTCCAGGTAGGCGGTGGTGTGGTTATATGTGTGGAATTCCAGTCCTTGGAGCATCACCCACAATTAAGTAGACATACCTGGAGCAAGCCATATTCTCCCTTTATGCACACAATTCTTACCTACTGGTAGGGCTTGAGAAAGTTTTAACAATGAAAAATTAACAAGAAGCCCACTCTCAGGACTTCCCTGGTGGCGCCGTGGTTGAAGGTCCGCCTGCCGATGCAGGGGACACGGGTTCGTGCCCCGGTCTGGGAGGATCCTGCATGTCGCGGAGCGGCTGGGCCCGTGAGCCATGGCCGCTGGGCCTGCGCATCCGCAGCCTGTGCTCCGCAATGGGAGAGGCCACAACAGTGAGAGGCCCGCGTACCGCAAAAAAAAAAAAAAAAAAAAAAGAAGCCCACTCTCACCGGGCAAAACCCTGATACCCACTTGAGTTTTACCAGTGCCAGAATGTGCGGAGGCTACACACATGCCTTTGGCAGCCCGCTACTGCCAACAAAGGTGCTGTTCTTCCTGCAACTCCTGAACAAGGCCAGCACCAGACTCGAGTGAGCACCTCCACAGGCATGTTTTGCTTGGCCCAACAGCACCTTTGGCTCACATTATTACTCCTAGGACAATCTGAAATGCAGGCAAAGAGTTTAGGCTTTGGAGTCAGGCCCACCTAGGTGTAAATTCTCACTCAGTCACTTAACTGGCTGAGGAATACCTGGGGCCAGTCACTTAGCTACCAGCAGCTTCATATGTAAACTGGGAATAAACCCACCTACCTTAGAAGGTTATTGTGTGGAGTATATGAAATAGCATGTCATTTCCATGAAAGAAAGTACCATGTTTTGCTTATGGCCAGCACCTAGCACATGCCTTCCTCATAGTAGATGCTCAGTGAATTTTGGTTGCATAAGTAAAATACCTAACATAATGCCTCATGCATAAAATGTACTCTCTAAAGGCTCATTTCCTTTTCCTTTCCTGTAGGGATGCTAAATTTAGAGCATATCCCAGGGTGGAATGGCCCGTAACTCTTACACTCATGGATCCCCCAGCCACAGCCTCCAGGAAGGTTATGAGATGCCATTGCAGTAGCCAGTCTGTAAGTCAAACAGGATGGTCCCTGAGAGGGAAGTGGGCGGGTACCCTCTACCCAAAGGATCCCATGTCACATGTTCTTTACCTCCTGGCCTCAGGGAGAATGCGTGCCCAGAAATGGTTCTGACATAACTGGCTCTTCTGCACACATCCCCTCTGTTCACCAAGAGGAAGTAACATACGGTATGCTGTCCAACGGGCTCTGATAATTCTTGAGCAAAGAGACAGAAGATGGAATTTCAATCCAGTGGTGATCTAACGAACTTGCCCAGTGCTATTGTGTCTAAAACCTCTTTCTTGAGCAAAGAGACAGAAGATGGAATTTCAATCCAGTGGTGATCTAACGAACTTGCCCAGTGCTGCTGTGTCTAAAACCTCTTTCTACATGCAATACCAGGTGACTAGCAATTCTCTGGTCCAGGCAGCCCTCTCAGAGGCTGTCTGGCAGGCCAGGAACCTTTCCCATATTGCCTTTTGTTAATAGCTGGCAACAACCCACCTGTATTAGGACCACCGGCCAAAGACAACGGTCAGGCAAAGTGGGCAAATGGCCCAAGTCTCTACTTGGAGATGCCTCAGAAGGTGTGTCAGAAATGCTGGAATCCTGTCCCTCCTGTAATAAGTTAAACAAATATTTGCCCCCAAAGAGAATCAAAGCAGGGGGGAATAAGAGAGGTCATCCCACAAACCAATAGGAACTATTTAATCATTTATCTCTCCAGGGAGTTCATTTACAGAAAAGCTTTCAAGTCTGCCAGCCTTAGCTAAAGAAAGCCCTCCACCTTTACCTTCCGCAACCCCACCCCAGTCTTCTGACCTCTACTGACTTGACCCCTTTGCCTTTTACAAGAACTGGCAGTGGGAAGAGCTGATGAAGTTGCAAAGAAATGGGAAATAAGACAGGGGGTGGGGTTCCAGGAGGTCCCTTGCTCTGTGGTAAACTGAAGTGCCTACCACACCCTAGGCCCAGCCTCTGGATAATTGCATTCTTAACATTCCTGAGTCCACGATGCATGGCCCTTTCCACCTCAGCTCCTTCAATCAATGACTTATTTTCCACAGGCTGCTTGATTTTCTGGGTTTTCTGAGGGGACAAAATACCTCTCATAAGCCCTGCCCCTCCCCGAGGCAGGGAGATAAGCAAGGAGATAGAACTGAGTTCACTGCAGAAAAGCAAAAACTGCCTACAATGACCGCCAGTAAAGAATCTCTCACCACTAGCTCACCCTGACTTGGTGATAGGCAAGGGAATTCCCCTCCCTGGCAAAGGAACGAGGCACAACTGCTGGGCCCAGAAAGTATACCTGGGACCGACGACGACTACTACAGCAAACTTGCTGGTGTCCATCACTGTGCTCACATTAGCTCCAAGGACTGCAAGGCAAGGAGGGCTTGCCACATTTTTTTAGTGGAAGAAGCTGAGGCTCAAGGTAAACTGTCCTGTCCAAGGTCACACGGCTAGTTATGTGACAGGGCTGGAACTCACACCTGTGTCAGTTTGTTTCTGAAGTCTGTCACTGAATCTCAATGTTCCAAGGAGCCCCACAGACCAGGTTCTTGCTTTGCCAGCAAACAGTGCTCAGTGAAGAGGCCCCAGGGCCCCGGCCGGAAAGCAACAGGCGTAACAGCTGGAGCTCCCCAACCGACCCCAGGCAGTGAGGTGCAAAGTCCCTGGGCTTAATGAGTGACACAGCAAGAGCTCCGCAAACTGGCCAACCACACAGAAAGTTGCACACTTTAGAGCCAATGAACATAGGGGCGCAGCACAAACACAACTGGCCCACTGGCACAGCTAACACCCTAAAATCAGACAATCCTCAGCCATCCAAGCCAGGGGGATGCAAAGTCTGGTCATGCAAACTCTGAAATAAAGGGAACTTGATTTGGGGGAGGGAAGCCCGGGCCAGGATTGACATCCCAGGGGAGTAAGATTGAAGGGGCTTGTGGGTCACTGATACTCACTATCTTCTGCAGGCATTACACTCATCACCCCTTAGCACGGTGAGCCATTATGTCAGGGTGAGGGGAACACTGGACTAACTTCCCACTCTCAAAGGTTTGGGGCCAAATGAACACACAGGCTATGTTTTCCTCTGCAGAGAAACTAGAACACAAGTATGAAAGAGTAGGGTCATGAGGATGACCAGAATGAAGATGTCTGGTCCTTGTAGAACTAGGTCACCTGTATTTCAGAACAGTTAACCTCTTGTGGTGCAATGAGGCCAGTCAGGTCTCCTTAACAAACAACGTCTCCAATAATCACCCAGAATAAGAGAAAGACACATAGGGGAAAGGCTGTTGGGAATCTGACCAGAGGCCAAGGAAAAGGGACACACAAGGGGCGTGGTCCTTACCCAGCCGCCGTTCTCCTGGATCCAAGGCTCTAGGTGGTCATTCAGGTAAGTGGCCATCCAAGCTGCAATCCGACTCACCAATACCTGCATCTCCTTGTCTACGCTTTCCACGCACAGTGCCCCACCGAAGGAGAAAAAGGCCACAATGCGACCCCAGTTCACCCCATCCCGGAAGAGTTCGTTCACTACCTGCTCAAAGCTCTGATATGCCGTCCCTGGGGTGATGTGGAGCTGGGATGTCAGGTCGCTGAATGCCCGCCGGTACCTCAGTTCAAACTCATCGCCTGCCTCCCTCAGCGCTTGCTTCACCGCTGCCATGGGGATCACCTCCCGGGCATCCAAGCTGCTGCTGTGGCCAGTGGCTACATTCACCGCAGGGCTGTCTGCCAGGTGCCAGGATGGGTTGCCATTGATGGCACTGGGGGTTTCCATGTCTGATTCAGTCCCTTCTGGGGCCTCAGTTCTGTTCTCGTCCACATCGCTAAACTGACTCCAGCTGTATCCTTTCTGGGAAAGCTTGTAGGAGAGAAAGTCAACCACCAGCTCCCGATTGCTCTGAGACATTTTTATAATAGGGATGGGCTCCACCAGTCCATTGTCCAAAACACCTGCTCACTCACTGAGTCTGGTCTCTGCTTAGTGGTTCTCTTCTGAGATCCAAAGCCAAGATAAGGTTCTGAAGGGAGAGAAAGAGCTTCAGGAAAAAAAAATTAATATGCATGCCATTTACCCTACAACATCCCATTCCCTCTCCAGGTACCAGCCCTGGGTTCTTTGCGGCTCTTATGAAGGTCTGGGTCTAGCTTCCAAGGGACTTGAATGAAGTCAAATTGAAAGCACCAGTGGGCTCTGAATCATCACACCGGCTTTTTTTTTTTTTTTTTTTACCTCAACCATCCCATTTTCCCCAAAATGTCTTCCTCAGAAAGTCACCCCAATGGGCAGTCTGCCCCCCAACCCCACCCCCACACCACCTACATTCAAATGTCTCGGGCAACGGCAGGCAGGTGCAGCCCCCGGAAAATCTTTTGTATCATAGGTCGGGCTAGGAGGTGGCAGCCGGGATGCCGGTAACTCAACCGGCCTCGCGGCGGCTGGCAAAAAAAGCAGCTCCGGCTGGAGGGATCATGCGACCCGGCGGACTGAGAGCTCAGAAGGCG
Organism: Pseudorca crassidens; assembly: GCF_039906515.1. Classification (NCBI taxonomy): domain Eukaryota; kingdom Metazoa; phylum Chordata; class Mammalia; order Artiodactyla; family Delphinidae; genus Pseudorca; species Pseudorca crassidens. The sequence continues at coordinate 62,659,167 of NC_090310.1, forward strand.
ACACAGGAATTACGAAGCTCAAGAACCGGCCCCCTCGCTTGCTTCCTCCTCCATCGCCCAGATCGAGGGCGGCCGCTCAGCAGCCGCGGCCTCCTGCCACCCGGGAGCCCAGCCCCCTCGCTCTTGCACGCCCCTTGGCTCTCCGCCTCCTACTGGGAGCCAGGAGAACTCTCTCGGAGATGGCTGGTGTGAGGTTTAGTTTTTGTTTTTTTTCTATTTAAGTACCAGCCCAAGGTGAGGTTTCCGAAGAAACCCTGAAGGGACTTCTCAATGGGGCTCAAGGTTTCGATGAGGGGCGGAGAGAGGGAAAAACTGCCTCGGATCTGCGCTCTGACTTTGGAAAGGCCATCCCCGGGCCTTTCTGGGAGGCTGAAAGCCGGGGACCCCCCAGAAACGCCGCTGGTTTTCTCTGAATTCCCCAAAGGCCCTGGACTTCGCGGTGGCGGTGCGGGATTGCCGGGTCCTCCATTCCCCGCACGGACACAATGGCCGCCGGCGCCCTACACAAAGACCGGGCGAGGGTGAGGCGCCGGGCCTCTTCTCGTGTCAGAGAGAGGGGTCGAGGCCAGCTCGAGACCCCCCACAGCTGAGACCACGTTTTCCTGGGGACAGGCGGCTTCCTGGCGCCCCCGGGAGGGCTTGGGGGCCGGGAGCTGCACCTCTCCGGAGCCCGGGGTCGGTGGGCTGCGGCCTCGCAGCTTCCTCCGCGCTTTAGGCCGGGTACCCGCCCGGCCACCGCCCCGTTGCTAGGCAACTACTCTCCCTCAGGGGCGCCCCCTAGACCTTTCTGGGAGGAGGGGTCTCGCCCCCGGCGGCCCGCCCCGGCGTAGCCAATCAGCGAGCCCAGGTAGCACGCAAGCAGGACGGCGAGGGCTCCCATTGGGCGCAGCGCCTGCCACGCACAGGGGAGGCGGCGCTCTCACCTGCGAGCCCCGCGAACCGTGGGGGGCCACATACCCCCTTCATGGGCCAGGTCGTTTTCGGACGCGAGCGCTCTTCGCGGCCAAGTTCCGCGCCGTGGACCTGGGCCGGCCTACCTGGCTGAAGGCTCGCGCTGTCTCTTCCGAACGAGTCGGCCTCAGTTTCCCCTGAAGAGACCGGGAGAACTTGCAAGCTCAGTCACTTCCGGTGCCGCGGCAGCGCGCGCGAGCCCGAGACGCAAGGGGAGTGCGCGCCTCGAGGACTGGCGTCAAGAACTGGGCGGGAGCGCCCCCTTGCGGTGGAGCTGGGGAACCCGGAGACGCAAGAAAAAAAAAATCAACGTTTACGTTCACATTTCCATTCATTCATTCATTTAGCCAGTTTCATCCACCCGTCAGTTTATATATCGAAAAAGCATCGCGTTGTGTCTAAGAACCTTGTGTCTGGGATTCCAGCTTTGCTGGTTGGGCAAGTTACTCAACTGCTGGGTGCCTCAATTATCCTTAACTGTAAAATGAGTAAAAAGCAACCTCCCTCATTGAGTTATTGTGATGATTAAAAAAGTTGTTATTTGTGAAGTCCCTAGTATATGCTGCATAATTTCTCTCAGCAAATGTTTATTGTTTGGATTGCTGAAGTTAGAGTTAGGAACAAGACAAGACATGGCCCGTGCTTTCATAGAGACTTAAACCCTTGAGATGGAGAGAGACAGTAAACAACTAAGAAAACGAACACGGTAATTTCAAATAGTGACTAGTGCTCTTAAGAAAGCAAATCAGGGTATTGTCATAAAGAGGGTGAAGGAAGAGGTGCTCCTTTAGAGTGGGTGGTGAGAGACGTAAGCCTTGTCCTCCCTGCCCAGTGAGGAAGAGAGGCATTTTTTCAACTGTTTCAATTGTTTGTGTAGGGTGCCAGAGACGGCCTCTTTGAAGAGACGACACAGGACCCAAGACCTGAAGTGTAGGAAGATGCCAACTCATCGGAAGAGTTTAGAGAACATCAACCTTGGCAGAGGGACTGGCTTGTGCAAAGTGTCCCTAGGCAGTAAGATCTTGGCATTTCCCAGAAACTGAAGGAGAAGCAGTGTGACTGAGGGAGGGCAAATGTGGGTTGAGAGGAGGTTGAAAAGTTGACCATGGAAGTGAGTTAGACTTGATTCTAAACATTCAAAGGTGTTTTATTTTATGGTAGTTTAATTGATTAAAAATAGGATATTAAAAATACACCAAAGAGCATAGAATTAAGTCCTCTTCCCACACCTGCTTTCCAATCCCTAGTTCCCCTCACAGAGGTCATCACTCTTAAGCCCTTTCCTCTGTAGTCTTTCAGAGACGGTCACTGTATTCACAAGCAAATTTATATGTATAAATATTTTTACACAACCAGTCGCTTGCTATAGACACTTCTACATCTTGCTTTTTTTTTGCTGAGCTCTATGTTTATAGTCGGCCTTCATTTTTTAAATTAACACACAACTTTATAAAGATATGCCATAATTTACTTGCCCAATCCCCTATTTGGGAACACTTAGGTAGTTTCCAGTCCTATCTTATTATAAATAAAGCTATAACTTATCCATTTGTTATTTTGCATATGTGGGAGTTTATCTGTTAAGTAAATTCCTGAAAGTGGAATTACCAGTAACTGAGTATATGAATTTGTTTTTTGTTTCGTTTTAATGCATATTGGCAATGTGCTCTACATAGCAGCTGTACCAGTTTGTCCTCCCATCAGTAAAGTATGAGACTGCCTATTTCCTCACATCCTGAGCTACACAGTGTGTTATCAAACCTTTTTATCCTCACCAATCAGATAAAAACTGAGAGACACTCTTATTTTGATTTCTTTTTATTAAGAGTGAAGTTGAGCAATTTTTCATATTTATGAGTCTTTTTGGGGGAGAATGTCTTGTTCTGATGAATTCTCTATGCATTTCATTTGCCCTTTTTTCAGTTGGTCTTTCTGTTGAACTTTTTTCTCATTGATTTGTAGAATGTTTATCTTTTTTTTCCCTACATATAAGTCATAAATAGTTTTCCAGCTTATTATTTATTATTATGGAAAAACTTTTATTTTCTATGGTTTTTTTTTTTTTTTTTTTTGCGGTACGTGGGCTTCTCACTGCCGTGGCCTCTCCCGTTGCGGAGCACAGGCTCCGGACGTGCAGGCTCAGCGGCCATGGCTCACGGGCCCAGCCGCTCTGCGGCATGTGGGATCTTCCCGGACCGGGGCACGAACCCGTGTCTCCTGCATCGGCAGGCAGACTCCCAACCACTGCGCCACCAGGGAAGCCCTTCTATGTATTTTAATGTATGTCTTTTTCCTTTGTGGTTTCCAGGTTCTATGTCATTCTTATGAAGACCTCTGTTTGATATCATAAAAATAATTCTGTTTTCTTCTACTTGGTTTCATATTTTACATTTCAATCTATGTTCCATCATAAATTCCCTTCAGTGTAAGATGTGAGGCAGGAATCCATAAATTTTTTCTAAATAACTACCCAATTATCCCAATATCATCATCTTTTCCAGCTCACTTGAAATGTCTCCATTACCATAATCTATATTCCCAAGTGTATTTGTGTCAATTTCTGAATTTTTTATGTTCCATGGAAAGGTGTTTTTTTTTAATTTATTCTATTTAATTATTTTTATTTTTGGCTGTGTTGGGTCTTCATTGCTGCAGGCAGGCTTTCTCTAGTTGCGGCGAGCAGGAGCTATACTCTTCATTGCCGTGCGTGGGCTTCTCATTGCGGTGGCTTCTCTTGTTGCAGAGCACGGGCTCCAGGTGTGTGGGCTTCAGTAGTTGTGGCACGTGGCCTCAATAGTTGTGGCTCGCGGGCTCTAGAGCTCAGTCTCAGTAGTTGTGGCACACGGGCTTAGTTGCTCCGCAGCATGTGGGATCTTCCCGGGCCAGGGTTCGAACCTGTGTCCCTTGCATTGGCAGGCAGATTCTTAACCACTGCGCCACCAGGGAAGCCCTGGAAATTTTTATTATGGAAGTCTCTGATGTGCTTTGGGAGGCCAGGAGAGAGCAGAGGTGTGAGGGGTATTTAAGGTGGAAGGTGCTGCCTCAGCAAAGGCATGGAGAGTTAACAGGAGAGTCCAGATGGGATGGCTAAGAGGGAATGGTAGCAAAGGAGACTGAATGTAAACATGTATCTGCATGTGCAGGACACTAAATAGGCACTGGAGGAGCCAACCAGGCTTTTTGAACAGAAAGGACATGAAGAGATTTATATTGGGGGAAGATAGAGCCTTTGGGGAAGGGAACTTTGCAATATTTATCAAGAGCCTTAAAAATGGCTCTGGAAAGATCATTGAAAAATAATCTTTGATTGGAATTGAATTTAAGAAAAGAAGTGAAATGCAACCAAATTTTATCCACAGAGATGTTTATACTAGGTTATTTATAACACAGGAAAGAAAAATTAAAACTGAGAATTCAGTAAATAGGGTGATACTTTAAATGGGTTAAATTCACACATATTTAATGATGGGGAAAAATACTCAAAACATAACACTTTGTAAAAAAAAAAGGGTTACAAAGCTATACTGAGAATTATTCTAATTTACTAAAAAATGTACATTACATGCAACATATAGTAGAAAGAATTATGCCAGGATGCAAAAAGGTGGTTATTGCTACATAATCAAATTATGGATGATTTTATTTTCCTTTTTATAATTTCTATATTATCTAAACATGACTATTTTTTTTAATTGGAAAGCATTGTTTAAAAACACATTTGCTGAGATTTAGATGACGAGGAGATGCTTATGGTGTAATATGAAGTGAAAATAAAAGTATACAAAATTAGATGTGTGACATGATCTCAACTCTAAATACCATGTATAGGAAAAAAGGCTGGGAAATCAATATGATAAAGACAAAAGAAAAATGGAGAAAGCCCTTGTGCAGATGCTAAAGAGGAATGGAAATAGAGTGGTCAATAAACCAGAGATTGAGGTAGATGCTCAACCTCACCAGTTATCAGGAAAAATGCAGATTAAAACCTCAGTGAGATATCATTTCACACCCACAAGATTGGCAAAAATGAGAAAATCTGCCTTTTTTTGGTAGATGGTTATTCAGCAGTCAGTTGTGATTTTGGTGTTTTCATGAGAGGAGGTGAGCTCAAGTCCTTCTACTCTGCTGACGGCACTACTGCCTCGCCAGCAACTCCCTCACCTCGGCCAAGAAAATCTGATAAAATCAAGTGTGATTCAAGAATATGGAATAACTTTGGAAAAAATTGTATTGTTACCAAGTAGAATTGAAGATGCCTACAACCTATGACCCAGCAATTCTATTTTTTGATATATGCTCTAAAATAACTCTTAACACGTGTGAGATGCAGGTATAAGGATGTTTATAGCAATACTACTTCTTTTAGCAAAAATATGGAAACTACCCAACTGTTAATTATAGCAAATGATTAACCAAATAGTAGTATGTTTTTACATAGTAATATGACACAGTGAAAAAATAAGCAGATTTAGCTATACACAGCTTGAAAGAATCTTAGAAACACATTGCATGAAAAACATTGCAAAAGAATAATGCAGTATGATTCCATTTATATATAGTTTGAAAACAGGCAAAATTAATTGACACACTGTGTAGGGTTTGTGGTAGCCAGCCACCTCCAAGAAGGCCCCCAAAGATCCCTGCCTCCTGGCATTCACACTTTTGTGTAGTCCCCTCTCACAATGTTCTGTGTGATTGATAACAAATGGCAGAGATGATGGCATGCCTCTCTTTCTCTCTCTCTCTTCTATCTCTCTGTCTCATCACTCACTCTGGAAGTAGCCAGCTGCCATGTTGTGAACAGCCATGGAGAGTAACAGTATGGAGAGGCCCATGTGTAATGAGAAACTAGATCCTCCCGCCCCACCGAGCCTTCAGATGACTCAGCCAACGGTTGACTACAAACCTTATTTGAGACCCTGAGCCAGAACCACTCTCTTAAACTGAATTCCTGACCCTCAGAAACTGTATGAGATAATAACGCTTGTCATGGTAAGCTGCTAAGTTTGGAGGTAATCTGTTCTGCAGCAATAAGTAGATAATTCATACAGGGAAATATACCTATGTGGTAAAATTATAAAGAAGTATAAGGGAATAATCAACACAACATTCAAGACAGCCATTGCACCTTCACAGGGGAGGGTACAGGATGAACCAGGGAACAGGATAAAGTTGGGAGCTTGAAAGAGAATAGAAATGTTCTTCTTGTTAAATTAAATCGTACGTATGTGTACAGAATGTGTTGCCTTACTATTCTTTATGCCTTTCATTCATTTTACATATACATACATTTATATTTGTATCTACTCAATATCTAATAAAATCAGTTTATGAGATTTAAAAAACTAGAAGGAAATACACTTAAATGCGAAGAGTGGAGAGGTTGCTTCTAAAGGCTAGGTTATAGTTATTTTTTTGGTTCTTTATTATTTTCTATATTTGCCAAATATTACAAACAAGTAGGCAATACTTTTGAAATGAAAAATTTTTAAATATATAAACACACACATATGTAAAATACAAAAATGCATGCGTTTATAGATATAGATATATGAGGGTTTGTATTTGCATTAAAAGCCTTTGAAAGATTCACACTCATCTTTTAACACTAATTTTTAAACTGAGGAGTGGGATTGACAATGGGGTAGGGGGGGAGGCTTAGGGCATTTTCACTTTTTACTTCATAAATATTTATAAACTCGTATGGATCTGACTGCAAATCTTAACTCTGCTGTGTGACCTTGAGTAAGTTATGTCACCTCTTTTTTTTTTTTCTTGCAGTACGCGGGCCTCTCACTGTTGTGGCCTCTCCCATTGTGGAGCACAGGCTGCGGACGCGCAGGCTCAGCGGCCATGGCTCACGGGCCCAGCCGCTCCGCGGCATGTGGGATCCTCCCTGACCAGGGCACAAACCCATGTGCCCTGCATCGGCAGGCGCCACCAGGGAAGCCCTATGTCACCTCTTTTGAGCCTCGGCTTTTTTCATCTGGAAATTGAAAATAATAGCACCTACCTGGTAAGGGTGTTGCAATGATTAAATAAAGTAATAAATATACAGCACCTAACATATATTCTCACTCTGTCATAATCGTGTATAATATTTGTAATTTAAAAAAATTTTAACATAGAAAAGTCTCCCATATTAAATCCCACATTAAAGTAGTTTGACCTAGGCCAGGGCCCACTGCAAATGGAGAGGATGGAATTTCAAGTGATTCCCCTCTTCCAACTCCCAGAAGAAGACAAAGGCACCTCTTGAGTCTGGCTACCACTTACCTTACGTGAGCTTATTGAAAAAAACCCCTGCATCAGTAGTTCCTCTCTATCCCCCCAGCCCCCAGCCCCTGGCAACCACTAATCTAATTTCTGTCTCTATGGATTTGCCTATTCTGGAAATTTCATATGAATGGAATCATACAATATTTGTCCTTTTGAGTCTGGCTTCTTTCACTTAGTATAATGTTTCAGGTTCACCTACGTTGTATGTATCGGTATTTTATTCCTTTTATTAAAGAATACTATTCCATTGTATGGATTTACCACATTTTATCTACTCATCAGTTGGTGGATACTTGGGTTGTTTTCTATAATTCATCGCTTTTAATCACTGTGTGCTAAGGTGTCTGTAATCCTTCCTCCAAAATGGATTACACATCAGCTAGGAAGGAAGAGACCAGGACACCCACAGAGATCCCTGTGTTTGGTTGGAGGGGAACTGCAGAAGACAGATCTTTTTGATGACTGTCACCAATGGCTCACACTTGCAACCTTCTCCAGGGGGTGTCCTTAGGTGATCACAGCCACCTTGCCTGGAGGTGTCTGAGGGTTACGTCGCTACCCAGAGCCAGTGACCAGCTGTTGTCTGTTCTCCATGAAGCAGGAGGTCTCCAGTGAGCTGGAAGGCAGGTCCAGATTTCTGGCCTGGTGACCACAGGTTGGATGGTGGAGGGAGTGACAGACACGGAGTGAAGAAGATTTGGAAAGGGCAGGAGTAGATGTTGGGTCTTTCCCTCTCACTTTTTAAATATAGAGCTTGTCTCCCCCTCCTCTCTCCTTTGCAGACTCCTCTCCCCTTCTATAATAAGAAATAATAAATTCAAAGCACACAAGTAACACGTGGATATATTCTTTTAAAAAAATTAAAAATAAAGATCCAATTATCTATCCTTTCTGTCCACGAGTCCTGTTTAGCTCCTTCCCTCTGAAATTCCCACTCTTGTCAGGTTGTTGTGAATTCTTCCATACCTTTCTCTCTATATACACATCCATGTTTAGGAGAGGTAATATAGGGCAGTGGTTAAGGGTTTGGCCTCTAGAGCTGGCCTATTTGGGTTCAAATCTTGGCTCTGTTGCATACAAACTATGTGACCTTGGAGAAGTTTTCTAACCACTCTGAGTCTCAACTTCCTCAATCTATAAAATGGATATATAACATTACCTACCTCACAGGGTTATTGTCAGGATGAAATGAGTTAACTATGTGCACAGTACTCCAAACAGAGCCTGGCCTATGGTAAGTGCCCGGTAAGTGCTAGCTGTTAATACTTAATCACACCCATGGGAAACGTGGTACACTGTTTTGCATATTTTTAGAAAACATTATGATCAACTATACTTCAGTAAGAAAATATAGTTCTTAAAGTTCAGAAAAAAAACCCCATAATGGTTTCATAATGAAAAAAAAACACCCCTAATCAATCAGCACTTTGTGTTTTAACTCCAGAATGTGTCTCAAAGATTATCTCCATATCGGTCCAGATCTATCAAACTCGTTTTTTAAAAAAAATTTATTTATTTATCTTTGGCTGCATTGGGTCTTCGTTGCTGCGTGCAGGCTTTTCTCTAGTTGCGGTGAATGGGGGCTACTCTTCGTTGCGGTGTGCGGGCTTCTCATTGTGGTGGCTTCTCTTGTTGTGGATCATGGGCTCTAGGCGTGCAGGCTTTGGTAGTTGTGGTGCACAGGCTTAGTTGCTCATGGCATGTGGGATCTTCCCGGACCAGGGCTCGAACACGTGTCCCCTGTATTGGCAGGCGGATTCTTAACCACCGCGCCACCAGGGAAGCCCCCAAACTCTTTTTGAACTGATGCTTAGTATTCCATCCTATAGACAGTTTATTGAACAACCCCCCTCTACTAATGGACCATTAGGTGGTTTCCAATTTTTCACAACTACAATGCAGCAGCCTACTAATTGATTTCCCTATTTCCACTCTTGTTCCCCTTCCCTCTGTTTTCAGCACAGCAGCCAGAGTTATCCCATTATAAGTAGAGAGTAAATCAATGCTCAAAACCCTCCCAGGACTCCCACCTTATTCAGAGTAAAAATCAGCTTCCTTACTAAGGCCCAGTTGGTCTGCATCCTGCCCCAGAATATCTCTGGCCTCATCTTCTGATACTCTCCTCCTTGTCCATTTGATCCAGTCACCCTGACTTCCTAGCTATTTCTAAAACATGCCTCTCTGCTCCTGCCTTTGCACTTGCTGTTCCCTCTGCCTGGAACATTCTTCCTTCAGATATCTGCATGGCTTACTCCTTCACCTCCTTCAGGTCTTTGTTCAAACGTCCCTGAGCTACCCTATTTATAATTGCAAACCCCTTTCACATGGATAAGGCCAAAAGAGTAATGACTGAGGGACTTCCTTCGTGGTCCAGTGGTAAAGAATCCACCTTCCAATGCAGGGGACGTGGGTTCGATCCCTGATCCGGAAACTAGGATCCCACATGCCACGGGGCAACTAAGCCCATCCGCCACAAGTACCGAGCTCGCGCTCCTCAACGAGAGGGCCTGCATGCCACAAACTACAGAGCCCACGCGCTCTGGAGCTGGCTCGCCACAACTAAAGAGAGAAAGGCCCGCACGCCACAACTAGAGAGAAGTCCGCACGCAGCAACGAAAGATCCTGCATGCTGCAATTGAGACCCGACACAGCCAAAAAAACAATAAAGAAAATAAATAAATAAATATATAAAATAAATCAACAAAAGAGTAATGACTGAAATTGTGGATAGGGTCTACCAGATATGTCTGCGCTTCCTTCAGGTCTAAAATTCTGCTTTGGTGATTTCAGACCTTGAAGTCTCCCATTTGTAAATAATGGGAACTTGAGACCCAGCCTACACTACAATGGATGCAGAAGGAATGACAAGAGAGGAATCTTTTGGGCCAGGCTTATTACCTCTTGTTAATCTGGAAGGACTTGGGAAGTTCTTGCACACATCCTGGCCTCCTGGCATTGCCTCATACACTCATTCACTCACTGAGCACTTTCTGCCTAGCAGGCCCAGGACACAGCACAGCTTTGATACCCCTTCCCTCCTAATATAAAGCAAGTACCTTTACCTCCACCCCTACCAGTGGCCCTGCACGTACCTTGAGGTCGGTGGGCAGCCACAGCCTAGGCAGACCCTGCCCTCCCTTTGTCCCTGTCCAGCCCTCCCTTCCTCCGCTTCTTGTCATGGCTTTGCATTTATCATCTCTTATTATGAGATATTATTTACTTATTTATTTATTCACCTTGTTTAGTGTCTGTCTTCTCCACTAGAATGTCAGCTCCCTGAAGACAGAGATTTTGTCTGTCTTTTCACTGCTATATCCCCACATTTAGCACAGCCACTGGCACATTGTAGGTGCTCAGTAAATGCTGCAGTGACTGTGCCTCTGTTTCTCTGTGTGAAAGTTGATGTGTGTCTCTTGGAACTAAACCTAGAAATAGAAGTGCTAGGTTACAGGGCACACATGTTTGACATTTTAAATACGTGTTGCCAAGTTGCCCTTTAAAGCAGCTGAACCCATCCTTTTCCCCAACCTTCTGAGTTACCTTGTAAATCTTTGATACCATCAAACTTTTAATTTTGGTCAGTTTGATAGGTGAAAAATGGTACTTCTTTGTTTAAATTAAGTTTAAAATTTAATTTCAGTATTACTACTGAGGCCAAGCACCTTTTCATGTCTTTAATGGCCAGTTTTGTTTCTTCTTCTAAGAATTGCCTATTTTCCCCATTTTTTTCCCCCTATTGAGCTTTTGTCCTTTTCTCACTGATTCTTAGGAGTTTTTGTTTTTGTTGTTGTTGTTTACATTTTAGGTTCTAATACTTTGTTACATGTGTTGGAAATATTTTATCCTTCAGTTTTGTTTGTTTTTCTTTTGTCAAACAGAATTTTAAAATTTTGGTTTGGTCAGTCTTTTTCTTTATGTCTTAGTTTTCCCCTTATGTCTTACTTAAAAATTTCCTACACGATGTCATAAACATATATTTTAACTTAAAATTTTTAATTTAAAAAAGTCTATTTACTTTGGCTGCACCGGGTCTTAGTTGCGGCACGCGGGAACTTCATTGTGGCATGCAGAATCCTCAATTGTGGCATGTGGGATCTCCCGGTTGCGGCATGTGGGCTCATAGTTGTGGCATGCAGGTTCCTTAGTCGCAGCATGCATTTGGGATCTAGTTCCCTGACCAGGGATGAAACCCTGGCCCCCTGCATTGGGAGCGTGGAGTCCTACCCACTGGACCACCAGGGAAGTCCCTAAAATTTTTAATTTTTAAATATCTTTAGGGTTTTAATTCATCGGAAATTTGTTTTTGTAAACAGTGTTGGATAAAAATCTAACATAATATTTTCCCCAAATGAAAAGCAAATGTCCTAACTCCATTATTTGTTGCCATCTGATTTGAAATTCTACTCAGCATTTACTAAATTCTGATATACATGCGCCTGTGTCTGAACCCTTAAATTCTTCTACTGATCTTTTGTTGTTAAAAAAATTTTCTATGCCAATACCCTGCTTAAAAAAATTGTGGAAAATTTCAAATGCATATATGTATGTGTATGTATATATGTATATTGAACCTGTCACTCAGTTTTAGCAATTATCAATTTGTGGTGAATCTTGTTTCATCTATACTCCCATCTCCTTCCCTTCCTGGCATATTCCAGATTATTTTGAAGCAAATTCTAGAGTCATTTCATCCTCATCATTTCCATGTGTATCTCTAAAAATAAGGAATATTGAAAAACAAAGACAAAAAGACCCAACTCTTGTTGTTTTTTTTTGTTTGTTTGTTTTTGTTTTTTCTATTTATTTTTTGAAGATACTAGATCTTTTGTCCTGTAGAGTTTTCTCGTCTGGATTTTGCTGATTGTATCCCCATAGACTCAACTGACGATACTTTTTAAATTACTATAATTTCGTAGTATGTTAATATTTGTGAGATCTGTTATGGCGATTGCCCCCTATTATTTTTCAAAATTCAGATGCCACTTCTTGTGCTTTTTTCCTTCCATGTGAATTTTAAAATCAACTTGGCAAATTCCATGACAAAACCTATTGCGATTTTCATCGGAATTGCCTTGAACTTTTAATATGGAGAATTTACAATATTAGATCTCCCCATCCATTAATAAGGTCTATAGCTTATTTAATTATTTTTATAGTTATTCAACGAAGTTTTAAAATTTCCCGTAAAGGTCTTAGGCTTATTTTTAAAAACTTTGTTGCCTTTTTCGTTATTATGAACGTTGATCTTTTTGTTCTTGTTGTTGCTATTATCTTCTAATTGACTATTGATGATATATAGGATCAGACGTTCTTAACTCAAATCCCATCTCCTCTACTTAAAAAATGTGATCTTAGATAAGTTTACTCAACTTCTGTGAGCATTTGTTTTCTCTTCTACAATACGAGGGTAATAGAGCCAAGGATGCAGACGGCATTAAAAGTGAAAGACCAAACCTCCAAAAAGCCGCCGGCTTTAGCCAGTAATATTGGGGCGTGGACTGGATAAAGAGTTTGAGAGACTCCTTCACGATTGGCAGAGAATCTGAGGGCGAGACTATGTTGCTTGCAGGGGACTCGATGTTAAAACGAAGTGAATTCCTAAGAAAAATCAAAGGCACGATGCACAACTACAGGGAGAATTATAAACTAATGAAGAATTTCCTTCCGTGAAAGTTTTGGGGAAGTTCAGGACGCGCGCCTGTTACCTAAATAGACTCCCTCTCTCTCCGGTGGGTAGTACCACCTTTCCCAAACAGTGTGTAGCCGACCGTTCTGGGCCTTGTGGTAATTTCCTCTTTCGAGTTGTTGCAGCCGGCTCACGCAGTCGCACTACATTTCCCAGGAGTCTCCGGGGCCGGTTGTTTTCTTGTCCCTCATCCTGACTTCCGGCCTCCCTACGATCTCTAGGGCCAATCGGAAGGCTGGGATAGCTGGTTCCCGGCACTCTGATTGGTGCGTTTGACTGGAGAATCTGGGTTCAAATTTTCAACGGTACTGAATGAGTCCCGCGGCGGGTCTTCCTGGCGGTCGGTTGTCAGCTCTGAGGCGAGGTGAGCCGAGGGGAGAAAAGGGGAGCAGCTGGGGCGCCGGGCAGCCTGCTCCCTGATTTCCAAGTGGCTGGAGGTCTCCTCCTCCTCGAGGGCTCAGTTTCTGGGACGGTGTGCTGCTGGGGCGCCGACCTGACCCGCAGAGCAGGAGCCGGGCTTCCGGCCACCCTTCCCTTCATGACAGGATTTCCCCGGCCGGACCGGGACTAGCGGGCTGTGTCTACAGGTAGAGGCGGAGGCCGGCGTGGGAAATAGGTGGAAGGAGGAGTTGGGGGAGGCTGTGGGCTAAGGATAACGGTAACGACAATTATATTATTACCCAGCACACAGGAAATAAGCGTTTACCGGACCAAGCACTCTGCATTTTCTCATTTAATTTTCGCCCCAATCCAGTGAAGTCGGTGCTAGTCTTAGCCCTCCTTTATAGGAGGGAAATCGAAGCCCGTAATCTAGATACATTTCTCGAAATGGGTGATACAGTAGCCCCACCCGCCCTCAAGACGTGTGACATTTGGTGGAGGAAAAAGATGTGGCCACAAACAACTACATTTCAAAACTGTTGTGCAAGATAGAAAGGTAAATGAGGTGAGAACATAATTGAGGACAAGTTTAATTCCACTTGGAGTTGTCTTTCTATTTGGGGATTTAAAATTCATTCTGTTTTATCCCTATCTGCCCAGCCCTCTCCCTTTGTGTGTTATCAGTAGGTATTACTGCTTTTCTAATTTCCTGTCCTAAAACACTTATAGATCGGAGAGGGAAGGAAAAGTGAACCAGGCTGTAAAATTGTAGGATTGTTTTTCTGGTTTCTTGATACATGGTTTCTTTTTCTCACCTACAGTTTCCTAGTACTTAGGTACCAAGGACTTCCTCCCTATCAGTCCTGCTTAGGACAAGACAGCATCTGAGTGCTCTGCTGATTTTGCTTTAAGACCATCACTTGGCGTTCTCCCTGGTTCAGCCTTACCTTGTTGACATTCTATGGCCTTTCAATTTGTCTCACTCATCAGATGTCAAAATTCAAACTGTTTGCTGCAATACTAAGGATATTTTTGTGTTGTGGCCTCGGTGCATCACCCCCTGTCAAGCCACCTCTAAATCAAACTTACATTGTTTTGGAGTTGTACTGTGGGTGTGTCAATTCAGTATTAAGTTGGCACTCTTGGGATCAAAATTATTGTGGCTCCCAGCTTACTTAGCTAATTAATTGACCTTTGAGGTTGTACTGTGTGCTCACTATTAGATACTGTGTGTATACAGATGAATGGTTTCTGGTATGCTTGAGGCCAAAAGTCTGATTCAAATTGACAAGTGACAATTAGAACAAGACAAGAAAGCATCTGAGTGCTCTATTGTTTTGTATTGTAAGCACCCTGGCAGTTTAGAGGTGAGGGAGATCAGTGAGGCTTAAAACAGGCAAGGGTGGCTTTGTGAAGCAGGTGGGACAGAAACCGTTCTTGATAAGGAGAGTTTAGTTAGACAGGAACCCGAACAGTCTTGGTGCCTGTTAATCACCCATTCAATATCTGTTGAATTGGAAAGACAAGAAGGCATTATCTAAATTGACTACAAAATTTCAGGTATGAAAAACTGGATATATTGAATTAGATTGGTAAATTTGTTTAAACTTTCAAATCATTTAAAGAAAATAGTTATTTTGGCCCACCTTATGCTTAAGTCTGTGTATTCCAACCTTAATAAAGTTAGTTTATCCCGCAGCTGCAATTAAGCTTCAACAGGAGACAGGATTATGTGGGAAGATCCTTCATTTCTTGTTCAGGTATCAGGAGAGGTTCAGAATCCACCTATATTTCCTATATGTATTTTTTCCTCAACCTTTCCTGGGTCTCTTCCCTAATTCTTTTTTTTTTTTTTTTTTAATATTTGGTTGGGTTTATTTTTGGGTGTGTTGGGTCTTCGTTTCTGTGCGAGGGCTTCCTCTACTTGCGGCGAGCGGGGGCCACTCTTCATCGCGGTGCGCGGGCCTCTCACTGTCACGGCATCTCTTGTTGTGGAGCACAGGCTCCAGACGCACAGGCTCAGTAGTTGTGGCTCACGGGCCTAGTTGCTCCGTGGCATGTGGGATCTTCCCAGACCAGGGCTCGAACCCGTGTCTCCTGCATTAGCAGGCAGATTCTCAACCACTGCACCACCAAGGAAGCCCCCTAATTCTTTTTGAATTGCTTGGGAAGAAAGGAGGAGGAGAGATTTAAATGTCCTTTGGCAAACTGAATTTTCTTTGCCATATGGGTAAAGGTAGGAAGCAGAATTTACTACAGGGAGATTGAACAGGCCAATCAATTCTTTTTTTTATAAATTTATTTGTTTATTTTTGTCTGCGTTGGGTCTTTGTTGCTGCGCACAGGCTTTTCTCTAGTTGCGGAAAGCGGGGGATGACTCTTCGTTGCGGTGCGCTGGCTTCTCATTGCGGTGGCTTCTCTTGTTGCAGAGCACGGGCTCTAGGCGCACGGGCTTCCATAGTTGTGGCTTCTGGGCTCTAGAGTGCAGGCTCAGTAGTTGTGGCGCTCGGGCTTAGTTGCTCCACGGCATGAGGGATCTTCCTGGAACAGGGCTCGAACCCGTGTCCCCTGCATTGGCAGGCAGATCCTTAACGACCGCGCCACCAGGGAACAGGCCAATCAATTCTGTGAATAGATCTGTGTCTGAGACAGATCAGCAGCTAGGGTACTTTGTGAAAAAAGTACAGATAATTGGGAGGGGTTCTGTTTTTGTTTGTTTGCATAGAGAAACTTGATTATAGGGGGAAATTAAAGATTAGTGAGAAAGGTATAAAATTGTATTATCATTATTGTATTATAAATTGTATTATACATTATTATCATTGTATTAGTGAGAAAGGTATAAAATTGTATGTAGGAGCATAATTTAGAAAATTTATAAAATGCTATTTCTACTTTTTAATTAATTTTTTTTAAAGCTAAGTTATTTTTTTTAATATTTATTATTTATTTATTTTGGCTGTGCTGGGTCTTAGTTGTGGCATGTGGACTTCTTAGGTGTGGCACACACGCGGGATTTAGTTCCAAACCCCAGCGCCCTGCATTGGGAGCGTGGAGTCTTACACACTGGACCACCAGGGAAGTCCCTATTTCTACTTTATTAAATTTAAAAAGGTAGTAGAAGTTTTTTCATATTTTGAGTGTGCCTACTCTTTGTCCTGATGTTTGAATAGGATAGAAGTGTGCACTGCAACCCCTTGATGTCAGTGTTCCTAAGTTGCAGGTTTCAGAAAGGTTGCTTTAAAGTGGGAGTATGTAACCACAAAGATACTGGGAAACAGCACATGTACACTAAAAAACTTGAAGAACATTTTTACACTAATGAAACAACAATCTTTTAAGAAGTCTGGCATTTGGGGGGATCCATGCTCTTTAGACCTTAGCTCTCAGAGCACTCTTTGGTTTTAAGAGTGGGTATCCTTGGTATTTTATAGCAGCGGTCCCCAACCTTTTTGGCACCAGGGCCTGGTTTTGTGGAAGACAGTTTTTCCACGGATGGGTTTGGACGGGGGTGGGGGGTGGGGGGCATGGTTCAGTTGGTAATGCAGGCGACAGGGAGCGGCAAATGAAGTTTCAATTGCTCGCCTGCCGCTCACCTCCTGCTGTGCGGACTGGTACTGGTACGTGGCCCGGGGGTTGGGGACCCCGGGTTGGGGGGTTGGGGTTTTATAGCTCCTTCTGTTCTCTGTTAACCTTTTTTACTACAAAGAACTTGAACCTGTTTCATCACCTTTCTGCTTCTTCCAGGTTCTTGATAAGAAGTACTTTTTAGACTTCAAGATTTCAGAAGAGAGGTGAAAGAGTATATTGCAACTTTGAGTCAAGCCTGTAGACAGGTGGACTGACAGACGGATTAAACCACAGGTAAAGCTGTATCCACAGTATTATATTAAAAAGGAATAAGGGGGACATTAATATATTAGCTTCAAAATTCTTTAAATAACTAGCTTATCTTTAGAAAGTAACACTTATTTTGGAAGAAAATTTATTTAATATGTAAAAGCAAAAGAAAATAATGTCACCCAATGTCCTACCTCTCAGATAAACTATGGCTAGCATTTTGATAGATTTCTTTCCAAATTTTGGAGGGTATCTGTATTTGGTTTTAAGAAACCATACTCTAATAACCTTCATTTTTTTTCATTTAATGATTAGGTTATGAAAATTTTTTCATTTCATTAAAATTTTGTGTAACATAATTTTAATGGCTATATATTATTCCATTATATCGTTCTACCATAGTATTTTACCCAGTGGAACCATTGGTCAAAAAGAATGCATATATATATATATATATATATATATATATGTTTTTTAGAATGCATATTTTTATTTTCTTAATTTTTAAAATTTATTTATTTATGGCCGTGTGACATGTGGGATCTTAGTTCCCCAACCAGGGATTGAACCCGTGCCCCCTGCATTGGAAGCGCGGAGTCTTAACCGCTGGACTGCCAGGGAAGTCCCAAAGAATGTGTATTTTTAAGACTTTGGTACGTAGCACCAAATTGCTTTATAGGAAAATTGTGCTGATTTACACATCCACCAGCAGTGTATGTTCACACAGGCACAATTTTTTATTTTTAAAATATAGATTCAAATGGTGCAAAAATCAAAATAATATAAAAAGGTTTATAGTTAAAAACCTTCCAACCCTCTCATTGTCTACCTCACTCCCTGCCACCCCATTGATTATCACTTTTTTAGGGTGTATGTGTATGTGGGTGTGTCTCTGTCTGTCTGCTTTCCAAATCAGATACCTTTTGAGGGATATAAATCTCTACAAGACTGAATGATTGAGATTTGACTAGGATTGTAACCTCCTGTAGCCCCACTGTCAACCCTTACAAACTCTTTCAGCTTCTTACTTTTGGAACATCAGCAAACTTTGGTATTAAAAAGATCTGTGTTGTTATTTGGCCTAGAGGTAAATGGCATCTTTGATTTCTATCCAGGTCCTGTTAGTCATGTAAGAGTGGATTATGGTTTATAGAGTTCTGTGGATGAATAAAAAAAGCGGAACTGAATTTGTAATCCTTCAAAAACAGTGATAAGAAACTCACAAGTTTGGGAGGAAAATGGTAGAAAAATGTATTTGCTTGAGATTTCTGGACAGTGATGAATTAGAACAAGTGTCCATGTGTCCTGTGCTGACTTCTAAGTGCTTGGACAGTGAGAGATTGTCACTGGATTTTAAAATGACCCAATTTTGGAAGCTTCATAGATCTGTTTCTGTAAATAGATCCGATTTCATCATAGAAGTTAGCAAACAAATGTGGAAACACAAAGTCCATTAACTTCCTTCAGACTTAGTTTGTGACTTTGATGAACATTTAAAATTGCTGTCTGTATTATGTTGCCATTTACTGTCTCCTGCTAATCCTTATGTACAAGAAAAAGAAATGTAGGTGTTTTCTCCCTGGTTAAGATGACAATAACTCAACTCTAACTTGTGGTAGTGTAACAGGATCTCTTATCCCTTGTGAAAATAGGAGAGGATGTCCCTGGGGAAATGGCACTGCCTGGGATGGGACCATTTTAACTAACTACACTTCTAATGAGATCTTGCCTTACTCTGTTTATTCTATTACATTACCATTTATTTAACTCATGATTTTTCCTCCAATAGAATTAGGCAATACACAGTTCACAAGCTTGTATAGTGAGGTACTTGAGATCATTTATCACACCAAAGTCTTCGTTTAGCTCAGGAGCTGCTAGTCTCTTTCAACCTTACTTAGACTGCAGCCTTTTACAGCTTTCCTCCACCCGCTCTGAACCTGCACCTTTTGATTTACAGAGCTTGTCATGGCTGGTTATTTTTGGTTTGATAGTGAAGAGAGACAGGGACCCTTGGAGGTTAATTTCAGATGAATGTGGAAATAGGTTACTTTGCTTCTTTTGCAGTCTTCCTCAATTGTGTACTTCCCCCTATTTGTTTTCCCTTTCCATTTATTTCTTCCCCTAGAAAAAGTCAATATTCATCTTTAGCCTGTAGAACTCTGCAGGTCTATCTGTATCTTTTATGTATCACTTCCACCAGGAAGCCTTCTCTGACCCTCCTTCATCTATTCCCCTTCTCTGCACTTCCACAGCAAAGATCACCCTGTGTCAAAATTACTGTGAGTTCCTTAAGGGAAAGGATTATATATATCTTTTCAATCTTTGTTTTTTGGAAACAAAAATTAGCCATGTGATGTGATGGATGGCACTTGATAAGCAGTTTTAAAAGGAACCTAACTAGTTCATAACATATGGGAGAAACCTTTACCTGTCTATCATAGGATTATTGGTCAGGAAGAGCTATTTCTTCACTCAGAATGGTTCTAGTTTTGCAAGAGTCTGAAGTTGTGGTGGATTCAGATAATTTTGAAATGTGAAGCCGATTCTCTTGCTTGGCAGCTTGATTTGTGTGGGGGAATGTGGTTGACGCCTGTGCCTTTTTTTTTTTTTTTTTCAGTGAAACCTGTTGACAGAAATTCAGTCTTGATTAAGCGGTGCAGGAAGGCATCCAGTTCCACCTTGCTTGGGGCTCTCATTTAAACAGTTAGCTTTGGCCTTGGCCTGTTCCATTTCCCACTAGTCCTTTAATTTTTTTTTTTTTTTTTTTTTTTTGGCCGTATGCGGGCCTCTCACGGTTGTGGCCTCTCCCGTTGCGGAGCACAGGCTGTGGACACGCAGGCTCAGCGGCCATGGCTCACGGGCCCAGCCACTCCGCGGCATGTGGGATCTTCCCGGACCGGGGCACAAACCCATGTGCCCTGCATCGGCAGGCGGACTCAACCACTGCGCCACCAGGGAAGCCCAGTCCTTTAATTTTTGAAGGTTTCACATCCTAATATTTATTATTTGTGGGAGAGGCAGCGTAGTGACACTAGCATAACCCAGTAGTTACTTTTGGTTTTGTTCATGTACTTGTGCCATTACTCTTTATTGAGGAGAATCAGACTTCTCAATGGATATATATTTATCTGTTTGTTCCCCTCTTTTGGTTGGGGGGTGGGGGCAAGGGGCTGTATTAGACCAAAAGATAGCTCAAAAGAAGCTTTTTGAAAAAGAGGTCGTTTATTTTTTAATATCTTTATTGGAGTATAATTGCTTTACAATATTATGTTAGTTTCTTGTACAACAAAGTGAATCAGCTCTAAGTATACATATATCCCCTTATCCCCTCCCTCTTGAGCCTCCCTCCCACCCTCCCTATCCCACCCCTCTAGGTCGTCACAGAGCACCGAGCTGATCTCCCTGTGCTATGGAGCAGCTTCCCACTAGCCATCCATTTTACATTTTGGTAGTGTGTATATGTCAGTGCTGCTCTTTCACTTCGTCCCAGCTTCCCCTTCCCAGCCTGTGTCCTCAAGTCCGTTCTCTACGTCTGCATCTTTATTCCTGCCCTGCCACTAGGTTCATCCATAGTGTTTTTTTTAGATTCCATATAAGGGCGCTAGCGTGCGGTATTTGTTTTTCTCTTTCTGACTTACTTCACTCTGTATGATAGACTCTAGGTACATCCACCTCACTACAAATAACTCAATTTCATTTCTTTTTATGGCTGAGTAATATTCCATTGTATATATGTGCCCCATCTTTTTTATCCATTCATCTGTTGATGGACACTTTCATGTCCTGGCTATTGTAAATAGTGCTGCAATGAACATTGTGGTACATGACTCTTTTTTTTGTTGTTGTTTGTTTTTTTGCGGTACATGGGCCTCTCACTGTTGTGGCCTCTCCCGTTGCGGAGCACAGGCTCCGGACGCGCAGGCTCAGCGGCCATGGCTTACAGGCCCAGCCGCTCCGCGGCATGTGGGATCTTCCCAGACCGGGGCACGAACCCGTGTCCCCTGCATCGGCAGGCGGACTCTCAAACACTGCGCCACCAGGGAAGCCCCATGACTCTTTTTGAATTATGGTTTTCTCAGGGTATATGCCCAGCAATGGGATTGCTGGGTCATATGGTAGTTCTATTTTTCGTTTTTTAAGGAACCTCCATACTGTTCTCCATAGTGGCTGTATCAATTTACATTCCCACCAACAGTGCAGGAGGGTTCCCTTTCCTCACACCCTCTCCAGCAAGAGGTTGTTTTAAAAAATAGTATTTTGGTTTTAAAATTTCATCTAAATAAAGATAAGGTATATTTAGGTTTCAGCCCCCTTCGCCTTTTAACCCCCACCGATCAAATGCAGTCCTAGACCTCAGAGGACGTCCCTCCTTCAGATGCGTGAATAGTCTACTCTGGAATATCCACTGAGAGGTTCAAACTAACCTCCATCTTGTTTACAGCAAAAATTTATATGCAAGAGTACAAACTTAGAAAAAGAGAAATTAAGGGGTGATATTTTAGTTTATGAGAAGATTCAGCTCAGAGTTTTCCTGGTATACTTAGAATAGGGTTTTTAATTTACCAAAGTGTTCTTTTTGCACAACTTGTCAGGAATACTTAATTTTTCTATAGAGCAGAGTTTATTTCTGTATTTGTCTAACAGGTTAGTAAGATTTGGTTACGTACCTCATTTTTTTTTTTTGGCTGCACTGTGCAGCATATGGGATCTTAGTTCCCCGACTAGGGATTGAACCCGTGCCACCTGCAGTGGAAGCACAGAGTCTTAACCACTGGACTGCCAGGGAAGTCCCTACTTGCCTCATTTTTGAAGGAATATTTATAGGAAAACCCTGTATATTATAGTGACCCCAGATTTTGGAATCCTATTAACCTGGTCTTAAAACTCAATATTGCTACATACTAGTTGGTGATCCTGGATCACCAGGATCCTGGAGTAGTTGAGCCAGTTCCTTATTTGTAAGATGGTGATGACTATATCTACCTTATACATTGTTAATGCAGTTTAAATGAGATGATTTATGTGAAGTGCCTCGTAAAGTGCTTGGCCTGAGGTAGACAATCAGTATTTGGAAGTTATTATTATCTGTAAATGGTTTTGTCTCTCGCTCCTTGACATTTGATATTGATCTACATAAATATCTGTTTTTAAATAAATATGAGAGGCAGTGGATAAGGACACTCCCTTTAGGGCCTGTCTGGGTTTGAATCCTGGCTCTGCTACTTCTTAGCTTCATGACCATGAACAAATAGTAAATCTTTCTGTGCCTCATTTTCCTCATCTGTAAAATTAAGATAATAACAGTACCTACTTTACAGGATTATTGCGAGGATTTAGTGAGTTAATATATGAAAACACTGTTTGGCTTGTCATAAGGACTCAGTAATTAATAGCTATTATTTTTTTAGGTCAATACACAGGAACATTTTATTTTATTTTTATTTATTTATTTATTTATATTTATTTATTTATGGCTGTGTTGGGTCTTTGTTTCTGTGCGAGGGCTTTCTCCAGTTGTGGCAAGCGGGGGCCACTCTTCATCGCGGTGCGTGGGCCTCTCACTATTGCGGCCTCTCTTGTTGCGGAGCACAGGCTCCAGACGCGCAGGCTCAGTAGTTGTGGCACATGGGCTTAGTTGCTCCGCGGCATGTGGGATCTTCTCGGACCAGGGATCGAACCCCTGTCCCCTGCATTGGCAGGTGGATTCTTAACCACTGTGCCACCAGGGAAACCCTGCCCCTTTCCCTCTTTTATAACCTGAATGGGAGCACACACTTGTGCATTTTGCTTTTCTCACTTAGTAGCTCTTGGAGCTCATTTTGTACAAATCACATCTGTAAAGTTATCTAATATTAAAGTTACTTAATATTTCAATATATGGTTGTGCCATAATTTATTCAACTAATCTATTGGTGGAATTGGGGTTTTCAGTTTTTTGGCTTTTATGAACACTGCTATGTGAATTTTCTTATATTTACATATGTATAAATACATATCTGTAAGATAAATTTCTACATTTGGCAAGATGTATCAGAAAGAAAAATGTAAATTGCCCTCCACAGGGGCTAGCAGTGTAGCTCCGTAATTAAAAAAAGGAAAAAAGGATGTGAGGGTTTAAATTTGATTACTTTCCAGGTGGTTTTCAGCAGCATGCTTTGGTGGAATCATAGTTTTTAGGAGGCTAAGTGGGGTTGCTGCATATTACATTCCTGCCTCTTCCCTCCCCCAGCTTTGGTTGTCTTCATTACATTCCTGCCTGGGAAGTCTTCCCAGTGACCTGGGTTAGGCATTAAGATCATGGGAATCCAAGATTTTCCCATGTCTTCCAGCATGTTTGTTCACAAGAACTGGAAAACTTCCTCCTTGCAGCAGGGGAATTTTAACCACTGTCAATTGCTGGAGAATCTTTCAACAATGTCCTTTGAATAGATGTGGTCAAGGAGAGGAAAGGTATCAGTAGGTGAAAAGGCAGTGATAATATCATACGGTAGTGTATTTCATAGCACTCAAAATACCTTCTCACTTGTTTACGGGAAGTAGGTAGGCAGAAAGGTGGAGTGACTTGCCCATTATCATATACATCAAGTAATGCCAGGGAGAGGGCTAGAATTCTGGATTTCTATGTTGGGATTGTTTTTGGCTTTAAGTGAAAGAAAATGTGACTTTAACAGCCTATATGAAAAGAGTTTTATTGTCTAGAGGTAGGTGGTTGCTGATATTTGATCATCAGTGATCAATAGCTCAGTGATATCAGGGCCATTGTATGTTATTCTCTTGATCATTTACTCCTGTGTATATGATGGCTGCTATAGCTCTAGCCATTACATCTGCCTTCAAGGCAAGAAGAAAGCTGAAGGAAGAGGGCAGGAGCAAGGGCTGTAGCTGTATCAGGTAAGTACGAGTTTTCCTATGAATCCCTCAGCAGATTCTCATCATTCTCATTGGCCAGAACTGTCCCATGGCTACTCCAAGCTTGGAAGCTTGGCAATCAAGGAGGTGACTTCTGTTACAGTGCACTTCTTACTGTTTTGATGCTGTTCAATGAAAAGTATTTAATCATAACTTGACTTAAGCCACGTCATCTCTAATTTTCATCCTTTTTTCTTTTTAACTAATTTATTTATTTTTGGCTGCGTTGGGTCTTCATTGCTGCACATGGGTTTTCTCTAGTTGCAGTGAGAGGGGGCTACTCTTCGTTGCGGTGCACAGGCTTCTCATTGCTGTAGCTTCTCTTGTTGTGGAGCACTGGCTCTAGGCGCGTAGGCTTCAGTAGTTGCGGCACCCAGGCTCAGTAGTTGTGGCGCGTGGGCTTAGTTGCTCCACGGCAGTGGGATCTTCCCGGACCAGGGCTAGAACCCGTGTCCCCTGCATTGGCAGGCAGATTCTTAACCACGGCACCATCAGAGAAGTCCCTCTAATTTTCTTTATACTTATGGTTTATACTGTATAATTTAAATATTTATACTGTCTTATTTATTGAGTCTAATAGGACTCCTGTCTAGGTTTTAATTCCTTTGTGTCTGAGACTAGATCTACCTTTTGTATGAGACATATTGTCTCATCCTTGAATATTAGTGAGAAAGGAGCTCCGATATTATCAAGCCCACATTTATGACCTCTAGCAAGTGTGTAATATGAGTGGACTGCTAATAAATAGCTTATTGAGTTAAACTGAATAATGAAAGTAGAAATAGGGGAGAATGAAAACTTAGAAGGAGGATAATAAAGAATCCTCTATTCAGGGCAAAAGACTATGAAGAATGGATCTACTTGGAAAGAAATACCGTACTATTTTCTATGCAAACAGAGACTATAACTACATTAACATGCTTCTCTAATTCATAGGGTGAGAGGGCAGAACAATATAGGAAAAACACTGTGCTGAAGTCAGGGGCCTCAGTTCTAGATCTAATTCTGCTTTTATATAACTGTATGATATTGGGAAGTCTTCTCCCTTACCTTCAGCTTCCTCTTCTAGGATGGAAATAATAATTGATGCTTTAGAGGATTGTTGAGGGTTATTAAAATAGTACAATTTAGTACCTCATGGTGTCTGGCATGTATAATCACCTTTGGGAACTGTTTTTACCATAATCATTAGTAGTGTTGTGTGATCTTGGAGGACCCCGTTTCGCTTTAATTAATCTTTATCTATAAACTTAAAAAGTTAGGTGTTATTTAAAATTCCTCCCAATTCCAAAATGTCATATTTCTACATTAAGTTCCTCAGTCGGCACATTGTTATAAAGGTATCTGTGGAGTTGTGGCTTCAGTGAGTTCATAAGAGAGACCATGGGAGAATGAGGTTCTCTGGTGTATAGGTTGATGTCACTATATAAACTAAATATCTGTCAGAAAAAATTCCTTCTGAATTACCCAAGTCCACTGAGAGAAGCTAATGAAATGATGGCTAAACCACTGAGCAGCAATGAGGTTGGGTGGAATTAATCTCACGATTTATCTCACAGCCTAGGTATAGTGGTATAAAATAGAGAAAATGAGCACTGAGGGCTGTTAGTGCCCAGAAGAGAACGGGCACACCTCTCTGGTAATGCTAGTGGGTATTACTCTTCTGAGGAATGTTTTCACAGTATGTGTCAAGAGCCAGCAATTCCATCTTTAAGAATTTGTCTTGGGACTTCCCTTGGTGGTGCAGTGGTTAAGAACCCACCTACCAATGCAAGGGGACATGGGTTTGATCCCTGGTCTGGGAAGATCCCACATGCCAAGGAGCAACTAAGCCCGTGCACCACAACTACTGAGCCTGCGTGCCACAACTACTGAAGCCCGTGTGCCCTAGAGCCTGTGTGCCACAGCTACTGAGCCCATGCGCCGCAACCACTGAAGCCCACGCGCTCTGGGGCCTGCGTGCTGCAACTACTGAAGCCCGTGCACCTAGAGCCCGTGCTCTGCAACTAGAGAAGCCACCGCAAGGAGAAGCCCGCGCACCGCAATGAAGAGTAGCCCCCACTCGCCGCAACTAGAGAAAACCCACCCACAGCAACAAAGACCAAATGCAGCCAAAAACCCCCACATGGGCTTCCCTGGTGGCGCAGTGGTTGAGAGTCCGCCTGCCAATGCAGGGGACACGGGTTCATGCTCTGGTCCAGGAGGATCCCACATGCCACGGAGTGGCTGGGCCTGTGGGCCGTGGCCGCTGGGCCTGTGCGTCCGGAACCTGTGCTCCGCAGCGGGAGAGGCCACAACGGTGAGAGGCCCGCGTACCGCAAAAACAAAACAAAAAAACCCACAAAAACACAAAACATAAATAAATAATAAAAAAAAGAATTTGTCTTAAGGGAAGAATTAAGAATATGTACAGAAATTTAGCTACATGGTTATTCTTCTAGTAGTATCTTTAAAGTGAAAATATTGGGAAAATCCTAAAATAAGGGATAAGTAAATTGTGGTTGCTGATATATCTATATTTATTGACAAGGAATATGCTCACGATATGTGAAGCAAATTCAAAATGTCAATGATCCCATTTGAAAAAACAAAATGTGTGCGTGTGTGTGTGTGGAGAGGGAGAGAGAGAGATTGAGAGAGGTATCGTGTGTGTGTCTGGAGCAGTGTGGCACTGTAGATTTTTATGAAACCTATTTTTGTGATCTAATTTTTTAAAATGGTCCATCCTATTTCTAAAATAAGGGCTTACAGAAAGGTACTTAGTTTAATAAATGTGTATGCAAGTTGTTACTGATATCTACTTCTCTTCCAAGATACAGAATACTTTGAAGTACATGTCATTTCATGGATGAAGACAAATGGCTCATTGGGTTTCATAGGGAAATTATTTACCAGTGAGTGTGGCCTTTCGGCTATTTTCCAGATTACTTCCAGCTACTTTCTTAACCATACAAGGCTGGAGTGGGGGCTGACTTTAAACCTACACAGGTTTCCACAGACAGAGGACACAGTACAGTACTTCTGTACAAAGTATGCTGAAGTAAGGATGGACCCATATCTTTGACATGTTTCTTTTACCTAATCTGCATGTTGTGCCGTTTATATACTTTTTTTTTCTTTTATGTGTTTTTTGAAGTCTTTCTCTTCATGCCCAGGAATAGTATTTTTATGAAAGTATTTCTAAAGAAAAAACCTGTACTTGGCAAAACTATATTGAGCTTTTACTATGTATGAGATACTGTTCTAAGCTCCTTGATGGATGAGGTATACACAAGTGAGTAAAATTCATCCTTATCTACAGGAACTTAGCGTCTACTAGGAGAGACATTTGCATAGTTAACTAATATAAAATTAGATGGTATAAAAGCACTATGGCTTTGGAGAGGCAACAATTAGGTATGATAGGTGGAAACTGGGAAAGATTTTACAGAGAATTGGACTGGATTTGAATGATGAGTAAGATTTTGGTCGGTAGGTATAAAATTTAATGGTGTGTTTCAGAAATTGGGTTATTCAGGGCAGAGAGAAAGCACACTGGATGTGGAGGAGACTGGAAATGAGAAAACGGTAGATTGAGGAAAATAAGATAATGAATGTAAAACACCTAGCACAGTACATGGCATGTTGTAGGTATTCATCAAATTTGACCTCTTTCTAATTCCAATATATTTACCTCAAGGAGTGTCTTCAAGTTACTGAAAAAGCGAAGTTAACTATTAGTGTGATTTGAAAAGTAAGGCATACTGCCCAGGTGATTTTCAGAATTGCAAAATGTGATCATAAAAGCAAAGTAATTGTTAGGCAATCAGTACCTTAGATAAATGTGCCACCAAGTTTCTGAACTATTTCTTTCCTTAGGAGGTGACCTATTGAGAAACAAACACTGGGCAAACCTGCTGTTCTGCACCAAGGGTGGGAAAAATGTCACAAGTTACAACCTCCTATTCCTATGATGCTCCAACAGACTTCATCAATTTTACATCTTTGAATGATGAGGAAGATACCCAAAACATAGATTCCTGGTTTGGTAAGTATCTGCTTTCTCTTGCTGTTTTAAGGGTTAGTGACTTGCTTTGTGCTGGAGACCTTTCAAAAATAGAAGGGATTGTAGATAACCAAAATATAAATTCCTGCGCTTCCCTGGTGGTGCAGTGGTTAAGAATCCGCCTGCCAATGCAGGGGACATGGGTTTTAGCCCTGGTCCGGGAAGATCCCACATGCTGTGGAGCAACTAAGCCTGTGCGCCACAACTACTGAGCCTGCGTGCCACAGTTACTGAAGCCTGTGTGCCTAGAGCCCATGCTCCGCAACAAGAGAAGCCACTGCATTGAGAAGCCTGCACACTGCAACGAAGAGTAGCCCCTGGTCGCCGCAACTAGAGAAAGCCTGCGCGGAACAACGAAGAACCAACGCAGCCAAAAATAAATAAATTTATAAAAATAAATAAATTAAAAAAATATAAATTCTTTTCTGCACCAAGATACTTTGTCATCCACCATATGATAGAAATAATCGAGACGCCCAGTATTTTGGGAATAGACTCTCAGTAGAAATCAGTGTTTTCCAGTTAAGAATGACAAATATTTAAGCTTTAGGGACATATGGTAAAATCTAGATGAAACAAAGTTGAGTGAAGTTCTAGGACATGTCTGTAGTGATGGCAGTCACATAAAAACTTGCTCTACTGTCACTGGGCATAGAGTATAATATTACAACTGAAATGGGATGTTGACAGTCTTACTCAGATTTCCTCAGTTTGATTTGTATTTATTTTTATTTATGTGTATTAAATTCTGTGCAATTTTATCACCTGTGTAGGTTTGTTGATCTGCCACAGTCAAGATATCAAACAGTTCTAACATCACAAGGATCCTGTGTTGCCCTTTTATAACTATACTCATCTCCCTCTTGCTGCTTCTCCCCAGTTCTTTTTTTTTTAGTTTTTGGCCCCACCACACAACTTGAGGGATCTTAGTTCCCTGACCAGGGATCGAACCTGTGCCCCCTGCAGTGGAAGCAGGGAGTCCTAACCACGGGACCTCTAGGAAATTCCCCCCAGTTCATTTTTAAATGGAGGGATTATGCTACTCAGAACCCAATCTCCAAATAGAGATAGGATTGCCTGATGTTGGGGCAGGTGATATGACACAAACTTTGATACCAGGTCAACAAATAAGGATGTGGTTTTGTTTTTATATTACATTGGAGTAATATCTGAGCCCAGTGATATGTGAGGCTAGTATTTGCTGGGGCTCCTTCATTTTCTTCTATCTCATGTCCTTATCCTCCTCATTAAGAGAAATCAGTATGTGATGGGGGATAGAAATTAGTCCATTGCAGCTGTACTTAACACTTATAATGCAGTGTCCAAATGTGATGGCATATGCCATTCTCTTGGAAAAGGATTCTAATAAAATCCAGTGGGTATCCTGAGAGGTGGGGTCTTTTGGGCGTGGTGTAGGAGGAAGGGTGGATAAGACGGCCAGCTGCCATACAGAAGTCTTCCCCATGCCCTTGGCCCACAGAAACCCTGAGGAAATAGCTGGGCTGTCTATCTCTTTCTCCAAGTTTTTCTTGAAAACAAGAAAGGAAATATTAATATAACAATACTATTAGATACAGTTTAGAAGAAAAAATGAATCCCACTATTTTTTTCAAAATCACCTTAGTTCTAATATATTACTTTCTAATTTTCTTCCAAATAATCAAATCTTTTTACACAGTTTTGCAATCAGAGTGTACATTCACAGAGTTATTGCTGAGGCTCGCTACATTCCTAAAATTTCTATCAGTAGGCTGTTGGTAGAACACACTTTTCACTGTTTTGCACTGGCTTTTGGGCACAGCAGAACCTAAGATAAAATTCCTTAAGAGAGCCTAACTCTGTTCCATACTCATACACCCCACACTCTCCTAGTTGAGGAAGAACCTCAACACAATTAGACTATCAGATGTCCCTTGTAAGCCTTGCAGGTCTTGCTGGATACAGTTTTCTTTAAGAGGAACATGCTGTATTTAGGTGGTAGATAAGACCAGTTTATGCTTGTGTGGTCCTGAATGTGTATCAAGCAAAGATAAGGAGCTATTCACAATACAGAGTCTGCACTTCTTTTCTATAATACATTGTTCAGTGTTGCCAGTGTTTTAGTGATAGTTTTTGCAGTCGCTATCTCTGACATATAATATGTACTTATTCCTTTTTGATCACTAGGACTTTGCTGGTACTTGCAAATGAGTTAGAAGTATACTGGTAGGAGACTTTATTTAGGCCCCATATTAGGTGTATGGCACTAATTTATTTTGCATTCTTTGCTGATTGTTTACACGATGGTGATTTTACCTTTTCACAGAAGAGAAGGCCAATTTGGAGAATAAGTTTCCTGGGAAGAATGGTACAGGAGGGCTTTTTCAGAGCAAAACTCCTCTGAGAACAGCTAATCTTCAGCAAGATGTCACACCTTTGAGACCAGGTAAGAAAGAACATCTTAGAAAAAAGCTGCTTGGCAGAATGGTCAAACAGTATACTAGGAACCTGAGGGATCTGGGGAAATTACCTAAATGATGTATCCCTTGGATTTTAATTGGTGAAATGTGTTAATTCATTTATTCATTTCATGGTGAACGTGAAACTAATGATGTGCTGCATTCTTCTTTTTTTTTTTTCCAGTCTTTTGGAAATTAAGCTAACATAGAATTTTATTGCCAGATATAAAACTATTTTGTTTTTATGACTAGATTTAATGTAACCTAACCTCGGTCTGGTTGGGAAACAAAACAGCAGGAGGGAAGAATGTACTGCTTGCTAACTGTACAAGAATTCTTTGAGTCATGTATCTGATTTTAAAAGATGATTGACACTTAAACTAATAGTTACTAAATCTGCAAGATACTGTCTATTTGATTAAAACAAAAAAGTATTCTTTAAATCCTCAAAAATGATTCTTATTTTGAAATAGTAGCTATATTTAGATATAATTCACATATCATACAATTCACCTGCTTAAAATGTACATTTCAATGTTTTTTCATATATTCACAGCATAGTTGTGCAGTCATCACCACAATCAATTTAGAACATTTGAAAATTAATCTTATGGGTAAATCTGAAACTAGCCTCAGTCATACCAATAACTAGAGGGCCATATCAGGAAATAGCTGTTTTCAGTGAACTTGTGTAGTTTGCAGAGTCTGAGTTGCTAGGCTGACTTTTTTATTTTTAATAGAACCTCCTCATAAGTAAACTCTGGAATTCACATGTACTCTTTTTGTTGTTGTTGTTGGGGGTAGGAGTTTATTAATTAATTAATTTATTTTTGCTATGTTGGGTCTTCGTTTCTGTGTGAGGGCTTTCTCTAGTTGTGGCAAGCGGGGACCACTCTTCATTGCAGGTGCGCGGGCCTCTCACCGTTGCGGCCTCTCTTGTTGCGGAGCACAGGCTCCAGACGCGCAGGCTCAGTAGTTGTGGCTCACGGACCTAGTTGCTCCATGGCATGTGGGATCCTCCCAGACCAGGGCTCGAACCCGTGTCCCCTGCATTAGCAGGCAGATTCTCAACCACTGCGCCACCAGGGAAGCCCCCAGGCCGACTTTTAAATAGTTCATTCATGAGTACAAGTGATATCTATTGAATTTGGGATCTGGACAAGTATCCTGAACTTTTACATCCATCTTTCTTGCATAAGAGGTTAGAACTATGTGCACGTTTCAC
The DNA here is from genome assembly GCF_039906515.1 of Pseudorca crassidens. Lineage (NCBI taxonomy): Eukaryota > Metazoa > Chordata > Mammalia > Artiodactyla > Delphinidae > Pseudorca > Pseudorca crassidens. Next base: position 62,690,924 of record NC_090310.1, read on the forward strand.
TTGAGGTGCTTAGAAGTGTGGCAGATTTTCTGTTGCTTTGATGGTCTTTGTGCTCTTCTTGAATTGAAAGAGGATGTGATGTACCTAGTTTGTCTGGACCACTTTCAGTTTAAGACTGTTATATCAGCAGTAAGCCCCAGAGCAAGAGACCTCTGCATGACCCATCATGTGGCAAAGACCATGTACACTGCTTCCATGCATGTATACCCCTTGGGCCCCACAGTCTTTTTGTTCTTTGTTAGCACACATTCTTACCTGTCTCCGTGCTATTCCCTCTGCCTTGAATACCTTTAATCTAACTGAGAAGTCCTTACTTGTCATTCAAGTTCCAGCTCAAATATCTTTTTTTCTCTAATTTGATTCCCCTTATCTGTGTTCTCAAAGCACTTTTCAGACCTCTGTTTTGATTTCAGCTTTCTATTGTGTTGCTAGTACAAACAAATACAATTAATTTTTCTATGTCGATATTATATCCTACAATCTTCTAAACTCAGTAGTGTTTGTATCTTTTTTGTAGATTCCATCAGATTTCTACAAAGGTGATTATGTTATCTGCCTTTTGTTTTTTTCTTTCTTGCATACTGCACCTTTAGTAGGATGCTGAATAGGAGTAGAGAAGTAGACATGCTTGTTTTATTCCTGATCTTACGGCAAAAACATTCAGGCTTTCACCATTAAGTATGATGTTAACTGTAGTTTTTTCATAGATGCCCTTTATCAGGTTGAGGAATTTCCCTTCTATTCCTATTTTGCTGATAATTTTTATAGTAATGGAAGCTAGATTTTCTCATATGCTTTTTCTGCATTTATTAAGAAGTTTACATGAATTTTTTTCTTTTTTCTTTTATTCTTTAACTATGCTCAGTTATGCTGTTTTTCCAATTTTAAGCCAACCTTTCATTTCTGGGATGAACCCCCAGTTGGTCAGGATGGTATTTTTCTTTTTATATATATTTTAGGTTCAGTTTGCTACATTTTTTTGTTAAAAATTTTTCATCTATGTTCATGAGGAATAATGATCTGTAGTTTTCCTTATGATGCCTTTGTTTGATTTGATAGAGTAATGTTGGCCTTACTCTATAAATATTCCCTTCTCTTCATTTCTCTGGAAGAATTTGTGTAAAATAGATATTACATCTTTCTTAAATGTTTGGTAGAATTCACCAGTGAAGCCATCTGGGTCTGGAGTTTTCTTTGCAGGAAGGTTTTTAACTAAAAATTCAATTTCTTTAACAGATATCGATTATCTGTTTCTTCTTGAATAAGCTTTGGTAGTTTGTTTTTCAAGTAATTTGTCTGTGTCATCCAAGTTGTTGAATTTATAGGCAAAAAGTTGTTCATAATGTTTCCTTATTATCCTTTTGATACTTATAAATTCTGTAGTGATATCACCTCTTTCATTTCTGATATTGGTAATTTGTGTCATCTCTCTCTATTTTCCTAATCAGTCTGGCTAAAGATTTATCAGTGTTAATAATCTTCTCAAAGAACCAGCTTTTGGCTTCATTGGTTTTGTTTTTGTTTATTCCTATTGTTTTTCTGGTTTTTATTTCATTGATTTCCATTCTGTTCTTTATTATTTCCCTTCTATTTACTTTGGGGTTCAATATATGTATAAAGTTTCTTAAGGTGGCAGCTGAAGCCATTGATTTGAAATCTTTCTTCTTTGTTAATGTGTTTACTGCTGTAAATATCCCCTAAGTACCTCTTTAGCCACATCCCATAAATTTGAAATGCTATGTTTTTATTTTCATTCCATTCAAAATACTTTTAATTTCCCTTTTGAGATCTTTGACCTGTGTGGTTTTTTTGTTTGTTTTTTTATTTTGGCTGCACGGGCTTCTCTAGTTGTGGTGCACAGGCTCTCTAGTTGTGCTGCATGGGCACCAGAGCACGTGGGCTCAGTAGTTGCGGCGTGTGGGCTTAGTTGCCCAGCGGCACGTGGGATCTTAGTTCCCAGACCAGGGATCAAACCCACGTCCACTGCATTGGAAGGCGGATTCTTAACCACTGGACCACCAGGGAAGTCCCGACCTATGTGTTTTTTTTAATTGCAATATAATTGACTTATAACATCGTGTAAGTTTAAGATGTACAGAGTGTTGATTTGATGCATTTATATAGTGCAATGTAATTAATACCTCTATCATATCACATAATTATCATTTCTTTTGTGATGAGAACAATTAAGATCTAGTCTCATCAACTTTGAAGTTCATAATACAGTATTGTTGATTATAACATTTATGCTATGCATTTAGATCTCCAGGACTTAATTTATCTACTAGTTGCTAGTTACCTGTGTGTTATTTAATTTCCAAATATTTGGGGTGGGGGTGGTTCAAAAATCTTATCTGTTATTGATTTCTTGGGGGATTTCTACTGTGGTGAAAGGACATACTTGTATGACTTGAACTCTTTTAAATGTATTGAGACTTGTTTCATGGCCCAGAATATGGTCTGTCTTGGTAAATGTACTTGGGTGTACTTAAAAAAAAAATGTGTATTCTGCCGTCATTGGGTGGAGAGTTACATAAATGTCAGTTGGGTCAAGTTGGTTGATAGTGTTGCTCAAGTCTTCTGTTTCCTTATTGATCATCTATCTGATGGCTCTGTCCATTATTGAAAGTAGGGATATTGAAGTCTTCAACTATTATTGCCAAATTGGCTATTTCTCCCTTGAGTTTCGTCAGTTTTTGCTTCGGGTATCTGGGTCTCTGTTGTTAGGTATGTATATGTTTGTAATTGTTACATCTTCATGATAATTTGACCACAACGTATTTTTGTAAATGAAGTCTTATTGGAATACAGCCATGCTCATTTGCTTATATATTATTTGTGGCTGTTATAATCTTACTGATTTTTCTGTCAACTTGTTCTATCAATTAGAGAGAGAGGTATTGAAATTTTAGACTATAATTGTGGATTTGTTTATTTCTCCTTATAGTGGTATGTGGTATGGATAAAGAAGATATGGTATCCCACTTGATCATGGTGTATGATCCTTTTAATATATTGTTAGATTTGGTTTGCTAACATTTTGTTGAGGATTTTTGCATCTATGTTCATCAGTGATATTGGCCTTTTTTATGATACCTTTGTCTGGTTTTGGTACCAGGGTGATGCTGGCCTCATAGAATGAGTTTGGAAGCATTCCTTCCTCTGCAGTTTTTTGGACTAGCTTGAGAAGGATAGGTGTTACCTCTTCTAAATGTTTGGCAGAATTCACCTGTAAAGCCATCTGGTTCTGGACTTTTGTTTGTTGGGAGTTTTTTTAAAATTATGGATTCAATTTCATTGCTAGTAATTGGTTTCTTCGTATTTTCTATTTCTTCCTTGTTCAGTCTTAGGAGATTTTACATTTCTAGGAATTTGTCCATTTCTTCTAGGTTGTCCATTTTATTGGCATATAGATGGTTGTAGTAATCGCCTATGATCCTTTGTATTTCTGTGGTGTGAGTTGTAACTTCTCCTTTTTCATTTCTGATTTTATTGATTTTGGCCCTCTCTCTTTTTTCTTGAAGAGTCTGGCTAAAGGTTTATCACTTTTATTTATCTTCTCAAAGAACCAACGCTTAGTTTCATTGATCTTTTCTATTTTTTTAGTCTCTATTTCACTTATTTCCGCTTATTCATTTCTTTCTGCTCTGATCTTTATGATTTCTTTCCTTCTACTAACTTTGTGTTTTGTTTGTTCTTCTTTTTCTAGTTTCTTTAGGTGTAAGCTTAGGTTGTTTGAGATTTTTCTTGTTTCCTGAGGTAAGCGTCTATTGCAATAAACTTCCCTCTTAGAACGCTTTTCCTGCATCCCATAGATTTTTGGATTATTGTGTTTTTGTTTTCATTTGTTTCCAGGTATATTTTGATTTCTTCTTTGATTTCCTCAGTGATCCATTGGTTGTTTAGTAGCATATTGTTTAGACTCCATGTGTTTTTGTTTCTTGCAATTTTTTTCTTATAGTTGACTTCTAGTCTCATAGTGTTATGGTCAGAAAAGATGCTTAATATGATTTCAGTTTTCTTAAAGTTACCGAGGCTTGTTTTGTGGCCTAGCATGTAATCTATCCTGGAGAATGTTCCATGTGCACTTGGAAAGAATATGTATTTTGCTGCTTTTGGATAGAATGTTTTCTCTCTCTCTATATGGTCTAATATGTCATTTAAGGCCAGTGTTTCCTTACTGGTTTTCTGTTTGGATGATCTGTTCATTGATATAAGTGGGGTGTTAAAAGTCCCCTACTGTTATTGTGTTACTGTCAATTTCTCCCTTTCTGTCTGTAAATATTTGCTTTCTGTATCTAGGTGGTTCTCTGTTGGGTGCATATATATTTATAATTGCTATATCTTCTTCTTGGATTGATTCCTTGATCATTATGTAGTGTACTTCTTTGTCTCTTGTAACATTCTTTGTTTTAAAGTCTATTTTGTCTGATATCATTATTGACACCCCATTTTCTTTTGATTTCTATTTGCATGGAATACTCTTTTCCATCCCCTCACCTTCAGTCTGAGTGTGTCTTTAGATCTGAAGTGAGTCTCTTGTAGGCAGCATATATATGGGTCTTGTTTTTGTATCCATTCAGCCACTTTGTGTCTTTTGATTGGAACATTTAGTCCATCTGCATGTAAAGTAATTATTGATATGTATCTACTTATCGCCATTTTGTTAATTGTTTTGGGGTTGTTTTTGTATGTCAGGTTTTGTTCCTTTGTTCTTTTTTTGTTCTCTTCCCTTGTGGTTTGATGACTGTCTTTAGTGTTATATTTGGATTCCTTCTCTTTTTGTGTGTGTGTGTATCTATTATAGATTTTTGGTTTGTGATTACTGTGAGGTTTATAGTTATCAATCTGTATGTCTCTATTTTAAGTTGCTGATCTCATAATTTCAAATGCATTTTAACAACCCTGCATTTGTACTCTCCTCCCTGTATGATTACTGTTTTGACATCATATTTTACATCTAATTGTTTTGTGTATCCCTTAACTGCTTATTGTAGATACAGATGATTTTACTACTTTTGTCTTTTAACCTTCCTATTAGCTTTGTATGTGGTTGATTTACTACTTTTACTGTATATTTGCCTTTACCAATGAGATATTTCCTTTTGTAATGTTCATGTTTCTAGTTGTGGTCTTTTCTTTTTCACTTAGTGAAGTCCCTTTAACATTTCTTATAAAGCTGCTTTTGGCAGTGCTGAATTCTTTTAGCTTTTGCTTGTCTGTGAAACTTTTGATGTGTCCATCAAATCTGAATGAGAGCCTTGCTGGGTAAAGTATTCTTGGTTGTAGGTTTTTCCCTTTCATCACTTTAAATATATCGTGCCACTTCCTTCTGGCCTGCAGTTTCTGCTGAAAAGTCAGCTGATAGCCTTATGGGAATTTCCTTGTATGTAACTTGTTGCTTTTTCCTTGCTACTTTTAATATAGAATTGCAGATTAAAAGATTTTTTCTTGACTTTTCTGAAGGCATTATTCTGTTATCTTTTATCGTCCTGTGTTACTGATGAGGAATTCAGCTTATCCTATTTTCCTTCCTTAGGTGATTTCTTTTTCTCTGTGGAAGCTTTCAGAATTTTATCTTTTTAAAATGTCATGAGAAGATGTTAAAAAAAAATGTCATAAGAATGTGTTTGGGATACTTTTTTCTGAGGTGATGCCTTAGGCTGGCAAATAGGCAGGGCCCTGGATACTTCATTTCTGCTTCAACCAAAGTAGCTTTTATAAATTGCTCTTCTGCATAAGATTTCACTGCTTAGGAGGGATACACACACACATACACACACAATTTGCAATCTAGAATTCTGTATTAAGTCATATATATACACATGTATCTCTCATCTCCAACTCATTTCCTTGGGATTTGAGTACTGACTAGTTTTTGCTCTCTTGCAGTTGACAACACTTATAACAAAGAGGCAGAAAAAGAAAACCTGGTGGAAGAGTCCATTCCAACAAATGCTTGTTCTTCTCTGAAAGTCAAAGGAACCACATCAAGAAATATTCTAGCTCAGCCTCAGAGGTAAGACTGTTTTGGTGTTCGAAGTGGTGGTTATATTAATAACGTTCAACGAAGAGTTACTGGAGCACCTACTATGTGTTCCATACTACATTAGACTCTTCATGTTACCTTATTTAATCTTCATAACATTTATGAGTTGTAGGTAACATGCTTAATTTATAGATAAGGGCTCAGATGTACTAAGTTGCTTGCCCAAGGCAGATTTATTTCAGAGACAGGATTCCGACTGATCACTTTGGTTCCAAAGTCCTTGCTATTTGCGCTGTCAACATGGGTTGCCATTTACATTTATTTGTATGGATATGTGGCAGGTTTTTTTTTTTTTTTCCTGTGTATAGGTTGTAAATAAACTTCATAAGGGCAAGTGTCATGTATCCCTAGTACCTAACAGTGTCTTGCAGGAGCAAAGCTGAATAAAGTCTTGAGTGAAGGGGTGGATGGATGGGTGGGGTAAGCTGTACTCTTGGCACTAGGAACCTCTGAAAATCCAATGTCTTTGAATGTTGTATCAGTATCCTCTTTTTAACCAAAACAAAGCTGTTAGTCTTAATATTAGTTGCCTTCAGATGGCACTAATCAAAAGATTATTTGAATTAGATTTTTAAAAACTTTCACTTGGGAGTTCCTGGTGGTCCAGTGGTTAGGACTCAGCACTTTCACTGCTATGGCCTGGGTTCAATCCCTGGTCGGGGAACTTAGATTCCACAAGCCGCACAACATGGCCAAAAAAACTTTCACCATCTAATAATTACCACTCACCCACAGAGTTTAAATTCGAGGACTGGGGACTTCCTTGGTGGTCCAGTGGCTAAGATTCCACGCTCTCTATGCAGGGGTCCCGGGTTGGTTTCCTGGCCAGGGCACTAGATCCCACATGCTGCAACTAAGAGTTCGTATGCCACAACTAAAGATTCCATATACCACAACTAAAAGAACCGTATGCTGCAATGAAGATCCCAAGTGCCGCAACCAAGAGCCGGTGCAGCCAAATAAACAAATAAATATTTAAAAATAAATAAATAAATTCCAGAACTATTTAATGCTTTATACTTTGATGTCAACAATATTGAGGAATGGCAGAGTATTTATAATACAATTGCTCAGAAGTAATGAAATTACCCTTTACAAACCCTCATGCTGGTGTAAGGGGATCACCTTTTGAAGATGGTATCATACATGCTTATTTTAATCTTTTCTGGTGAAGAAGCCCCTTTTAATTGAAAAATTCTGTGAGATTCAACCAGCTATCACAGGAAATTTAAGAGATTGCTACAGGTTGATTCTGTGGTTTCTGTTCCATGTTTAGATTGTTAAGTCCCTATGGAAAAGGGACCCAGTATCCTATAGATTCCTTCAGAGTCCAAGATAGTGCTAGTGTCTTGGCTTCTGCATTTTGAATATGTATATTACTAAAATTGCCCCACATTCTGAATGAATTTTTGAATGCTTTTGGGAAATGATGGTATGACAGAAAGCCAGCTGTTCACAGAATCAGAAGATCTGAATTGTTTTTGTTTCATTTGTTTTAAAGGCAGGTATCTCTACTACTCAAAACCTTAGTTTACTGAGAATAACCGTCTCTCTCAGGCTTATTGCAAGAAATGGCCAAATAGGATAACATGTGGTAGTAGTTTGTAAATGAGACTGCATTATGAAAATGCATAAAGAGGTAAAACATTAGTGCCATTTATCTTAGATCTCAGATTTATCTTAGTCTAGGGATGCCTAATCTAGAAAAGAAGAACAGATGGAATAGGAAGGTATAGATAATCATACAAATTTCCTACTATTTTCTTCTCACATGATTTTGATGGATAAGCTAAAAGATGGCTAAAACTCCTTTGACTCAGAATAGTTAAAAGTCAATAAGGCCTTAGTCTATAATAATAATTTTTCCATGCAGGTGTTGCTTTACCACATATATTTTTAAAATAAATTTATTTATTTATTTATTTTTGGCTGTGTTGGGTCTTTGTTGCTGTGCATGGGCTTTCTCTAGTTGTGGCGAGCGGGGCTACTCTTTTTTGCAGTGCATGGGCTTCTCATTGCGGTGGCTTCTCTTGTTGCGGAGCACGGGCTCTAGGCATGTGGGCTTCAGTAGCTGTGGCTCGAAGGCTCTAGAGTGCAGGCTTAGTAGTTGTGGTGCACGGGCTTAGTTGCTCCGCAGCATGTGGGATCTTCCCGGACCAGGGCTTGAACCCGTGTCTCCTGCATTGGCAGGCAGATTCTTAACCACTGCGCCACCAGGGAAGCCCCACATATATGTTTTAATTTTTATAGTCTCATCCCTTAGCAACTTCTCCCTAAAGACATTCAGCAGTTCTTCTCTTGACTTTATAATATCATTGTATATTGAATTTAAGTAGTGGTCCAAAATGGCCATGTCTTCATGTACGTTGCCTTCTTTCCTTCTAATTTTTAATGAAACTCTGTCCATTTTAAAAAAATTAACTAATTTTATTGGGGTATAATTTACATATAGTAAAATGTACAGCTCTTGAGGGCACAGTCTGATTAGTTTTGACAAGTCTATAATGCAACCACGATACCAACATAGAACAAATTCCATCACCTCAGAACATTCCCTTATTCCTCTCCCTTTAAATTCAACTTTTACTGTTCTTTCTGCCTTCTCACTTTCCCACCTCCCACCCAGAGGCAGCCACTGTTCTGATTTCTGTCACCATAGATTAACTTTGCCTGTTCTAGATATTTTTATAAATGGAATTGTATAGTATGTACTCTTTTATATCTGAGTTCTTTCACTTAGCATGTGCTTTTGAGATTCATTCATGTCATTGCATATATTAATATTTTGTTCCTTTTTATTGCTGATAATAAATTCTGTTGGATGGATATACCACAGTTTATCCATTAACCAGTTGAGGACATATGAATTGTTTCCAGTTTGGGGTTATTATAAATAAAGGTGCTATGAGTAGTTTGCCTATAGATTTTTGTGAGGACATGTTTCTCTTGGGTGAATACCTAGGAGTGAAATTGCTGGACCGTACTGCTAAGTGTATGTTTATAAGAAACAGAATTTTTCCAAAGTGACTGTACCATTTTACATTCCCATTAGCAGTATATGAGAGTATCAGTTGCTCCATATCCTGGCCAACACTTGGTATTGTCAGTCTCTTTAATGATATTTCATTGTATTTTTTTAAAAATAAATTTATTTATTTTTTGGGTCTTTGTTGCTGTGCTCAGGCTTTCTGTAGTTGCAGTGAGCAGGGGCTACTCTCCGTTGTGGTGTGCGGGCTTCTCATTGCGGTGGCTTCTCTTGTTGTGGAGCATGGGCTCTAGGCGCGTGGGCTCAGTAGTTGTGGAATGCAGGCTCAGTAGTTGTGGCTCGTAGGCTCTAGAGCACAGGCTCAGTAGTTGTGGCACATGGGCTTAGTTGCTCCGCGGCATGTGGGATCTTCCTGGACCAAGGCTGGAACCCGTGTCCCCTGCATTGGCAGGCAGATTCTTAACCACTGAACCACCAGGGAAGTCCCTCATTGTGTTTTTAATTTGTATTTTTCTGATGACTGATGATGTTGATCACATTTTCATTTGATTACTGGCCAATCATATATCTGCATATACAGTTGTTTTTTTAGTCTGGCTCCCTGGAGTCTCCCCTGTGCCTGAAAATGTTAGTGGTCAGCCAAGACCGAGTAGAGTTTATACTGAGGCTTAAGTGTTCATCCTCTCTGGTTCTCTTGCTTCTCATTTTGCCTCTAAATTTCCAGTTGTTTTGCCAGCCCTAATGTTTGTCTTCTGATACCTAAAGCTAGTAAGACTTTAGCTGTGTGCCATTCTACTATATACACATTGGGGAATGCACTGAATCAAATAAAAACCAGTGAACTCACCAGTGTCTTACCTAGTGCATTTATGTCTTTTAAGGATGGACACCTTACCAGTTTCTGCTTTTTCACTGGGCCCCCCAGTCTCCTCTAAACATGCATAGTTAGCATATATAGTAATACATAGGAATTTGTGCAGAGTTTTGGCTCAGACTTTGGGTGATACCTTTTCTGTAGCTCTTTCACTACCGGGACTTTCCTCCTATTTCCAGCTGCTGTACTGGCCTGAATTCTATCTTCCGTTATCTACGGCCAATGAGATTAGAGTTTTCTGCTGCTGGAGCTGCTGCATTTGGGGTGTGCCCTCAGGCAAAAAAGCTACTAACTCATAACTCTTAACCTTTGTAGTTGCTTTTCATGGATAAATGTTTCTCTTCTTTCTGCCTGCTTTTGGTCACTTTTCAATGCCTTCAAGTAGTCATATTTTTATATATTGTGTACATTTTGTAATAATATGCAAGAAGATTTGCATGATAAATGCACTCTGTATTACTCCATGTAATTGTTTTTATGAGTACTTTTAGAGATTGATATGAAAATATTTGCAGGTGAAAGATCTGAAATTTGGGATTTGCTTCAAAAGCTAGGCAGGCGTGGATGGAGGGAAAATTGACAGTGTGATTGGCTATAAGTTGAAATTTTTAAATCTGAATGATGAGTAGTACCTGGTGGTTCATTATATTATTCTCTTCACTTTTTACTAAGTTTTAAATTCTTTATGATAAAGATTTAAAAATTAGTTACTCTACGCAATCTAATAACAATTTGAATATATACTAATACATCTTAAGACTTGAGAGAAATTAAACAAGATCTAAATAAGTGGCAGGACATAACCATGTTCATGGTTTGAGAGACTCAGTAATGTAAATATGTCAAATCTCCTTATCTGATGTATAGATTCAACGCAATCTCTACAAAAATCCCAAAGGTTTTCAGTTTGGACATTGATAAATTGATGCTAAAATTTATACAGAAATGCAAAGGTCCAAGAATAGTCAAAATATTTTTGAAGTGTCTAGTAGATAGCAATATTATAAAGACTTTGTGGTATTACCCAAGGATAAATGAGACCAATGGAATCAAATAAAAGCTTACTCTCTCATATATGGACACAATATATGACAAATGTGGTACTGCAGACCTTTGGGGAGAGGGTGTTTTTATTTTTCCCCCTTCAATAAACAATGATTGGACAATGGATAGCCACATAAAACAAAATGGGAATTAGCCCCTACCTCACTCCATAGAAAACAGAAAGTACAAGGTGGCTTGTAGATCTAAATGTGAAAGCTGAAGCTCATGTAAGGAAATATAGGAGAATATCTTCATGACCTTGGAATAGGGAAAGATTTCTTAAATAGAATCCACACAGAAAAACACTGACATGCTTTTAGGGAAGGAGGTTGTTGTATTTGAGCATATTTGTCTAATCAGATGATACCATAAGGAGAGTGAAAAGCCAAGCCTCAGATTGGGAGGAGATATTTGTAACACTAAAAACCTACAAAGGACCTCATATTCACAGAATATAAAGAATTCCAACTAATCAATTAGAAAAGGATTGACAATGCAGTAGAAAACAACCAGGAGGCTTAACTAGCACTTTATGAAAGAGGATGGCCAAATGGCCAGTTAACATGTGAAAAGGTGCTCAGTCTCACGGGGAAAAGCAAATTAAAACCACAATGAGTTTCTACTCTATACCAATTTATATGATTAAAATTAAGTCATCCGACAATACTAACTGTTTTGGAGAATGTAGAGCAGTGTAGACTTTGTAAATTAGTCAGTGTAAGCATAAATTGGTACAAGCACCTTGGAAAATAACTTTAGTTGATAAACCAATGTCTATCGGTGACCTAGCAATCTTACAACTTAACATACCCAACAACAATGTGTACATCAAGAGACATTATGTGAGAATCAACAGTAAGCTGGGTAAATAATGGTATGTTCCTACAATGAATGTTACACAGCACTGAAAGTCAGTGAATTCGAACTACGTGAGTCAGTGTGGTTGAACCTCACAAACATAATGTTGAGTAAAATAAACCAAGACAGAAAAAATGCTTGCAGTAGTCTGATTATTACATAACGTTTTTTGTTTCCTTTCCAAACTAACAGACCATGTTTATGGAATGCATGTTTGTATGGTAAAATGATAAAGAAAAAGTAATCATTACTGTAAAAGTCAAGATAGCATCTGCTGCCAGTGTTTTGTTTCTTAGTCTATGTGGTGATTTCATGAGTCTTCACTTTGTAATCACTTAACTTAATTTTTGTTTTGTGTACTTTTTGTTATGTGTTATATATTTTAACAAAAATAGGAGGCCATGGCTAAAAGAAAGTGGAGAAAATAAACACTTGGTAGTAAATTTCCAGGAGATCTGATTTCTAATTTTAAGTCTGACAGCAATTAGCTGTGTAACAGGGTCAAGTCACCTCATCTTCTTTTACTTTTACTCATACTTCCAAAAGGAGGGAGTTGTACTAGGTGATTGCCAGTGCTCTTTTACAAAATTAAATCAGCTCTATTGAGGTCTAATTTACAAACACCAATGCACTTAAGTACCAACATTTTATGGTGAATTTTCAAAAACGATTAGTAAGACGAGAAGGTATTAGATTTTTAGAGCAGAAATAATGCCACTTTTTTTTTTAGAGCAGAAATAATACCACTTTTTATAGCCCTTTGTAGTTTGACATATTTTCACATTTCTGAGGAGTATTTGCACATATAGTAGATGTATTCATTACAAATAAGTTTTGTCAATTCTTCTACCATAGAAGATCTCTTAGACTCTCTGCTCAGAAGAATTTGGAACAGAAAGAAAAACACCATGTACAAATGAAAGCCAAGAGATGTGCTACTCCTGTAATCGTCAATGAAATTCCACCCTCCAAAAAAATGAGAGTGTAAGTAGCCACAGCTTCTGTCTGCTGACATAGATTTTTACTCCGTTTGCCCCTATGGTAATGGCAAGCAGAATACGTGGTGCTTGTTCTTATTTTTATCAGTTAGGAATGTATTTTGCTGAAGGTAATAAGACCTCTCTATTTAACTAGAGAGGTTTAAAGAATAGTGATTTATTTGCTTCACAGAAGTCTGAAAGTAGTTTGCTTTGGTTCAATGACATCTCTTTGAGTCTTAGGGGTTTTTTTCATACTTGTTGCTCAAGATGGCTGCTCTGTGTTTCTTAGCTTCTTCTTAGTGCTTGTTGCCTCATTATCTGAAGATAGCTACTATATCTCTAGGTATCATATCCATGTTTGAGAGAAGAAGAAGGGTCTGGCAAAGAAAGAGGGGCAGCACCCATATCAGGAAAGTGAAGTATTTTCCAGAAACGCTTATGTTATGCCTCAGTTGACTGAACTGTAAATTAGATCCCCTCTAGTTGCAGTAGAGACTGTTGAAGCAAGTACAATACTTTTGCCTTCATACATTGCTGCCCCAAGCAAAATTGGGGTTCTGTTAATAAGAAAGAAAGTAGAATAAATATTGAGGAGACAACTAGCTGTCTGGCATTTGTTCATTTGATGATGAGCAGTTGGAATCTCTTCCTACCCTCCTGAACCATCACCAGACAGCTCTTACCCTGACTTCTATTGGCATTCTCAAAGTTTACCCATTGTAGCCATTGGAATATATGATCTGATGATACTATTGGAAGAATCTTGCTGTTGAAACATGGTTTTTGTCCTAAAGAATGAGAAAATTTAAGTCATGTGTGGTAGATCTGGGGAGGAGGGTAGAGCAGGATATGCTGTAGGGAATTGAGAGGATATTTTTTGTTCTTTTCAACTCAAGTTCTCACAATAAAAAGAAGCCAGAGGAAGAGGAAGAAGGCAGCGCTCATCAAGATACTTCTGAAAAGAATGAGTCTTCCCCAGAGAAAGCCAAGGGCAGACATACTGTGCCTTGTATCCCACCTGTAAGGTATGATTCTATCCTGAATTTCAGCTTTAGAGTCAGTAGAGTAAAATTACAAATGGGGGGGCTTCCCTGGTGCCGCAGTGGTTGAGAGTCTGCCTGCCAATGCAGGGGACACGGGTTCATGCCCCGGTCCAGGAAGATCCCACATACCGCGGAGCGGCTGGGCCCATGAGCCGTGGCTGCTGAGCCTGCGCGTCCAGAGCCTGTGCTCTGCAACGGGAGAGGCCACAACAGTGAGAGGCCTGCGTACCACAAAAAAAAAAAAAATTACAAATGGGTACATCTACAGTCTGTTTGATGCACATGGAGCTTGGGAAACTCTGAAAGCCGTAACCATGGTAAGGTAAATTGTTTTATGTCCTTGTGGGTGCTTGAGTGTTACAGATTGAAAAAAATTAACTATTAAAACAAACGTAAAAGAAATATAGAAGGAAAAAGTTAGTGAAGGTTCTTACTACCTAAATTGAACAGTTTTTATTTTGCCAAGCTCCCTTCTGGACTTTACTCAAGTAAAATACATATTTTTACAATCAGTGTATAAGCAATCTTTGGGCTCTGCTTTATTCACTTGCTATGAGACTATTTTATTTTCTGTACTGCTACAAAATCTTCACATTTACCCTTTTTAGCATTCTATCAGATTATATTTAACTATTTCCTGTTGAAAATGCTGTTTCCGATTTTTCACTATTATAAGGAATCAATGAACATCTTTACAGGCAGATCCTTTTCTTTGACTAGTCTCCTCAGGATAAGGAAAGAGAAATTCCTTGATCTAAGATTATGGTCAGTTTTCTGGCTATTGATATTTATTGCTAATTTTATTTCCAAAATGAATGTGTGAATTTACAGTGCCATCAACTTTGAATGAATATTTTTATTTCCTTGTAGTCTCATCTGCATTGAATTTTTTTTACTTTAAAAATTGTTTCAAATTTAACTGATATGTTGATGGCATCAGATTATTTTAATTTTTATGTGTTTGCTGACAAGATTGTATAACTATTATTGTAAGCATCTTTTCCAAAGTTCCTCTTGGGTGAATCATCTGTTTTCCTTTTCTGTTTATCTATAAGTGGTCTTAGTGATGTTCTCATTACTAAGAATGGCTACTTTATTTTATTGTTATTGTTTTTTTAAGAATGGCTACTTTAAATTGAACTTTTGCTATGTGTCCAGTATTTCAGAAACATTATCTGATTTAATAGTCACAAGTATCCTGTGAGAACAAGTATTCATATTACCCATTTTACATTGGAGAAAACTGAGGCTCACAGAGGTTAAATAGTTTTCTCAAGATCACATAGGCAGAAAATGAAACAACAGGGTTGGGATTTGCATTCTGGATGGCTTTACTCCTAAGTCTGTTCTCTCTATCACAGTATATATTTTATGTATATTAACCTCTTGCCATGTTTGTTGAAAATATTACTACTGGTATTTTAGTTTTTCTTGTGGCATAAAAGTTAATCATTATATAGTCAAATTTGTGGATATTTTATAATATCTTCTATAGTCTATTTTAGCTGTTTTTTCAGAAACTTTTTCAATATTTTGGAATAAATTTTGTATCTTTTTTTCATAGTGTTATCTAAGTTAATATCAATTTATTAGGTAATACTTTTTGGTTTTGATGGTTATTTTATCACAGGTTAAAAATCTAATCTATATAATGCCTTTAGATTTTTTTAACCACTGAGTCACTTTCTCCTCTCCTCTCTTCTCTCATCTCCTTTACTGATTTGCCTTTTAGGCAGAAGATTCTAAAAAGTACTGAGGAGCAAGAGTTGGAGAAGAGAATGAAAATGCAGCAAGAGGTGGTAGAGATGCGGAAAAAGAATGAAGAATTCAAAAAATTTGCTCTTGCAGGAGCAGGTCAGCTTGGTTCTGATTGAGTCTGATGTATGAGGGGGTGCTTCTCATAATCTTGGTAGGGTTTTTGAAGTCTCTAAAGCACAAAAGTCTTTCTTGGTCAGTAGTCAGCATTAAAAGATGTGTTTATTTAGAAACCTGGACATGGGTACCATTCATATCCCAGTGATCATTCCCTAGAACATTTTACATATGTTGGTCCTTTCTTAGAGCATGCTGTTCCTCTCCATCTCTAACTGAAGAAGTCACACCCATCTTTTGAGGCCTTTTTCCATGAGTCCTTACCTCATTTCTCTAAGTGGAGTTAATTCCTCCCTCCTTTTTTCTCCTAATTCTTTTTCTTTGTATTAGAATAAGAAGGAACTAGGATTGAGACAGAAGATAGAGCAATTGGGCAGACCAGCTTTTTGTTGTCTTCCCATTTTATCCTAGTCAGAGGAAAAGACAGCTGAGTGAATCCAGTTGTAGTTATGGAGGAAAGTATACCTGAGAGAGCTGAAGGGATCAGAGTTCTGCTTTGCTTTAGCATAATTATCATTGGTGGAGTCAAAGCTGTGAAGCTCTGCTTACTGGGTTGAAAAGCATCTCTGGAGTTTATAGGGTATCCCTCTTAGAGATGCTTAGTTAAGTGCTTTTAAAGTCAATTCATAGCTTTTCCTATCAAAAGTATTCCGGTTTCTCTGTCTCCAGAGCTATGACCACAACTGGGAGGTGGGATTCTTCTCCCCTGTGCTACCTTATAACAGTTTGCCTCTGACCGAAAGGCCTCAAACCCAATAGTACTAAATGAATAAGGCACATATATTGGTGTCCCTGAGGACTGTTTCAAGTGTTGGCTTATATGTAGAGAGTGAACAAAGTTAGATCCATGGTAATAGAAATACCAAAAGGACTGGATAAAAGGGGACTTACTTTATGTTCTCTATTCTTAGTGTTATCTGTGTGTTTTACTCTGCTCCTCACTCAGGGCTCCCTGTGAAGAAATCAGTGAGCCAGGTAACCAAATCAGTTGACTTCCACTTCCTCACAGATGAGCGAATCAAACAACATCCTAAGAACCAGGAGGAGTATAAGGAAGTGAACTTTACATCTGAACTGCGAAAGCATCCTCCGTCTCCTGTAAGTTGATAGACTAAATTAATATTCTTGTTAATAATTCAGTGAGGATTCTGGTGTAATATTTGTGGTCACTTAGTTACAATAATATAATTGAGAGGAGCATATGTTTTTGAGTTAAGATAGGTCTGAATCCTCACTTTGCCCCTGTTAGCTGTGTAATCTTGGACAAATCACTCTATGTCTCTGGGAAGCATCTTATCAAGTTGCTGTGAAAACTGAATTGAGAATGTACACAAAACACATAGAATTATGTGTGGCAAATTGTAGGTACAGGCTTGTTACAGCTTGTGCTATAACAAAATTTTTGAAAAAATCTTGTGTCTGCAAAATTGTGTGCAAAATATAACAGGGTTTATGGGGAAAATGGGATTGGGGCAGACCACTCAAATCCAGTTTTGTTACCAGAGCGCTAACAAAAACAGTAACAATCCTAAATAAAAATCCTAGCACTAAGAATTTCTCCTTGCATTTGCAGTCACCATCATGACTTGCTGAAGTCAGTCCTTTGCAATCTTAAATCCTGGGGTTGTGCTTCTTCCTTTGGGACGTAAGTCCTTGAAGAGTTTTGTTTCCAATCAGAGACCAATTTTATCAAAATTAATGACCCAAAGAGTAGGCTTCTTCATCAGTCAGTTTTTGGTAGGATGTGTGGAGAGAATTTGATTCAGGCAGCTGCCTGACCTGATTCAGGTCCAGAAGCCCAATTAAAAATTTTTAAATGGGACTGGGGATGGGATACCTTTGCAGCTTTTTTCACTTCTAAGAAAACTTGCTCTTGATTGCTTCAAAACATTAACATGCTTGGGAAAAATCACCTTATGTACTCTTACAGAACAGATAATTTGTTAAGTTCTAGATGCTTTCTCCCCCTTTTCATTTTATTGTTATTTTTTAATTTTTTTGGCCACGCTGTGTGGCTTGTGGGATCTTAGTTCCCCAACCAGGTATTGAACCTGCGCCTCCTGCAGTGGAAGCACAGAGTCCTAACCACTGGGCCGTCAGGGAATTCCCCTCTTCCCCTTTTTAAAAGATGGGAATAGACTGTTTATAACCCTTGCTCAAGGACTGACAACTTAAGAAGAATAATAATCTTGGCTTTACACAGGCCCTTTTTCTTTCTTTCTTTTTTTGTTTTTTTTGCGGTACACGGGCCTCTCACTGTTGTGGCCTCTCCCGTTGTGGAGCACAGGCTCTGGATGTGCAGGCTCAGCGGCCATGGCTCACGGACCTAGCCGCTCCGCGGCATGTGGGATCTTCCCAGACCGGGGCATGAACCCGTGTCCCCTGCATCGGCAGGCGGACTCTCAACGACTGCGCCACCAGGGGAAGCCCTGACCCTTTTTCTTTTGATCCTCTGTACTGAGTCTGTGGCTTGTGGTAGATCTGAGCTCTTCCATAACACTTCATTTGGGGAACAACTTCTTTCTTTTCAGGCCCGAGTGACTAAGGGATGCACCATTGTTATGCCTTTCAACCTGTCCCAGGGAAAGAAAAGAACATTTGGTGAGACGGCTTCTACGTATGTGCCCCTTGCACAGCAGGTCGAAGCCTTCCATAAACGAACCCCTAACAGATATCACTTGAGGAGCAAGAAGGATGATATTAGTAAGTTTCTTTCCAATATCATACCTGGCTGGAGCCTCCCCTAGAATTCCCTTTCCTTACATCTTAGGTGCAAATTTGCCTTTAGTTGAAATCCTCACTTTTGAACTAAAGCATGGCATGTGCCTGTATGCAGACAACAAATGTATACATAGTTGAGCATTTCTCAAACCACCCAGCTATCTGTCCACTTATACCCATCAACCACCTCGATCCTCCTGATCAATAATTGGCCAAGGGGAATTGAGTTAACCTGAGATGTCATTACACATCAAGGCTATCTTTACCATGTGTCAGTGTGCATTTACTCACCTACAGAAAATGAAAGCATTCCATTCACTTAAGGTTGTGTGCTTTTTGTTCAGCAATTCAATAAATGTTTTACCACTACAAAGCAGACACTCTGTGTGGTGTAGGGAGTATAGAAGTGAGCAAAACGGACTTGGTGCTACTCAATATCAAGTTTCTAATTCAGTGAGACAGATAAACAAATAGGTCATTACAAATTATGGTAAGTGCTGTGCATGTGGAGGGAGATGTAAGAATCAAGGGAGGTGCGAGATAGGGAGAGCAGGTCTGTATGCTGAGAAGTCCTTAGCAGGGAAAGAAGATGAAGATAGAGGAGAGAAAAGAGATAACCGATGATTAAGTCCCTGTGCAGGCAGGTAGGAGAGGGATACTTAACACAAGTGGAGTGATTGTTCTTTGAAAGGAGGGTGGAAGAGAGCAGTGGGTGCAGGTGCTGCTGAGTTTGATCTATATTTCTGTTTTTGTGCCAGTACCATGAAGAGGCTGTCTTTTCTCCATTGTATATTTTTGTGCTGTTGAGTTTGTAGATTTGGTGGTGAACAGATAAGAGTAATCTAATCTAATAGCATCTATCTTTATGAAAATAATTCCTACGAAAAGAAGCTAAAGAAGTTTCAGGAGTGGAGGTGTGGTATACAATAGTTGTCAAGAGTGTAGGGTAGTATTCTGGATAAAGCAGAATCCGTTTGTTTTGATTTTGAAGGTTTCTAAATTTTTTCTGCCTTTGCATAGGCACTGTTTAGTGCTATGTTAGGTAGCCAGATGAATTCCTTTAAGGACAGCATTTCCTAATATTGTTATTATGTTCTAGTAACCATTTGTCAGATTTTATATTATGAAAATAATGAAATGTCTTTCTTTATTCTAATGGAAATGTAAATATTAACCATGACTTTCCAAATAATACATGACTGTTAGAGTCTTATATACATTGCTCTTAGAATCTTGGTCCTGGCAAATAGAAAAATTATTTTTTGCAATTTTTATTTAAAACTTTGTACCGTTATAGCTCAAAAATAGTTATATGTATACTTGAAGGCTGGCTTATTTCTAAAATAAGTAGATTTGGTTTCCATCTCCCACTGTTAGGTAATAAGGTCTAAATTAGAGGATTCATTCTGTGTAATTATGAAAATTGACAAGGTTGCTCCTGGCCAGATAAATCATTATTTTCTATGAGTGGTGATGATGATCTTAATATTGATGCTTTGACATAGTTTTTTCTTACTTTTTCCATTTGACTTTCTGTGAGAGGTGGTCTTGATGTTTTGATGTAGACACTTTTAGGGAATACATAATATTGGGAGTTATTACTTGGTCTTTAGAAAGGCCTTATTTTAAAGCTGGAATAAGTGAAAATCTTATTTGTCAATAACAAGCAAAATAGTTAGCACTGTCAATAGAAAGTCAGTACAGGCCTGTGCAGTGAAAAGGAATCCATCAGACATAAATGGATTTCAGATTCAGAAGACGATAGCAGAGTTTACCCAAGGGCTGCCTTCATCATACCCTTCAGTAAAGAGTGACAGGGGAGAAAGGACTGAATGTTTATCAGATTGACTGACATGAGCTGAGCTGAGTGTAGAGGGCCAGCCACTCTGGTTTGGCATCTCTGGGCTGCCTAGCTGAGTCAGCACCTACAGGTATACGGGGTCTTGGAGAGCTAAGTGAATGTCTGTGATCTTGGTTTACAGCTCTGTTACCCTCCAAATCTGTGGCCAAGATATGCAGAGACCCACAGACTCCTGTGCTGCAAACCAAACAGCGTGCAAGACCTGTGACCTACAAAAGTGCAGCAGAACAGGAGGCTGAGGAGCTCGAGAAACTGCAGCAGTAAGTTTCACTCAGTGTTTGAGGAGGAGTTCCAAGAACGTGCCTACTTTCTTTTCAGTTCTGTAAGGGGGACAGTTAACTATTTTTCTTGCCTTGGGAATTATGGCATTTGAGCTACAGGCTCTGCCTTGCCACTGTGATGAAAGGATTGAAAGTGGGAATATGGAGCTGTCCTGAAGTGTAAACTGGTAAAACACTATTGTGGAGGTTGCAGTGGGAGAACTTACTTATGATTCCAATAAGGAGTGTCCTCTGAGGTTAATTTAGGTAGATCTCATCTTTTTATGGCTACCCGAGGGAACTGGAACTTCATGTGATTAGTGCTAGAGTTTGTCTCCTGTATTCTTCTTTCTTCCTTCTTGTACTTTCTTTTTCTAAAAAAATTATTTATTTATTTATTTGGCTGCGCCACGTCTTAGTTGCAGCATGAGGGCTCTTTTAGTTGTGGCATGCGGGATCTAGTTCCCTGATCAGGGATTGAACCTGGACCCCCTGCATTGGGACCCCCTGCATTAACCACTGGACCACCAGGGAAGTCCCCTTCTTTTACTTCTTTTTAGAAGGGGGAGTTTCCTCTTGCAGAGAAACCGCAATCTTTAAAGTGGTGGGAATATTAGACTGTCTCATTTATTCTTTGCTCTAGAGGTAGAGACAGTGGCTATGAAGAGAGTTGAAATTTTGTTGTGCATTATGGGTAATCTTAATGAGTATTATTTTTCTGGTTTTGGCTTACTTTGTTGTTTATGTAGTTTTCATTTTATTAAAATATTTTTTGTGGTTGTCACTTAAACTCTCACCTTACAGATACAAATTCAAAGCACAGGAACTTGATCACAGAATTCTTGAAGGTGGACCCATCTTGCCTAAGAAACCGCCTGTGAAGCCATCCACTCAGCCTATTGGCTTTGATTTGGAAACTGAGAAGAGGATCCAGGAGCGAGAGTCAAAGAAGAAATTGGAGGATGAACACTTTGAATTTCATTCTAGGCCCTGCCCTACTAAGATCTTGGAAGATGTTGTGGTAAGAGTGGGGAGGCTCGGCGAGCTGGCAGAAGTGCCCTGCTCATGACCACAGATCCACCCATTCACAAATGTTTGAGTAGATACATGATCAGGGCATCATAATAGGAGCTGTGGGTGATAAAGAGACATGTCAGAGGTGGATTTTGCTCTCAGGAAACTTAAAGTCCAGTAAGGGATACAGTATAGGTATAAATAATATAAAGAGTGACAGAAGTGCTCTAAGAGAGGTGACAGTTAAAAGTGCTATAAGTATTCAAAGGAGTTAATGATTTCTTCCAGATAGAAGGTTCAGGGAATGCTTTGTGGAGGAGGAAGCATTTGATCTGAGCCTTGGCAATGTATAGTAGTCGTCCTCATCATCGTCATCTTCCTGTCGTTACTGTCATAATAGCTGACACTTTCACTATGTGCCAGGCACTATGTGCTCCAAGCCCTTTTTGTATATTAACCCATTCATTTTGATCAGAACCCCTTCAGGTTGTGTACTCTAATTCTCACCAGTTTCAGATGAGGCACTTGAGTGACAGAGAGTTTAAGTAGCATTCCTAGGGTACTCAGCTGGTAAGTAGTGGAACAAGTATAAGAATTCAGGCACTCTGGGTCCAGAGTTTGTGACCTTACACTTCATTATATTGCCTCTCCACTCTATGGTGGAATTTGGACTTGTAGAAATGCAAATGAAATGGACTGACCAAGCATTCCAGGCAGTGGGAGTAACATAAAAAAAGTCCAAAGGTGGAAAGCATGGGGTGGCTACTGGGAACTGTAAATGGGTCATTTAAGCTGGAGAAAAGAAGTATATCCAGAGGAGCACCTGGAACCTAGATTAGAGAAGTGGGTTGTAGTTTGATGATGGGCTCACAGTCATGATTTGAGAGAAAATATACAATCAAGAAGAGATGCCACAGTCAGAGAAGAAGTAATGGAGTTCAGCACCTGCATAAGTGCAAAGATGGTTTTCAGGTATATTTCCAGGCAGATGGGGAATCATCCTCCTTCCAGTTTGAATCACCTTATGTCCAGGTACTAAGAACTGTTTTCCCGTCCTCTTTCTTTTTGCTTATCCTTTAGGGTCCCCACAGTTTTAAGTGAAAGTGTGCACCAATATACAGTTGGCCCTCCTTATCCATAGGTTATGTATCTGCAGATTTAACTAACCATGGATTGAAAATATTCAGGAAAAAAACTAGAAAGTTCCAAAAAGCAAAACTTGAATTTGCTGCACTCAGGCAGCTATTTACATAACATTTACATTGTATTAGGTGTTATAAGTAATCTAGAGATGACTTAACGTATACAGGAGGATGTGCATAGGTTATATGTAAATACTACACCAATGTAAAGGACTTGAGCATCTTCGAATTTTGGTATCTTTGGGGGTCCTGGAACCAATTCCCTCAGGATACTGAGGGACAACTGTATTACCTTTGACTGGCTATTTAGTTTTGTTTATTTTCTTAGCACTAAGTCAGAAGCAATCCGAAGTTATATTTTCCAGGCTTTAAAAAAAGCATGGTGATGCTTACAAATGATTCTTCCTCTCTTCCCTCGCCAATATCTTCTTTCAGTTTGAGAGCTTTCTGCACATGGGACCTCTTTTCTATTCACAACGCTTTTCTTTTTCTCTTTTTCTTTCTTTTTTCTTTTTTTCTGTGATGCATACGTATGATAGGCCAGACTCTGTTACAGAAACTTTTTTTTTTTTTTTTGGCGGTACACGGGCCTCTCACTGCTGTGGCCTCTCCCGCTGCGGAGCACAGGCTCTGGACGCGCAGGCTCAGAGGCCATGGCTCATGGGCCCAGCCACTCCGCAACATGTGGGATCCTCCCAGACCGAGGCACGAACCTGCGTCCCCTGCATCAGCAGGCGGACCCCCAACCACCGCGCCACCAGGGAAGCCCTGTTACGCAAACTTTTAAGAAACCTCTGCCCACTCAAGTGATTAGTCTCCAAGAGTTGTGCCTTCTTTGTCATTACCTGGTGAGGAAATTGTTCTGAATACAACAAGGGAACTGTAGTTTGTATGCAGACCTCAGAATCCTAGACCCAGAAGGGCTCAGAGTTTTCACTTTACACATCAGAAACCCAAGGCCCAGAAAAGAGAAATGACCTCCATGAGGCTTCTGTAACGTGCATTTGGCACCTTACTTTTAATAACATCTTTTTCTCCAAGCTCCTGGCTTTTCCCCCTGCTACAAGTTTTTTTTGTTTTTTATTTAATTTACCTATCACCCTCTCGATTTTTACTGTATTCTTTGTATCTCCTATACCAATATTGACTTTAATTGACTTTATATATTCTTAAAATCATCAGCTCATTTTAAAAGTAATTTTAAGGGGAACATATAAATCATTATGTAAATGGAAAATCAGTACTTTTGGCCATGAATAACAACAATAATAGCTAATACTTCTATAAAACTTATGTGCCAAGTTTTATTCTAAGCTCTTTATATGATAACTTACTTAATTCTCATAACAACCCTATGAAGTAAACACTGTAGATACTATTATCAGTCTGTTTTGTAGAGGTCAGATAACTTGCCCAAGATCACAAACTAGCCAGTGGCAGAGCTGGTATCTGAATATGGTTCCAGGGTCCATGCTCTTGTGTTAAAATAGAAGGTACCTTTTAAACTAAAAGGTTCTTAGGAAAATATGTGATTATTTTTTAAAAAAACATGGTCTACATCCTTTTCCATACCACCAGTATTACCTGAACTCCATTTTTAGAAACACTGATTTAGGAAATTGGTTTGGCAGTTTGTTGTACTTTGGAAATGTTGGGGTGAAGTGGTAAGTGGGGAAGGGTGACTAGAGTTCATTAGGAGTTAAGTGAGATCTTAGAGTAGCATTGTACCAGGTAAGGCCTTGTTGAGAATTCTGGATAAACAGATGAGCAAAACACTAGGTAAGTATGTTAGATGCTACTGAATGGTAGGGAAGTGATTGCCAAATCCAACTGGTTCTCAGAATCCTCTGGGATTTTATTATATAAACAGATTCCTGGGCTCCACCCCTGGAGTTTTGCTTTGTTAGGTGCAGCATAGATTAGAGAGAGCCCTGATGAAGACCTTAGTGTCTGACACACAGTAAGCAGTCATGTTGTTAATAGTAATAACTATTGCATGCTTATGTTGTACTGAGTGTTTTGTGCAGATTATCTTATTTATTTCTCATAACAACTCTTAAAAAAAATGTTCTTTTTTTTAACATCTTTATTGGAGTATAATTGCTTTACAATGGTGTGTTAGTTTCTGCTTTATAACAAAGTGAATCAGTTATACAATGTTCTATTTTTAACCCTACTTTTCAGATGAGGAAAGAGATGCTGAGAGGTGTCTAGTATGCAGAACCAGGATTTGAACCTGTCATCTCCTTAAACACTTATTCTACCCCACAATGCTGTTATCACTGTTTATTTTGGCAAATGGCAGTATCTGAGTTTGATGCTGGCTCTTTGCAGCTCTCTCCCTACTGAAATTTCCAGTGACATCACTTCAACTTTTGGATTCTAGAGAAGCAAACCAGAAAAGGAGGCAAAGATGTATTTATTCCCTTCCACTCTTCTTCATTTTTTAGAAAGAGAGGCTTTGAAAGAAGAATGTGGCTTGCCCATAGAAACGTTTTTAAAAGTTGGTGGCAGAACTGAGGTTAGGTGTCTTAACTTCTAGTGTTGGACCCTCAGGCAGCAGAAGAGCCTGCCTCCCAGAGTCAGAATGCAGCTATCTGTCTGACACTGTTGTCCCCATTCATGTCCCCTGGTGCTGAAGCTCTCTTTCCATGCGTCCTTGTGGTGTTTCTTGTGCTCTCCAGTGAGTAATTTTAGCAGCAACATTTTAGGGACTTGGGGAGACCAGCAGGCTTTAAAAAAAATTTTTTTTTTCATACTCCTTGAGATATAACATTGCTTCATGGTAATCTCCTAATTGCTCTGGGACAGGCCTGAGAACTTGTCCCAGGGCACTTGGGGGCATATCCTGCCTTAGGGAGAAGTGCTCACCCCTAACATCCCATCCCCCATCCTGGGCTGCGTTTCCAAAATGTGTCATCTGTCCACCCACAATGCCCACTTCTAACCATGTATCACCTCTTTAGAGATACTTTCCCTCAGCTTCCTTTCAGAGTTTCCCCCATTATCCTTCAGCTCCACATTCTGTTGGGTTTCTTCAGAGCACTTGTGAAAATCAGGAAATACTTGATTTGTTACTTTTTCATTGTCTCTTTCCTCCACTAGAATGTGAACTCACTGATAGCAGGGACCATGTATATCTGTACTGTTCACTCCTGTTTCCCCAGCACCTAAGCATCACAGCATGGGCATTGCTATATTGGATAACTGCATGAGCAGCAGTACAAGCTGAAGTGCACCAGCCTGTGTTAGACACTGGGAAATGGAATGGAATTAGGCACAGCCTCTGTCCTCAAAGCTTTCACAGTCTGGGAGAACAGATTGACATGTAAACAAATAAGGACAGTAATGCTAATCAACATATGTTCATTGAACAATTACTACTTCTTGTAGGTGCTGTGGAGAATGCAAAGGAATGCAATTGGCAATGTCGCTGCCCTCAAGGAGCTTATAACTAAAAAACCTTAAAATAATAAAACAAGAAGCCTTCTCTGTCTCTAGAAACCCAATGTCTTTTTCTTTATTTCCGATTGAGCCCCCTATTGGCTTTGATTGCAGTGGAGATGGGGTGTGGATAAATAGTTGCTGCAAGGTTGATTTTCATAAATCACCTTTCCTTCTCCCCCAAGTAATTATGAGGATTGATCCTACTCGTAAATATCTCTTTCATGGCTTACTTATTAGAGATTTCTTTTAAAATGCACATCTCTCTGTTGGGAGGATGCAGAGAGAGGGGAAAAATAGGAAAAGTGGCATTATTTTAAAACTGAGTCCTCAGATATTTATTTCAATTACTATATTTTATGAAAGGAAAAAAACCAAGGACTAAAAGGCTATCTCATGTTATACAGGTTGTACAGACTGGAATCAGAGCCGGGCTAAAACAGACCTCTTGACTCCTTGCTCAGTGTACTTCCTATTACCGCGTATCCTTGACTGTGTTCGAGCTACAGGCTGGTGTCCACAGGTGTCCAGGATGTTGTAGAACAACAGATTTTTGTTGTCGTTTTCTGGCAAGCATTATTTGGAAACCCATTTCATAGACTTTTGTCATTCTGATTACAAGTTCTGCTGTATTAAATTTTACTATACTAGTGATTCTGGTTTTCTTTAGAAAATGTATGAGAACTTTCACAGCAGAATGAGCATTCCCTTTACAGTGGTCACCTTGAGAGTTTATTAATTCTTTCCAAAGATTGATATCATAGAAAGCATTTTGGAAAAGCCACTGGTCTTGGATCCTGTGGCACAGTGTTTTGGATCTCTTCAACGATGGCAAGTCTTCATATTTTAAAGATTAATTTGCTCTTAGGGGCTGGTCTAAAGTCATTGGGAACTAAAACTTCTGAGTAGTCTAAAATAATAGAGCTGGAAACAGTTTTGCTTAATTAAAAGTAAAGATTGAGCAATTGCCTTGCATGGCCCTAAAACTGGCTTTGAAGGCCACTCCAAGAAAGATACTCCAAACATGTTTGGAGCAGTTGCAGCATTGTTGGGATTAAGAAGTCTCCCAGGGTATAAATTAGAGTCCAAGAGTCTTCAAGTCCAAGGTATAAATTCTGTTATTCATGCTTACTGTATTCATTCAACAAACATTTCCTGAATGCCTTATGCTTGCCAAGGTCTGTGTTAGGTATTAGGGGTTGATGGAATAACAGTCCCCACTCTCAAAGCACTCATAGGTTAGCAGGAGGAGATGAATACCTAAATAAACAAGTGCAATGAAGTTTCATATGTACCATGATAGACTATATACAGGGGAGAGTGGGGTCAGTAGGTCTGGAGGAGTGGAGTGATCTATTGAAGGGTTTTATCAGAGAGGCGATGCTTTAGTGGAGGCTTGAGAAGAAGGGTTAGATGCTTCCAAGCAGCCAGAGCATTTCTGAGAGAGCATAAGCAAAGGTATTGCATTGTGATGAGAACTTGTGTTAAATTTTGGTAGCTGTTAGTAGTTCATTGTGGATGGAGGGTGATGCCTAAAGAGGGGCAAGAGATATGCCTGGAAAGTCAGGCAGGGTTCCAAATTATGAAACACCTTGTACTTCATGCCAAGGAATATGTTATACTTTTGTAGGTAGGCAGTAGGAGCCATTAAAGAATTTTAAGTTAGGAAGTAACATCAAATCTTCTGACTGTATAAGAAGATGGACTGGTGGAATGAGAGAAGCTGAAGGACTGTTAGAAGGCTAGTGGAATGGTACAGGCAATAGATGATGTGGCCTGTGTCATGACAGTGAAGAGTTAGAGAGGAAGCAGAATAGAGAGCTGATGGGGCCAGCATATGGATGTGGGTATAAGAAATAAGGAGTTACTGAGGATGTCTCAAGGTTGTTTTGATTTTTTTTTCTTTGCGGTACGCGGGCCTCTCACTGTTGGGGCCTCTCCCTGTGCGGAGCACAGGCTCCAGACACGCAGGCTCAGCAGCCATGGCTCACGGGCCCAGCCGCTCCGCAGCATGTGGGATCCTCCCGGACCGGGGCACGAACCCACGTACCCCGCATCGGCAGGCAGACCCCCAACTACTGCGCCACCAGGAAAGCCCGATTTTTTAAAACTGATCTGGTCATACACTTCGTGCAGGACGGTAGCCCTAGAGATACCATTTTGCAGTTAGGGTTAATTGCCAGATTCATGATAGTGTAAACTCTATGAGAGTTAGAATTATGTTAGTTTTGAATGATGTGCATAGTATGGTATACATAATTCAGTCTGAAAAGATTTGAGATGTTGGCAGTGTTTTGGAATCACAAAGGGGGAAAAAATCTTTGGAGAAGTTGAATGTATTAGAATTAAGGAATATAGAAATTAAATTCCTCTTTTAATCTACCCTCAAAGATATGTGAGAGTTAACAGCTTGGTGTTCTTTCCATATTTTATTTTCTATGCTTAGATTAATTATATATACATTTTATTTTATTTTTTTAGTATATGCGCAAGTATCTTTTAAAAATTTAATTCAATTCAGTTAATTTATTTAAATAAATTTTTTTGGAGTATAGTTGATTTACAGTGTTGTGTTAGTTTCAGGTGTACAGCAAAGTGATTCTGTTATACATATACATAGATTCATTCTTTTTCAGATTCTTTTCCTATATAGGTTATTAACAGAATATTTAGAGTTCTCTGTGCTATACAGTAGGTCCTTGTTGATTATTGATGTTATATATAGTAGTGTGTGTGTGTTAATCCCCAGCTCCTAATTTATCCCTGTCCCCACCACCCTTTGATAATCATAAGTTTGTTTTCAAGATCTGTGAGTCTGTTTTGTAAATAAGTTCGTTTATATCATTTAAAAAAAATTAGATCCCACATATAAGTGATATCATATATTTGTTTTTCTTAAAAGACATCTTAAAAACACACAGAAATAATATTTAATAATAGTATTTTTTGTTTCAGCAACTTGTCCCTCCCCCCTCAACATTATGAATACTGTTCTGTCAGTAATAAAGATTTATTTTCTTCTTTTTGATGACTATAGTATTCTATTGTGTGGATGTACCACAATTTTTTAAAATTATTTTTTATTGGAGTATAGTTGATTTACAGTGTTGTGTTAGTTTCTGCTATACAGCAAAGAGAATCAGTTATACATATAGCCACTCTTTTTTTAGATTCTTTTCCCATATAGGTCATTACAGAGTATTGAGTAGAGTTCCCTGTGCTATACAGTAGATTCTTATTAGTCATGTACCACAATTAGTTATGTACCACAATTTAAGAAAGGATTTAGCCAGTTCTTTTTTGATAGGTAATAGGGTTATTTGCAATTTTTTTATTCATTTAAATTTAAAAATGCTGTATTGAAATATACCTAAAAACTAAACTAGAGATCAAATACTAGAGATGTAATATTGGGTGAAAGAGTATGACCATTTAAAGATTTAGTAGCTAATTCCTAAAGTTTGTACCAATTTGTGCTATGTACCTTACCCAACTGTATAGGAGTGCCCATTTCTCTTCACCTGTCAACACTGGTATTAACCAGTCTTTTAATTATTACTCAGTCTTGTAGGTGAAAAATACTTTATTTTACTTTATATTTTTAAAAATTATTGCGATTGAGCCTCTTGTAT
The DNA here is from genome assembly GCF_039906515.1 of Pseudorca crassidens. NCBI lineage: Eukaryota > Metazoa > Chordata > Mammalia > Artiodactyla > Delphinidae > Pseudorca > Pseudorca crassidens. The sequence goes on from NC_090310.1 coordinate 62,720,704, forward strand.
ATCTTTGTAAACTGCTTGTTCTTTGTCCAGTTATTTGGCAAAAGGAAATTAAGCTAACCCTTGCCCCGTACTTTTTTCCATTTGCCTTTTGAGGTTAATATTTTAAAATATAAGTTCTTATTTTAGAGATGTATGTGGAATAGGTTTAAGAGAATGGACAGTATCTATTCTTTTCCTAGATAACATTTGGAAGTCCTTTTTGATTTTGTTTTTAAGGGATTGGGGTATAAAATGGGAGAGAAACAATAAAATATTGACAGTTTATTTTGTAGTGTTTTTCATAAATACCAAAAAAGATTTTGATGAATCCTATTTTTGTTGAATATGCAACTCAAACTATGTTTTTGTTATTTGCTGTTCTTCTGTCATGTTAATCCACCTTTGGAGCATTAATACATACCAGTCTTAGTTGGATAAGTTAACAACATACTGAAATAACTAGCTTTTTTTGATTCCTGATATGTGAACTTCTAAGAAAGGGATTGATCTCATCACACAGCCTAGTAGAGATTGTTCTAGGATATCTAATTGAGTTGCTTACTCCTTCCAGGGTGTTCCTGAAAAGAAAGTACTTCCAATCACTGTCCCCAAGTCACCGGCCTTTGCTCTGAAGAACAGAATCAGAATGCCCACCAGAGAAGATGAGGTGATTCCCTGGGATGGGGGTTTCTACTCCTTCTACATAATCAATCTAAGCATTATTCTTTCTTAAACTTAGTGGAATACAAAGGCCATCACTCTTGTCTGGAGTTGTCTTAACAATGGGTATGAATGATCATCTGTTTTTGCTCTTCCAAGAACAAAGTAGTTAGTAAGGGTATGAATCTTTTGGCTTTCAGTGGTAACTGGTTGTAACTTATTGGAGCTATGTTTGTTTCTGTTGCATTGGAAATCACCCTGTTGTAATGTGGATCAAAAGTTCCCAAGACCTATACTCTATTTTGCCCCAACTATTGTCACCATTCAGTGAGGGACTTTTAAAATTCATACTAAGCAGTTACATCCACCCTGTCCTTAACTATCTCCATTAATCCAAGGGTTGCAAAGGTGACTGTGTGGTGATGGTTCATGAAGTTGGAATATATAAACTGTCATTGATCAGGCTAGTTTCTTGTTACATCCCCCATTTTATCTATAAATATCCAGAGTTAGGATAATTTTACAGCAGATCTCAGGCATAAGCCTTTTTATAGGTTCATTTGAAACTAAAATACACAGTAATCTTATGTTACCAGCTTGAATCCAATCAACTTACTTGGTCCTATTCTGGGTTTGGCAACTGGGAATACTCCCAGTCACATGTTTTAGTGGAGTCTGAAGTCTGGGTCAAAGAAGAGGCCAAGGTATATGCTTGGTTAGTACTTTTCTTCTGTTCTTCATTTTATTCAAACTGATCTCATTTAGTTTTTACAACCTTCCTGTGAAAAATTTTAGATCCTTTAAGAGTAATTATGTTAGTTTATCAAATGCTTTCACACTGGTTTCACCCCTGAGAGTTGGTAGATACTCCTCTTTGATAGAAAAGGAAGCTAAGACACCTGAGAGGTTGAGTGACTTGCCTTAATTAATGACTTCTCTCATATAATGTCTTCTGACTCCACATTCAGAGGAGGTGAGAGAGAGCGAGGAATCTTGTTTCTAAACTGCATTTTTTTTCTTTAGGAAGAGGAGGAGCCAGTAGTGATAAGAGCTCAACCTGTGCCATATTTTGGAATGCCTTTTAAGCCCCAAATCCCAGTGGGGAGAACTGTGGAAATATGCCCTTTCTCTTTTGATTCTCGAGACAAAGAACGTCAGTTACAGAAGGAGAAGAAAATAAAAGAACTGCAGAAAGGGGAGGTAGGTGTTTCCATTTCTCCAAGTAGCATAGTACTATTCTTTGATCCCTCAAAGGTAATCTTTTATGTTGCACTTTTAACTATAAATCACTGACTTCCTTTGATCCCTCTAAGAGCCTTATGAAGTATAAATAGGGCAAGTAATTTAAAGTGCCATTAAATTACTTGCCCTATTTATACTTCATAAGGCTATTTAAGTGCCATTCTGGCACAGGGAGCTTAAGTGACTTGCCCATGATCATGCTGCTGGTCATTGGCAATATTGGGAGGAAAACCTTGATTTCCTTTTGAACCCAATGCTCTTTCTGCTACACCAAGCTGCTTTGAAAACTGGCCTTTCCTATTTTTTAGATTCATCCAAATATTCTGGAGTAGTTGTTGCTTTCTGGCTAGAAAGACCTTATTTTAAATCTTACATTTTCTTTTCTATTAGGTGCCCAAATTCAAGGCGCTTCCTTTGCCTCATTTTGACACCATTAACCTGCCGGAGAAGAAGGTGAAGAATACAACCCAGGTTGAGCCTTTCTGCTTTGAGACTGACAGAAGAGGTGCTCTGAAGGCACAGACTTGGAAGCACCAGGTGGGGCTGGGGAGAGCAGCTAAAATGTGAATTGTTTGATTGTTGATTTGTTACAATAGGTAGACCCACTACACTGAACTTCTGGGAACTAACATACTGGATTATTTTAGGGGCTGTCACTGTAATCAGGGGTCAGCAAACTTTTTCTATAAAAAAGTTTGCTATGTGTTATTTTAGGCTGTGCAGGTGGTCTCTGTCACATGTTCTCTCTGTATGTGTGTTTCAACCCTTTAAAAATATAAAAACCATTTTTAGCTCAAGGGCTATACAAAACGAGGTTGCAAACTGGATTTGGCTTGCGGCGTAAGTTTGCTGATCTCTGCTGTAAGTGATCACCTGGGGAATGTGAGAACTGTTAGGCTTTTTTTGTGTCAGGAGATTCTTAAAGATCTCATCTATTCCATTTATTAGACTTGTTCATTAAATGTTCACTCCTTTCTGCTGGTGCTTTGATAAGAAACTGAGAGGTGAGAATAGATTCTTAATATGGTATGTTGTTTTTGCAACATAGTGTGCTATTTGCTCTTTATAGATGACAGGTGATTTAAAACAGTCAATTGGTTGTTGGCTGGTTTAATTGGATCTAATTCTGCCCTGTCTGGAAAATAATCTCCTGAATCCCTAAATTTGTCAGTATTGATATTGTCTCTTATTCTGGACTCTGTCCAAAAGGGGCTCTGGCCTAATCTTTGTTTGTAGAAAGTCATCCCTCTTGAAGCTCAAGAGATATGATTGCTTAAGTAACTAAATGTAGGCTCCCTGTTGGTACTGTTCTCTAGGAGAACTTAGGACAGTTGCTTTGGAAGCAGTAGTGAATCTCTCGTTCAAGGACCATGACATAGAATGTCTGTATATTTTCCATCACAAAAAGATTTTTTAAAGTTTTTCAGTCATACATAAAAGTAGAATAGTATAATGAACTTCCATGAACTGTCACCTGGTTTTCTAGGGATCAAAACATGGAAAATCTTATTTCATCTCACTTCTACCTACTCATGTCTATACTGGATACTTCTGCCTATACAAGATTACTTTGAAGCAAATCCTAGGTGTCATCTCATTTCATCCAAAACTACTTCAGTGTGTAACTTTAAAATATAAGGATTAAAAGAATTTCATAACCACAATACTATTATCACACTTAAAAAGATTAACAGTAATTCCTTAATAGTGACAAATAGTCAGCATTCATATATCCCCTAATCTCTCATTTTTTAAACAGTTAAATTGTTCAAATCAGGATCCAGAAAAGGTCCACATTTTATATTTGTTTGATAAATCTCTAAATCTCTTTTAATCTAAAGGCTGCTCTACTTGCATTTTATATGTTGAATAAACTGGTTTGATTTTCCTATAGGTTTTTTTATATGAATAATATGACCATTTATTTTAAAAGTATATGTGTTTACATGTATATGATATGAAAGGGGTTATACACTAAAATGTTAATAATAGTTATTTATGGTGGGGTTATAGGTGACCTTATAGAATTTCATTTTTAATTTTCATCCATTTTTTTTTGAATTTTATTTTTTTATACAGCAGGTGCTTATTAGTTATACATTTTGTACATATTAGTGTATACATGTCAGTCTCAATCTCCCAGTGCATCACACCACCACCACCACCACCCCCCGCCACCACTTTCCCCCCTTGGTGTCCATACGTTTGTTTTCTATATCTGTGTCTCTCTTTCTGCCCTGCAAACCGGTTCATCTGTACCATTTTTCTAGGTTGCACATATATGTGTTAATATACGATATTTGTTTTTCTCTTTCTGACTTAGTTCACTCTGTATGGCAGTCTCTAGATCCATCCATGTCTCTACAAATGACCCAGTTTTGTTCCTTTTTATGGCTGAGTAATATTCCATCGTAAACATGTACCACATCTTCTTTATCCATTCGTCTGTTGATGGGCATTTAGGTTGCTTCCTTGACCTGGCTATTGTAAACAGGGCTGCAATGAACATTGGGGTGCATGTGTCTTTTTGAATTGTGGTTTTCTTTGGGTATATGCCCAGGAGTGGGATTGCTGGGTCATATGGTAATTCTATTTTTAGTTTTTTAAGGAACCTCCATACTGTTCTCCATAGTGGCTGTATCAATTTACATCCCCACCAGCAGTGCAAGAGGGTTCCCTCTTCAAAAAAAAAAAAAAAAAAAAGAGGGTTCCCTTTTCTCCACACCCTCTCCAGCATTTGTTGTTTGTAGATTTTCTTTTGATGTCCATTCTAACTGGTGTGAGGTGATACCTCATTGTAGTTTTGATTTGCATTTCTCTAATAATTAGTAATGTTGGGCAGCTTTTCATGTGCTTCTTGGCCACCTGTATGTCTTCTTTGGAGAAATGTCTATTTAGGTCTTCTGGCCATTTTTGGATTGGGTTGTTTGTTTTTTTAATATTGAGCTGCATGAGCTGTTTATATATTTTGGAGATTAATCCTTTCTCCATTTGCAAATATTTTCTCCCATTCTGAGGGTTGTCTTTTCGTCTTGTTTGTAGTTTCCTTTGCTTTGCAAAAGCTTTTAAGTTTCATCAGATCCCATTTGTTTATTTTTGTTTTTATTTCCATTATTCTAGGAGGTGGATCAAAAAAGATCTTGCTGTGATTTATGTCAAAGAGTGTTCTTCCTATGTTTTCCTCTAAGAGTTTTATAGTGTCCGGTCTTACAGTTAGGTCCCTAATCCATTATGAGTTTATTTTTGTGTATGGTATTAGGGAGTGTTCTAATTCCATTCTTTTACATGTAGCTGTCCAGTTTTCCTAGCACCACTTATTGAAGAGACTGTCTTTTCTCCATTGTATATCCTTGCCTCCTTTGTCATAGATTAGTTGACCATAGGTGCGTGGGTTTATCTCTGGGCTTTCTATCCTGTTCCATTGATCTATATTTCTGTTTTGGTGCCAGTACCATATTGTCTTTTTTTTTTTTTTTTTGCGGTACGCGGGCCTCTCACTGTTTTGGCCTCTCCCATTGCGGAGCACAGGCTCCGGACACACAGGCTCAGTGGCCATGGCTCATGGGCCCATTCGCTCTGCGGCATGTGGGATCTTCCCGGACCAGGGCACGAACCCGCATCCCCTGCGTCGGCAGGCGGACTCTCAACCACTGCGCTACCAGGGAAGCCCCACATTGTCTTGATTACTGTAGCTTTGTAGTATAGTGTGAAGTCAGGGAGTCTGATTCCTCCAGCTCTGTTTTTTTTTTTTTTTTTTTTTTTTGTGCAGTACACAAGCCTCTCACTGTTGTGGAGCACAGGCTCCGGACACGCAGGCTCAGCGGCCATGGCTCATGGGCCCAGCCGCTCCGCGGCATGTGGGATCTTCCCAGACCGGGGCATGAACCCACGTCCCCTGCATTGGCAGGCGGACTCTCAACCACTGCGCCACCAGGGAAGCCCTCCAGCTCTGTTTTTTTTCCCTCAAGAATGCTTTGGCTGTTCGGTGTCTTTTGTGTCTCCATACAAATTTTAAGATTTTTTGTTCTAGTTCTGTACAAAATGCCATTGGTAATTTGATAGAGATTGCATTGAATCTGTAGATTGCTTTGGGTAGTAGAGTCATTTTCACAATGTTGATTCTTCCAATCCAAGAACATGGTGTATCTCTCCATCTGTTTGTATCATCTTTACATCAGTGTCTTATAGTTTCTGCATACAGGTCTTTTGTCTCCCTAGGTAGATTTATTCGTAGGTATTTTATTCTTTTTGTTGCAGTGGTAAATGGGAGTGTTTCCTTAATTTCTCTTTCAGATTTTTCATCATTAGTGTATAGGAATGCAAGAGATTTCTGTGCATCAATTTTGTATCCTGCAACTTTACCAAATTTATTGATTAGCTCTAGTAGTTTTCTGGTGGCATCTTTAGGATTCTCTATGTATAGTATCATGTTACCTGCAAACAGTGACAGTTTTACTTCTTCTTTTCCAGTCTGTATTCCTTTTATTATTTTTTTCTTCTCTGATTGCCTTGGCTAGGACTTCCAAAACTATGTTGAGTAATAGTGGCGAGAGTTTTCCTATAGGTATTACAATCTGGGTTTTGCTCATTGTATTCCCAACATGTTGATTAATATGTTCCTCTATCTCCTGTATTTCCTATAAATGAATAGTCAGATCCAGAGGCTTGACTAAATTCTGGTTAGATTCTTTTGGGGGTTGGGAGGGAGAATACTTTACCAGGTGATCACATCCAGGGGTATATTAATGTCTACTTGTTTACTTTTTGTGATGTTAAGTAGGCCTTAAAAGTATCTTCAAGGTATTTTCTAGTTCTCAGTGGGTTCAGATGTTGTTAGTCTGATCTACTTAATGTAAAAGGGATTTTAATTGAGTTTAGATTAAATCACCTGCTGTCTTTGTAGATGAAACTGTTCAGAAACATTCGAACTTGAGTCATTGAGATGGTAGTTATGGAAAGTAGTGTGGCTGCTTATCTGACAGATTTTCTTTCTCATAGCTGGAGGAAGAACTAAAACAGCAGAAAGAAGCAGCTTGCTTCAAGGCTCGTCCAAACACCGTCATCTCCCAGGAGCCCTTTGTTCCTAAGAGAGAGAAAAAATCCCTTACTGGTAGTATTTTATGTATTCTTGGGGGATTGGGGCAGAATGGTTAGACTTCCTGGGACTCAGTTGTGTCAGTACAATGCTGTGTCAACCAGAAGCATCTGCCTGTAGGCGATCTAATTTTTTCTCCCCTAGCTCTTCATTGAATCCAGCAGCTATGTTGATTTGTAGAGTGTGTTGGGGTCAGATTCATAGAACAAGCACCTGGCATTTCAACAACAATTTTACTTTCCCCACCCAGAGAGTAGCAAGTAAGTGAGGGAGAGCCAGGACTTCTTTCTGGAGTTCACCCTAAAGCAAGCCTTGGATAGAAAACATTTGATTCCTTAAGCACTGGGCAGTGTTTCAGAAAAGTGGGATTCTTTTCCTAAATCTGTCTCACAATCACTATGTAGTTTTGAGCAAGCTACTTCACCTGTGTAGGTCATGCTTTTCTCCTAATTAGATGATTTATAGGGGCCCTTCCAATGATTTATAGGGGTCCTTAAAATTTTAGGACTTTTTGTATGTGGTTTACTCCACCTTTCTCCCAACTAGGCTTCCTTAGAGGTCCACCTTTCTGTTGCCATGCATATCTATCACTTGCTGGATCTGTGGGGCTAGGTTTATGCAAGTCTTGCTTGTGCACCAATATTCTCTCTGTTTCTGTACTCAGAGGGCCTTTCTGGTTCTCTAGTTCAAGAAACTTTTCAGCTGGCCACTGAGAAGAGAGCCAAGGAGCGGCAGGAGCTGGAGAAGAGAATGGCTGAGGTGGAAGCCCAGAAAGCCCAGCAGTTGGAGGAGGCCAGGCAACAGGAGGAAGAGCAACAGAAGGAGGAGCTGGCCAGACTACGGAAAGAACTGGTAACTGGGCAGCATGAGCACTGACTAACCCATGGTTGCGTCTGTTTTGTTTTATCTGTACCTTGCCTTGTTCCAGAAAGGATCTAAGGTGGCCTCCAAGGATACATCAAAGTTGAGTGAAAATGAGAAGTCAGACAAACCAGGGGTGGTGACAAAGTTGAGGAGTGAACGAGGCTAAGGATGTATACATTGTGATCCATGGATCTGCTAAGTGATATAAACAAGCTAGTTATTTAACAAATACATTTATCTTTGATCCTGAATTCAGTCAGAATTTCTTCCAGGGGTCTAAATAAGGAGGACATCAGGTGCTATACCAGCGCACAGTGATATATTTGTAGGACTCTTTATTTAACTTTTTATTATTGCCTTAAGGCTTAAGGAAACCAATGTGTTTTACAATTAGAATACATAGGTAGGGAAGGACGTGGGAATTGTGTGACAACTATATTTTCATTTTCCTCTTAATACTTGACTCAAATTCCTTGGAGTTATAGTGCATATCAGTCCAGGTGACCTTCCATGTTAACACTAGATAATGATTTAAATATTAGTTATCCAAAAAGAAAACTTAATTCACGTTAAGGACCCTTTCACTAGGAGGGCAGCAAGCCACATTAACTGCATTAATAAGGAAGAACACAGTTTTAGATAGAATTTCATATGCTTAGTAAAAGGATGAATATAACAATATGTAAGTTGTTGAGGTTTTGTCTAAAAGTGCTAAGCCAGCAGCTGATACAGCTGTTGGTAGAGATGACTGGCCACAGGAGGGCTCTAGGGACAAACTATTAAAGGGACTAGTTTCCTGACAAAATCCAAGCTACCGTATGCTGATTGGATGTACTCACAAAACCAGCCTCAAGTGTTTTGACTTTTCTTCAGCACTTGAATCCTGCCTCTTGTGATTGTCTGTATCATAGAACTCTCTACTAATCTGGCTTGATTCAGGGTTGATTTTAGACTGTAAGAAGGATGGATGGGACCATGCCTTCTCCTGGCAACCTTTCTTGGTTATTTTATTTTATTTATTTATTTTTGTCCATGCTTTTGGTGAATATTAAGACTCAATAATCTTAAGATTGTACTCTGGCAAATTCTTAACATGTATCTTCTTTCTGCTGCAATTGAGTACAGCCCCGTCATACCCTAGTACTGAACAGTCAAACTGGAGATAGGTGCAAGCTGAGGGATCCAGCAAGACCTGAATAGAAACCTACTTGAGCTCCAGAGCTCTTGTGCTTTGCTGCTAGACTGTGTTGCCTCCCACCAACCCCCAAATTAGTGACTGGGATTTGCAAAACTATACAAAAATGTTCTCAAGAAGAGGAGCAAAAACACCCATAATTGTAGTTCTCTAACATCCTTATCAATGGTAACTTTATTTTTCTCACTCTGCAGGTACACAAGGCAAATCCAGTACGCAGGTACCAGGGTGTGGAAGTCAAGTCAAGTGACCAGCCCTTGACCGTGCCTGTATCGCCTAAGTTCTCCACTCGATTCCACTGCTAAACTCGGCTTTGAGCTGTGGACACCGTCTGGGAACTGGAGCTACTCTTCCCATTAAACCAGGAGCCTTCTTTGTCACAGGGGCATGGAGAGAACTCATTTCTCCAGGCTTTTTCCTACCCATGCCTGACAAGTGTGGACTCCAATTTCATTGAGAGCTGTTTTCCTACATTATTGTGGCTAATAATGAGACTCAACTCATGTATGTCTCAACCAGACTCCATGTAGTTATTTCCTTGGAACCATCAGTTGACCTTTAATATGGGTCTTAACTCTGACTAGAATTTAAAGTCTCTGTATCAGTACAGTGTAATTTCTGTTGCCCTTACCCCCCACCCCCCTTTTTTTCCTATTTTAATCAGAAAATAAAGATAGTTAAATACTGAGATAGGATTTAAGTCATGAATTAAATGAGGAACCATCAGTAGTATGTCAGATTCTTTCCTCTTCTCTGTGCAAAATGAATTTAGAGTTAAGGAGCCCTTCGCTACGAGGGGGGAAGCCTCATTAACTGCATGACGAGGAAGAGACTTGACTGACGGGAACCTCACAGCAGTCATCGGCTGGCCTCGGGTAGAGCTTGCTGTTCAGGCACGTTCTTCCCTTGTTGGTGCAGATGATAATAGGGGGCGCTGAGTAGTACACGTTTTAAGTCCTCCAGTGACCTAGACTGGAATAAATATGTTTGTCTTCCCTCCCTGATTTTGTTATTTGATGTTTTTAAATCTTTCCCCCTTTGGAGGTCACATCTTATTGGGGAAGTGGGTACTTTGAGAGGAGGGTCTAGGAACTTTTAAAAGCATAGGCTCTGTCCTTAAAGGAAAGAGCTTTGTGACTTTTCTGTCTTATGACAGAATATCCTTCCATATTTTGTTAACTCCCTCCTAGGAACCACTCTGGAAGCCTGTTATGCCTTCAAAACAGACTGTGCCTTCTTCTCTAAATGTGTTTTTTCTCATCTGGTAAACTCTTCTTTATAAGACTCAGCTCTAGTAAAATCTTTTTCATAAATCTTTCCTTGACCATTTGACCTCCTCAGGTAAGGTAAGATTTCCTTCTTTGTGCCTCCCAAATGTTTCTTATGTATATCTCTAGTAGAACAGTTATACCACTGAGTTACTTGTACTTGTTTACAAGCTAGTAGAGATGAAGATAACTAAAATTATGTTAGTCCTTGAAGATAAAAATTATGTTAATCATATCTGTATTTTTCATAGTTGGCACAGAATTTGCTAGGTCCATGTTATCAATAGTGTATTTTCTTTTAGACTTGATATTGTTTATGAACTCTACTCTGTACCAGTCATCTATTCCTGTACCACGAGATATAAAAGCATCCATCTTTTGCCCAGGCTAGGCCTAGGCACTATATATGATATTAGACCTATGTTATATTCCTTTTGTTTATTCATTCAGTGACCATTATGTACAAGCCATTGTAGATTTAGTGACAGGCAACAAAGCAAGATGTGATTTGCAGATCCCTGGGCCTCCTGAAGGCCCACAGAGTGATACAAAGTGCAGTTCCTTTATTCATTTCCTAGAGATATGTGGTGTACAGTTCCATAACAACTTGTGTAGTTCATTTAACAAATATTGATTCAGTACTAACTATATATACGTTGGCACTATTCTAGTCTCTGGGCATATAGCAATGAACAGAAATAGAAGACCTTGACTTCATGGAGGTTACCTTTTAGAAGGGGAGACAGACAATAAACAAGTAACTGTCCTCTTCTGTCAGGTGATAAATGTTTCTCTGACTGTGTGGAAAATAGAGTAGGATGGGGACTTGGGGGCATGTAAGATTGGAAACAGGAAGGTGAGGAGGTTCTTGATGTTGTCCAGGTAAGAGCTGATAGTGGCCTGGGCTAGGGTGGTAGAGTGGAGGTGATGAGAAATGGTTGGATTCTGAATGGATTTTGAAGCTGTAACTGACAAGACTTGCTAACAGATTGGACGTGGGGAGAGAGAGGGGGGAGGGGTAGATGAGGATGGTATTTAGATATCAGCCTCAAACAGAAATAGAGTTCTCCATCCCTTGTGCTGTGAAAAATCCAGTTCTACCCCAGTCCTCATATCTCTTGTGGATTCTCTGGATGGGGGTGGGACAACTTCCTTTTCTGAACACCTTTTGCTTTGGTTTTTCTCTGTTCATCTCTTAATCCCCTCTCTGTGTCTTTCCTCTGTAGCTTTTCTCTCTCCCATGTATCAGCAGTTCTCTAATAGTTCACTGTCATTCATATATTGCCATCTAGTATCATTTTTTCATATATTTTGTTCATTTTTTGTTTTGTTTGTTTCAGGTAGAAGAATAAATCTGGCCCTCAAGTTGAGGGTTTTAGAAAGAGTGTTACGTATTGAGAATTATGGACCTGTGGGATCCTTCCACCCCATTTGCTCCATTCTGGATTGCCCCCTCTGGACACACCCACATCAGGGTGATATTGTTTGGCAGTCTGTTACGGCAACAGAGAGGGATTATATTATTTCAGAGCAAATAGCTTTTAAAATTAAGATGCCCTTGCTTCCCAGAATTTCCCAGTTTCCTGGTGGTCTCCTCCTCAGCACAACCTGTCTAGTATTGAGCCCTTTCTTTCTGGACCACCTCACATGACCTTCATTTTTCTAGGACAGCCTCCCGTTTCCCCTGAAACTCAAACTCTGCTTTTATTTTACAGAGAAATTCAGGTTCTTTATCCCTCAGGCCTTGTCCAAGAGAGAGCTTCTCTTTCAACACTCAGAGGTCACCCTGGAATTTTCCTAAACAAAGAACATGTCCTCTAATAGGATTTACTGAATTCTACTGAGAAATCTGGCTGCCACAATCTGCTTGGCAGTTTTGCAAAACTCCTAGCACATGTGCACATTCAGATTGTTAGAATTCCCACACTTGCTGGGAAGGACTGTTTTCGGTGTTGTTTTGACTTGGTCATGATTCCCCATTGCTAACAGTTTGTGCTAATTAATACAAGATTACCTTTCACTCTTAATTTGGTTGATCATTTTGTTCTTGTGTAATTGCTTTGTTCCCGTTTTGACTGCTGTTTTATGCTTTAACAGTTCTTTTCCACAGAATTTTGTCCTTGGAAAGTGGAGCTTGAGTGGTGGACACACTGCAGTGGCAGTTGCTCCAGCATTTAATAGATAAGTCTTATACACAAACAATTGTAACACAGGATAAGATGTGACTGAGTAGCATGAGACAGACAGAAAAAGTGCTGCAGGAGGAGTTTAGAGGTTCTTGTTGGAGGTGAGATTGCAGTTCTTAAAGGTGTTTCTTTTTTTATGTAAAAATTATGAAAGTAGTATAGTCATCCCTCAGTATCCACAAGGGATTGGTTCCAGGACCCCCTGTGGATACCAAACTCCACAGATGCTCAAGTCACATTTAAAATGGTGTATTTGCATATAACCTATGCACATCCTCCCATATACCTTAAATCATCTCTAGATTACTTATAATACCTAATACAATGTAAATCGTTGTAAAGACAATGTAAATTATACATAAATAGTTGCACATGTACAGCAAATTCAAGTTTTGTTTTTTGGAACTTTCTGGACTTTTTTTTTTTTCCAAATATTTTTGATCCATGGTTGGTTGAATCTATAGATATGGAACCTGTAGATACAGAGGGCTGTACTGCCTTTTGGAAACAAAACAATACAGACTGTATAAAACAAAACACGAAAGTCTCTTACTTCCCCTACTCCCATTCCCCAGGAGTAACCCAGTATTACCAGTTGTGTATTCTTCCAGAATGTTTTTTATGTACACACACAGATTTATAGAGCATTTTTTATAACAATAAGATTATAGCATTACGCATTTGCCTTTAATTTTAATTTGTTCTTTGAAGGTTATATATCATGGCTTTCAAAATTCGAAAGCTACAAAGGGGTTTAGAGATAGTTGGTGCTGCCAGGTGTGTTCCCTTGCAGAGATGGCGTCAGCCTATATGTATTCATACCTGCTCCCTCTTATTTTTCAACAAATAGTGTCATAATTTACACTCTGTAGCTTGCTCTTTTCATATGTGTTCTCCATTGAATAATGTGGTTCAGGCACTACCTTAGGCATGTACTAGCTTTCTCCCTGGCTGAAGTATGAAGCCTCTTATGAGAATCTAGTGACATGGAGGCAGACCTGGTATGGGGTCTAGATGTCCTGGCCTAGTGACCTCAGGTCCCAAAGGCTCGAGGTCAGGTCAGCAAAGCCTGCTCTTTTAATTCCTCCTGGCTTAGCTGAGCCTTGGGGGTTCATTGGCTTGAGTATCTGGTTAAACCTGTGTATCCCCTTAGGTCACTCTTGATATGCTTCCTTTTCAGTTCCCTTCTGAATCTTGTCTGCTGGGGAAGTTCCTTATTGCTGAGAGTAGCAGTTAAAAAAGCTGTCAGCCACGAGGCTGAGCTCCTATTTCTGCACAGGCAGGCTGAGTACAGCTTGGTGGTGTGGATCCAGGTAGGAATTGGTCAACATTCTGAATCCTGAGCTGCCATCTGCCTTGCAGCCTGCTGGGGTGCTCAGTTTAGACAACATATAAAGTTTCCTGGATACGGAACAAACCCAGGCCTATGGAAAGAGCAGGAGGGTTAAAGTGTGTGGTACTTTGAGCAGTGACGAAGGCATAACCAGGGAGCTGACATGTTTGCTCCAATGCCAAGAATTCGAGGACAATTTGTTATCTAGCTTAAGCCATTGTAGTTGCTACAGAAAAGCCTGGGGACAAAAACATGCTTTTTCCTTGTTTTTGTCTTCCTGCATACCCACTCTATTTTCTAGTGCTGTAGTGAAGGTTCCTGACCTCAAAAACAGAAATGTCTGATGGTGTTTGCTCTTCTCCTCCTTACAAGAGAATATGAGGCTGGGCTGCGGTCAAAGCATGGCTCTTATGTGCTGAAGGTATCAGCTTCCTGAAAGGGCTTCACAAATGCTAACATTGTACTTGGAGAAACCATAGTTGGAGGGGCTTAGGGAAATACTAGGTTTTATCAGGAATTATTTCACCAGACTAAGCCTAACCTGAAGGCATCAACTGCCTTCTCTCTTTTTCTTAAAATTTTATTAAACAGAAGGGAAGTAAAAACCTGGCCTGCGTGATCTGCCAAAACCCATGGGACTGGTATCCCAGAACCTCACAGGCAGGTGTGTGAACGGGTTAAGAATTGTTGCCTAGCTTATTTCGGCACTGATGGTATTCTCAGGGCTTCTTTCAGGAGCATGGGTGGGAGAGGTATTTTTCAGTGGGTCAAATACTAAATAGTCAGTGGTTGTAAATTGTAATTTGAAAAGCAGTTTAGGGCAGCATTGTCAAGCTTGTGGTAAGGAACGATGAAAAATCTCTGGCCTGGCACTGACATCCTCTACTCACGGCGTACAGGCACACTCTCTTACACAGACTAAGGGACTAGAAAGTGACTTTGAATTTGCTCTATACAAAAATCTCAACAGGGTTTTGCAGTGTTTTTGTTTATAAAATTGGGATTTATTGTTAATCATATATAATTCAGAAAATACCTGGTAATAGGAGGAAGGAGAAAAAAATCTGTGGTCCCCTCACCCACCTTGAACACTGGTGTTTCTCTGTATAATATTTTCTTATATAGAACTTTAGTCTGTTTTTCTACATTGTAGGGGTTTTCTGTTTATGTATATATATTTTTTGTATTCTGCTTTTTTTTTTAACTTAGCAGAGTAGTAGCTCAAATATTTTTCCTATATTGCTGCATACTCTAAATACCAATTTTAATAGCAGCATACTGTTCCATCGTCCAGAGTTTGTTTCTCCCCATTGAAAATATTTGTTTTGCAAAGGATTTTCCTAGGCTATTTATAAGACAGATTTCTTTGTCCCCCTAATGTATTATGTCTGTCTCTAAACTTTAAGTGGTTGTTTCAAACCACTTAGTCAATATTTGTAATTAAAGTATTAAAAGAAAATATAATTCCCTCCCAAAAGCGTAGTTAATGACATCATCCTGGCATACGCATTTGCAAATTGGAAACCTCCTTTTGGCTGACATAATGTCAATGTTACTAGGATTGGTGCCCAGCGAAAAGTTTATTGGCATTTAGCAAAGCCTTTCTGGAGAGAATTCTAGTTATGTTAAAGTCTTGGAATTCTACATCTTAAGACAGGCTTACACAGTAGATTGATGTCTCAAAGCCTTCAGACCACATTTGAAAGGGAATGCCCTTTGTCTTTCTTAACTGTAGCTGAGCTGTGATGTGTCTTTTGGGCAGAGTAGAGGCAGGAAATATAATCTCCTTCCTGGCACTGGCACACGGGGTGACCTTTAGCAAGGCACTCCCCTTTTCTGGACCTCAGTTTCCACATCGTCAAAGAGGAGATTGAATTAGAAAGATAAATAAGGCTCTTTCCAGCTTGAATATTTTCAGATTCTTTTTCTAGGCAATTTGTTCTAACCACATTAGCCCTACTTTAAACAGTTATATTTTTCTATAGTCAGCTGCTCAGTCACTGCAAGAGGGTACCTCTAGTAAGCTCCCTGCTCCTAGATTTCTATTTGAACGTCAGTGAAGTATGTTGGAGACCAGTGTGCTAGCTCGTTGAGGAGGACTCTCCAAGGGTTGTTCTGGAAGCGGAAATCTAGCCCAGATCACTCCAGGGGACTAATCTCTGAATAATGTCCTCTGACACACGCACATATTTTCTGATGTTTCTCTTGACCTTGGAACTGGTTAAAAGCAGCACAGAATGCTCAATGAATTCTAACAAACTACAGCAAGGAAGTCTCTCCCATCCTTGGCTTTTCCAAGATGCAAGGTTGCTAGTATCCGTTCTTTAATTGTTGGCATTTTAAGGATGCCACCTTACCTTGC